>NC_139953.1:49895232-49930232 GCF_963454915.1 Gymnoscopelus microlampas | reverse complement strand
TAAACCTTGATTTAAACCAGGTTAAAGCTGAATCCCTCTTGGTGCAACCGACCCATGGTCTGTCAGATCTATAATAGATGTATAAGCCTGTACATCTGCCATTTTTTGAAAATATTTGAAAAATATCTAAATTGTTTGGGTACTTCCAGGTGCTTCATGCGTTGGGTGAGATCTGCATGTCTGATAGAAAAACCCTTTCTGTCGCTACCGCTGAAAAAACCCTGGACAGCAAGGGGGGGGGGGGGGGGGGGGGTTATATTTTTAGACATGAGTGGGTGGTCACTGATTATACACTATAGGACCTAGTACACACACACACACACACACACACACACCATGGACACTAACTATGCACACGCACACACAGAGCCAGAGGAGGAAAGCCTGAGTGACAGACCCACAATCCAGCTGACATGTAGAAACAGGTTGCTATGACAACTAGACCTAGCTGCATCCACAGACAGAGAGAGAGAGCGCGAGAGAGCGAGAGCGAGAGCGAGAGAGAAGACTAGAGGAAAGAAGTGATTGAGAGAGAGAGACAGACAGACAGACAGACAGACAGACAGACAGAGAGCAAATGAATGAAATCAAACATTAACAGACAGTGTCATTTATAGAGTGTTTCCAAGACTACTGAACACACTGATAGAGAGTAGTCATTATGACAGTATGGCGGACTGTTCGAGTCCTCTGTGTGTGTGTGTGTGTGTGTGTGTGTGTGTGTGTGTGTGTGTGTGTGTGTGTGCGCGCGTGTGATCATAGTGAAACTTGGGCTCCATTAGTTGTGTTTTGCTGAAGCAGTGCATCATTAGCACCTTTAGCATCATTATCATCAATAGCATCATATGCATCTTCAGCATCATTAGCATCAGTAGCATCATTCAGTAGCATCAGTATCAGACATAAACCGCTCTGCTCATTGCAGGGTTATTTTTTTCTTTCTGTTTGTGTGTCTGACTTTAGTTCTTCTTCCCTCTGTCTCGGCCTAGATTGTAGATACAAGAAAATAGGAAGAAAAAAGTGGTAAAACAGGCTACAGCGCTGGTTTTGGCCTCGTTAAAAGTGTGAAGCAGCAGAAACAGCCCACATGTTTTCAGAGGACATAACTAGACCACTTAAACCCTCTATACCTAGTAAGACGGACCACCAAACATCCTCGCCAAAAATAGCCGATCTACAAGCTCACAACGCGTCACAACGTGACGCGTTGTGAGCTTGTAGATCTGCTATTTTTGGTGAATGCCCCCCCCCCCCCCCCACAATCGGGATGCTGGGGTTAAAAGTGGTTAAATGTCAAAGTATGAAGTTATTTTCAATCTGTCGTCATGGAAACTACTATTCTCTCAAGTTTTACTCGTGACTACTGTATTTTAGGGGGGGGGGGGGGGTGTTCATATCTACGTAGCGTAATCTATAAAGTAACGATGTCATTCTGGGGTGCCTTGGATGAAAAAGGTTATAATATTTGCAGAGGTGACCTGAGGCAAAAAAAACGTTTGAGAACCACTGATCTAGACACGTGTTTTCAGAAGACAGATCTAGACATCGTCATACGGTCATTGTAACACTGGTCTCTACTGCTTGCGTATTATTTAATGATAACTAGCTCATACCAAGCCCCGTCTTGCCTGCCTTTTTTCTTTTGGCCGATAAAGTATTGTTTTGGACCGTGACTGCGGCGCGCCGTCTCAAGCAAATTTGTGCCACGAGAGGCACCGCCAAGCGAGCTGAAGCTAAAGAGAGCGAGTTGCCGCGTCGCACGTTTGCGAAGTTCGCTTGAGCCGACTCTGCGCGTCCGAAATATGTACAGATAGAGTTATGTACCGATAGAGTTATGTACAGATAGAGTTATGTACAGATAGTTATGTACAGATAGAGTTATGTACAGATAGAGTTATGTACAGATAGAGTTATGTACAGATAGTTATGTACAGATAGAGTTATGTACAGATAGAGTTATGTACAGATAGAGTTATGTACAGATAGAGTTATGTACAGATAGAGTTATGTACAGATAGTTATGTACAGATAGAGTTATGTACAGATAGTTATGTACAGATAGAGTTATGTACAGATAGAGTTATGTACAGATAGAGTTATGTACAGATATAGTTATGTACAGATAGTTATGTACAGATAGAGTTATGTACAGATAGGGTTATGTACAGATAGAGTTATGTACAGATAGAGTTATGTACAGATAGTTATGTACAGATAGAGTTATGTACAGATAGAGTTATGTACAGATAGAGTTATGTACAGATAGAGTTATGTACAGATATAGTTATGTACAGATAGAGTTATGTACAGATAGAGTTAGGTACAGATAGTTATGTACAGATAGAGTTATGTACAGATATAGTTATGTACAGATATAGTTATGTACAGATAGAGTTATGTACAGATAGAGTTATGTACAGATAGAGTTATGTACAGATAGAGTTATGTACAGATAGAGTTATGTACAGATAGAGTTATGTACAGATAGAGTTATGTACAGATAGAGTTATGTACAGATAGAGTTATGTACAGATAGAGTTATGTACAGATAGAGTTATGTACAGATATAGTTATGTACAGATAGAGTTATGTACCGATACAGTTATGTACAGATAGTTATGTAACGATAGGGACAGAATCGTAAATCATGTATTAGGGCGAGTGTTTGCCCCAACTGCCACTCAAAGTGACTACTGGCCAGTCACAGCGCGGGCCTTGTCAGAATCTATAGTTATATAAAACGATCACACCTACTGCATTGATATTTTGTGCTTAGGACCTCCAGAAGCAAAGATTTGAGTTAGACATGTTAGCTTGAAAAATAAATACACATTTGTTGTCAAGCTCTCTCCATCATATCGACTGATCGTCTATTTAGATATTTATGTGTGTTTGTTTGTTTGTTCAGCTGTCAGCATGATCACAGGTTTAAAAATACAGTTGCCATAATTTTTTTTAACACTGAATTATTTTCGCAAATTACAATATAAAAATTCAATCTCAACAATCAAAAGTTCAGAATCTAAGATTTGCAGTTGTCTATTCCAGAATCTAATAACCTAAAACACATAAATAGCAGGTTGTTGAAGTGAAGTCAGATAACATTGTGGTAAAGACAGAATGCCATTACCACTTATATATCTATATAGATATCAGGTTGTTGAAGTGAAGTCAGATAGCATTGTGGTAAAGACAGAATGCCATTAGCACTTATATATCTATACAGATATCAGGTTGTAGAAGTGAAGTCAGATAACAGTGGTAAAGACAGAGACTGCTATTACCACTTATATATTTTCAGCCTCACATGTTCAATTATGTTTTGTTGTGACAACACAGAAATGTGTGTGGGGATGAATGAATTGGCATAACGGCTAAATTGGAGAGAAAAAGGGGTAAAACATAATTGGCTGATCTAAATTTAAAAAAAAGTTGTGTTTTTGGTTATCATTTACACTCATCATTCTACTCATTACCATGATTTTATGTTGCAGAATATTCATGACCTTTTGTTACAGATAATCACCATTACAGCCTCATGGTCAGCACCAAACATTTTGAATGCTAAAATGCTAGCTGTGTGTATTCAGGGGATTTGTTTTACATCTTGACCCAATTTTTTACATAGTACATTATTTCATTTCATTTCCTTCAGGTTACAAATGACACACAGGCGATAGTGATTTGAAACATACACATTTATTTAATTTGACATAATATCCAAAGCTCAGTGCTAAACAAACACATACTTGCCACTTCCTGTTATTGGTCTGGTCCTTCTAAAAGAGTCACACATGACTCCAGTGCCCCTCTTATAGGGAGGGGAAGGTAATTGGAACATACCACTTGACAGGGGAGTTGACATGTTGAATGAAACTGTATACTAGTGTCCATACAAGGGGTTGTCTAGCTAAAACATGAAGAATACTTACCTTGTGTTGTGTATGAAGATGATGTACACTGTGGTTTTGAAATGGTTTTCTTGGTTTATTGTCACTTGAAGTGTAGAGGTGAAGTTGTGTATGGAACCAAGGACAGTTGGTTTGTGCCAACAAGGAGAGGCCCAGTCTGGGGTATTTCATTCATTCTGGTCTCAGCCAGGGGAGAGTGAACATGGGGCACAATGCTGCTGAGAGCTATTCCCAAAATTACAGTCAGATAGTCAGACTTCTCTAGACTGTTTGCTTGATTTAAAGCATGTAAGTTTATTGTTTTCCTTTTTTTTTAAGGATTATTTTTGAACATTTTGGAAATATATTTATTTTATTTTACATCCAAACATTGAAAAAACACACATTGACTTAGTAATCTTTCCAATGCTTCATTTCATTGCCCATAAATGTAGCTAATGCATACATTTATGGAAGTCAAATTCTCTCAGAATTAGGAAAAAATGTTCTTATTCAAACCAACTTCAACCAGACCATTTGTAAGTCAGAGTACTGTAATAATAACCACCAGTTTCATGTTTCAACTTAACTGTATAGTTGCTTTTTTTTCTGCCATGAACGTCTGCCATGAAATGAAATTCTAAATACAACTTCTAATCCTTTGTGTGTGTGTGTGTGTGTGTGTGTGTGTGTGTGTGTGTGTGTGTGTGTGTGTGTGTGTGTGTGTGTGTGTGTGTGTGTGTGTGTGTGTGTGTGTGCCGTATTGGTATGTTTACATCTTGTGTGTGCAAGACAGGTGTGCCTGCACACATGTTTTTGTCTTTGTGTCAGACAGACAGACAGACAGACAGACAGACAGAATAGCCGAGGTATAAAGTAGGGCTAAAGTATGTATTATAATAATTTATATCTGCAAAATAACTAGTAACTGAAGTTTTCAAATAATTGTAGTGGAGTAAAAGTACTATATTTGCCTCTGAGATGTAGTGGAGTTGAAGTAAAAGTATAGACAATTGGAAATACTCCAGTAAAGTAAAAGTACCTCAAAAATCTACCAAAAAAAGAGTACAGTACTTGAGTAAATGTACTTATACCACTGACAGAGACGACATGCACCTTGGCTGCCTGTGGATCGATGTCTTACACGGCCCTCTGTGGCACCGTGGCATAAATAAACCACCGATCAATGGAGACGACAGAGAAATGCCACACGTTCCCAGCGGCCAATCAATGAAGGCGAGGGTGAAATGCCACGCGCCTCGACCCCGCTGCGGCGGAGAAACTGGAACACGCTCGATAAGTCTGTTTAACTGCTGCTAACAATGGCAGAAAGTAACTTAAGTATGTTTACTCGAGTACTGCAGCTTCAGTGCAATGTTCAGGCATTTTTACTTTACTTGAGTAACATTCCCGGGTCTTTGGTACTCGTGTTTACATAATACTTTTACTCGCGTGGGTCTCAAGGTGGGCGTCTCAGAGAACACTTTGATCATATTTGGAATGTCATCAATATCACTTCAGTTTAACCACCTATACTAGTCCATGAGCCAGACAAGATTTCATTATCGAAAGAGTGGGCAAAACCAAACATACATTAAATTGTTCATAGGGTCAATACAAGTAAATAAATCTATGATAACCTTTCCACAGGAGCAGCTTTTTCATGGTTATCACACATTTTGTTATTTTCCCCATACGTACATGACAGGTGAAATAATGACAACATTTAAAAAAGAGTTATCATAATGACACTTCCTGAGTTGATTACTTACATCAGTGGTTTTCAACCTTTTTCGTGTCAAGGACCCCCAAATTGACACATATTAGCCCACGGACCCATTTGAAAAGATATACCTGGGACTCAACCATTTTGATTTCTTGGGGGTCCCAGTCTACACTGTATCATCATCATTAGTGTTCATTTAACTCTGAGAGTAAATTTGTACACTCTTAGAGTTACAGACGCATAACTATTCCTAACTAATTAATTAACTATTCATTTGGCTGGGGACCCCCTGGAACCAGCTCAAGGACCACTGGTGGTCCCCGGACCACTGGTTGAGAACCACTGACTTACATGAAGACAATGATTTATCGTATTACAAGTTTTCTGAAATTGTATATTTAAATATGCAAATTAGGCATTACGAAAATATGGTTATTTGTATAACTTTCCAGAATCAACATTGGAACATTGGACAAAGCCAGAGTCAACATACTTATTTCATTTTGTTAAGATGTTGGAGTCAAAGGTTTTTAACGAGGGAATATTCAATATCTGGCTCAATTTTGGGGCTCTGGCTCATGGACTAAATGCCTAATTTGCATATTTAAATATACAATTTCAGAAAACTTGTAATACGATAAATCATTGTCTTCATGTAAGTAATCAACTCAGGAAGTTTCATTATGATAAATCTTTTAAATGTTGTCATTTTTTCACCTGTCATGTACGTATGGGGAAAATAACAAAATGTGTGATAACTATGAAAAAGTTATCATATATTTATTTACTCGTATTGACCCTATGAACAATTTAATATAGGTTTGGTTTTGCCCACTCTTTCGATAATCATTTCTCAATTTTGGGGCTCATGGACTATACCAGGAGTGATGCAACTCTGATGATGTAGAGAGCCACTATATTTAACACTCACTTCAGAGGAACACATTACCTATACTGTCGGGCTGACACCTCTTATCTCTGTATTTTAACTTTTTTGCATAAATTAATGTCATTCAAGTGTGTCACACAAAAGTAGCAAAAATTAGAAAAATAGCAGATCTACAAGCTCAAAACACGACGCGGTTGGAGCTTGTAGATCTGCTATTTTTGCAATTTTTGAATTGGAATCCTGATTTTTTTTATTTTGCTATTTTATTTGAATTTGAATCCTGAAAATTAACATTGTTATTTAATTTCAATTTCATTTAAAGGGGTATTGCACTTTAAAAAAACTTTGGGACGTTTTATCGTCTACTCAGGCTTTTGTGAGCCCCTGAATCAAGTTGCTTGATTCAGTATTTGTATTTTTCATATTCCTTTTATCAGACACTGAGACTGGTTGCGGGGCCAATGTATCTATTGTTGTCGGAGGAGCAGATTTATTTTTTGTCGCCCTCGTCTTTCAGCAGCTAGCCGGGGCCACAGCTCCATTAACTGGGCCGAGTGGCCCCACAGACGCTACGATTCTGCTCCTCCCAACACAATGCATCTCTCTGTCTCTCTCTGTCTCTGTCTCTCTGTCTCTCTTTGTCTCTCTGTCTCTGTCTCTGTCTGTCTCTCTCTCTGTCTCTGCCTCTCTCTGTCTCTGTCTCTGCCTCTATCTGCCTCTCTCTGCCTCTATCTGCCTCTCTCTGTCTGTCTCTCTCTCTCTCTCTCTCTCTCTGTCTCTCTCTGTCTCTCTGTCTCTCTCTCTCTCTCTCTGTCTCTCTCTGTCTCTCTGTCTCTCTCTGTCTCTCTGTGTCTCTCTGTCTGTCTCTCTCTGTCTCTCTGTCTCTCTCTCTCTCTGTCTCTCTCAATCTGTCTCTCTCTGTCTGTCTCTCTGTCTGTCTCTCCTGTCTGTCTGTCTGTCTGTCTGTCTGTCTGTCTGTCTGTCTGTCTGTCTGTCTGTCTGTCTGTCTGTCTCTCTCTCTGTCTCTCTCTCTCTGGCTCTCTCTGTGTCTCTCTCTCTCTCTCTCTCTCTCTCTCTCTCTCTCTCTCTCTCTCTCTCTCTCTCTCTCTCTCTCTCTCTCTGTCTCTGTCTCTCTCTGCCTCTCTCTGTCTCTGTCTCTCTCTGTCTCTCTGTCTCTGTCTCTCTCTGTCTGTCTCTCTCTCTGTCTCTCAGTCTCTCTCTCTCTGTCTAACAGACATATGGAGTGGTGGTCTCTGTCTAACAGACATATGGAGTGGTGGTCTCTGTGTAACAGACATATGGAGTGGTGGTACGGGGCTTTGAGCAGTCTAGCTGGCAGCATCGTTAACCGCTTTTGTCATAAAGTTAATCACTGAGCCGCCGCCTGGTATCTGAGCCGTAATGACAGACAGACCGCACCGCCAGCACAATGGCTGCTCGGGGGGGGTGCTGCGCTTCACAGCCAGCGTCACATAGTAACACTACTGATGTCTCATCAGCTCATTGGTTGAATGGAGAGACACTTTTAGACACAATTATGGAAGGTACAGTAACAGGCCTGTGGGGAACAGTCAGAGGATGATTTTTATAATGGTCTGATGCGTGGGTCTTCAAACAGGAGGTCTGGGACCCCTAGGGGGTACGCTGAGATACTACAGAGGGGGGGGGGGGGGGGGGTGTTTGTGTGATAGGAACTTTTGTTTTACTTTTTTAAATTAACCACTTGAACCCCCTAGCATCCCTATTCTGGGGAGAACGTTCCGCTGCACCCTCTACAGATCTTGTCAATAGAAAAATTCCATTCAGAGGATCTGTAGAGGACACAGCGAAGTAACCGGGACTCAAGTCAGAGACTCGTACTCGAGTCGCACTTGAGTCGCCACAAATGAGACTCTAGACTCGGATTCGCCCCTCAAAGACTTAAGACTTGACTCGAGCTCAAAGACTCGTGGGCAATCTTTATTCTAGGTTTTTTTGGACGCATTAATGAATGAAATGCCCCAAAAACTTCCACTCCCCTGTCCCCTCCCTCCCGCAAAGGAACGTCAAAGTGCGCGCTGCGCTGCGCTGGCGCTAACCTCAGGTATCTTGGCATATGCGTACATTTTGTATAAGATCAGATCATCTGTGACAACACGTTTAGTAAACGTCGCATTTTCATTTTGTGCTGCTGTCTCGTTAAACCCAGCTGGGTGAATATTCAACACTTCACCACGGTAAACACTACGTTCATGTTTACTGCATTAAAGCTGTGATTCTCAACCTTTTCAGGCCGTGACCCCCCCAAAATAATCATATTTGAAGTGAGGATCCCCATTTTGTTTGACTCGGTTCCACAGATAAATATTGTGAAAATCCGTTTTGGTCCCGACTCCCGACCCACAGGTTGAGAACCACTGCCTACAAGCAAGTCACATGTCTATGTTGTCGACCACGTAATGTTACAGACCTTACAGGTTTATTTGGTTTCCAAAATTCTTAGTATTGTATACTCCGTCGCGCCTCATTGTTTATTCTGCCCAAAATAACAGATCTGTAAGCTGTCGACACGCCATGACGCGATGCGTTGATAGCTTGTATGTCTGTTATTTTGGGTAGCCAGGTGACGCACATTACGCACGGTAGCAATGTATCTGGGTTTGAGAGGCTATGATTGATGTAAACGTACAGTAGCCTACTAGATTATAGCTGACAGTTCTCACAATATTGTAGCTCTGTTCGGGAGGATTATTGCACAAAGGTGGATGATGAATAAGTTGCACTTTGTGAACGGGGACAATAGCCTACTTGGACATAACTGCGTCACTTCAGAGGAAACTAAATGGATCTTCAGAGATGTTTACACACCCCTGGTTATTCATTAGAAAGGTGGAAATGGAACGTAAACGATAACAGCCAACGTGAGTACATGTCTTTCCTGAAACTGGCCAATTGATGCTACTGTATGTGACTGTGTACCGCCCGGCCCGGCCGGGGGTCGGTCGGGGGGGGGGGGGGGGGGGTCCATGGCTGTAGGAGCGTTCTCATTACTCAAGGGACAGCACAGCACTGCACACTAGATGTAGGTTATACCCAAACACATTGACATGTCAATCTTCCTTAATAAAACATACTGTATGTAGACCAGTGGTTCTCAAACTTTTTCATGTCAAGGACCCCCAAAATGATATGTATTTGGCCGCGGACCCCCATCTCAAAATATGTTGTTCCAGGGACCCCCCAGAAGCAAAGATTTGAGTTACAAATGTTGGCTTTAAAAAATATATATTCAAAGATTTGCAAAAAAAAAACACAATTTTTCAAAAATAGCAGATCTACAAGCTCATAGCGCGGCACTCGGTGCCGCACTATGAGCTTGTATATCTGCTATTTTTGAATAGCCAAAGTATAAAAGGTCATAATTATTGTGATGCTATATTAACACATTTTGCTGGGTACCCCCTGGAACCCCCTCAAGTACCCCTGGGGGTCCCCGGACCCCACTTTGAGAAACATGGATGTAGACTAACTAGCAGCAGTAGCCTTGGTGAGGCTGCGTGTGAGCCTGTGCCTTCGGCAGTTGAGCTGCGCTATAAGATGCAAAGGAGCCTAAATGAATGTATCCTACTACTATTTTGATAAACAATCATTCTGTGCGTTTCTCATTTCCGGTTGGGTTTGTGGACCATCATAAGGACCATCTAATTTTGGTCCAAAGGGAGGGTCAGCTAATTTTACTTTGAATCCAAGGGAGGGTCATGCAATTTTGAATTGATAAAATAGTCCGTTTTTTATGACTCAGCAAAAACACCAGCAAAACACCACCATGTGTCCAATGCCATCCTGAAAGGTTGAGGTCCTCACAAGTATAGCAATACAATGTGTGTTTGTGTGTGTATACTGTATGTTATTGCATAACCTAAAAGCATACATCTTTTAAAGTGTGTTTTTGTGTAGTCATATTTATTGCATTATCTAAAAGCACAGCATTTTTTTATAAGTGTGTGTGTGTGTGTGTGTGTGTGTGCGTGTGTGTGTGTGTGTGTGTGTGCGCGTGTGCGTGTGCGTGCGTGCGTGCGTTTGTGTGCATGGTGTTGCGTAATCTCAAAGAGATACATATTTCACTGCATAGCTTAAATGAGCCATCTGGAACACACACACACACACACACACACACACACACACACACACACACACACACACACACACACACACACACACACACACACACACACACACACAAACAAAGCCATTCTTAATGAGTGTGATGTAATTAGTGTTGAACACATCTGTCACTGACATCTGCATTATTTCTCTCTAACAATGCTGTCTGTCTGATCACATGGTGCTTGATTTAAAACCTGTGTGTGCGCGCGTGTGTGTGTGTGCGTGTGCGTGTGTGCGTGTGTGTGTGTGTGTGTGCACGCATGTGCATGTGTTTCCCCTCAAGCATAGCCTTACAATACCTACACTACACTTTGATTGATTGAATATTTTATTGGCAATTTTAAAGTACAGCGTTTATGTTGTTATGTTAGGTCTTTCACCAACTAGTCGACTAGTATAACCACTAGTCCACCTTGTTGGTACTAGTGGAATAGTTGAAAAGAAAAAAGGTATGCATAGCAAGTGTTACCAACGTTTTTATTTTATTTCATCTTTTAAAATACACCATACACTTTTACCTTAGCACTAGGTATACTCTTAGTTGCTGGTTTTAGAAGAGAATGCACTTCAGACTTCTGGTGATTAGTAGTTTCCTTGCCTACGTACTGTAGTATGTTGAATACACTTACTGTAAGTCTCTTTGGATAAAAGTGTCTGCTAAATCAGTGGTTCTCAAACTTTTTCGTTCCAAGGACCCCCAAATAGACACTTATTAGACCGCGGACCCCCATTTGAAAAGATAAGCCAGGGACCCCCATAATAGAAGATTTTCACGGTTCTCTAGCAGTGATTTCAACCATTTTAATTTCAAGGACCCCCAGTTTGACATGCATTAGGGCTACGAACCACCATTTAATGGCATTTCTATCTCTGGGACCCCATTTCATATCGTAAAATCAATGTTAATTTAACTCTGAGAGTGTACAAATGGACCCTAACGGGTCCATTTGGTTCCATTTGTACACTCTCAGAGTTACAGGCCCATACGGGTCCATTTGGTTCCTATCCATCATTTAACTGGGGACCCCCTGGAACCCCCTCAAGTACCCCTGGGGGTCCCCGGACCCCCCTTTGAGAACCAATGTGCCAAATGACTGTAATGTGTGATGTGTTACACGTCAATGGTACTCTGGGCTTTGGGAAAAAAACGTTAGACGTCAACGGCACTGAATGAGTTAAGGTTTACCAATTTGCATGAGTTTTGGACAATAGCCAAAGACATCTAAAAATGACACACAGATGCGTTCCCAGTCTAAAAGGGTTAATAATCTAATCTTAATTAAAATGTGCACTTTAAATACATGGTATCGTGAAGTATAGACCAATTATTTGTTTACCAACATTGAGACTGGAGTCTGTTTCATGTAATCAATTCCCAACAGATCCCCAAACCTGTTGTTTTGGGGTTTGGCTGGTTTCAGTTCATTCAACCTCCTCTGTGTGTAGGCTAGTGAGGTGCGCCCTTGCGAGACATATTATATACTTCATCGCGCAACGGTATTGCGCGCCGAGAACAGCTGACATACAAGCTCACAACCGCGTCGCGGATGAGACCGCTGTGAGCTTGGAGGTCTGCTATTCTCTGCGTGCGACACCTTGGCGGGACGGAGCATAAATTAGTCTTGACGGGCTGCAGCTGCGCGAGCAAGAGCAGGTTCTGGTGCCGTGATCAGAGAGCGCTCCCTCCGTTCTTATGACAGACACTGGAGGAGGAGGGGTTTGGGGGAAAACTGCTTTGAATTGTTATTGTTTACACACAGCAGAAACCAAGAAATATATGTTTCAAGAGCAAGAGATCACAGTAACAGTCCTTAGCATTCTTCCTCCACACTGGGAGAAAAACAGCATCTGAAAGTTTGATGGGAAGCATTTTTACACGTGATGCTGTGACCACTTTAACATTGCATCTTATGAGAGGTGGGGTTCACTTCACGTTGTCTGTTTTGTAAATGCAGATTTGCCCGAAATGCCCCCTATACCCGCATATCTGTATAAGTACCTCCAAAAAGTTAGTGACACCCACAGTCACGAAACTAGAGGGAGCGTAAACAACAATCTGGTACCACCCACCCATAAAACAAACATGTGCAAATTCTCCTTCTATAGCACAGCCACCAAGGAATGAAATAGTCTAACCCCATCCCTCAAAACATGTAGTTCGCTGGGCTCATTCAAAACAGCCCTAAAAACTCATCTTTCTGGAGGCCAAAAGAGGAGCTAGTACCAGTTTCCCTGTAGACAGACCCCCCCCTCCCCTTTTTTTGTATATATTTTTAGCGGTGCCAACCGCTCTATATCTGACTTTGTCTGTGTGTCCGTGTGTCCGGGTGTGTGTCTGTCCAATAATCAAATATTGATGACAAACATCAATACGGGGCTCACCGCTTCCTTCACACAGGGTGTGTTTTTTCCCTCTGTATTTTTTATGTTGAATTGAACTGTTTGGTTGCTACTATATATGTCTATGAAATTAATTCAAGGACCCCAACGGAAACAAGTCCGCAAGGACTTTTTGTGCCGGACCTTTTAGACAAAAGCATTATAAATGTAACTGTGTTGTTTTACATTCTTTTGCCTAATAAAAATGTCAATTCAATTCAATGTTAAGATGTCTATTGTGACCGTCGTGTTTGTCCTCTCTCTCTCTCTCTCTCTCTCTCCATCCTCCAGGTCATCTACGCTCTGAACACCAAGAACGATGAGCACGAGGCGGCCATCGCCACGCTGAAGGAAGCCCACGAAGAAGAGGTCCAACAGATCCTCTCTGAGACCCGCGAGAAGATCCTTCAGGTAGGCTATGTCAGTATAACGTTTCCTCAATCTCTGAATGCATTACACCTTCATAGTATCTGTGTGGTTAACTGCCACTGTGGTGGGAAAAAGTACTCACGTTCTTTACTGGAGTAAAAGTACCAATACTGTGATATAGAATTTTCTCGAGTCAAAGTACAAAAGTATTGGTATCAAAATGTACTCAAAGTACCTAAAGTAAAAGTACAAAAATGTTTGAAAATAGCAGATCTACAAGCTCACAACACGTTGTAATGCATATTGTTGTATTGAAACGTTTGCGTATAATAGCCTGTAACTCGTGTGTGTGTGTGCGTGTGTGCGTGTGTGTGTGTGTGTGCGCGCGCGTGCGTGTGCGTGTGTGTGCGTGTGTTGTGTGTGTGTGCGTGCATGTGTGTGTGTGTGTGTGTGTGTGTGTGTGTGTGTGTGTTTCAGTATAAGAGTAAGATCAGTGATGAGCTGGACCTGAAGAGACGCATCACCTCATTGGAGGAATCCATGGAACTCCATGAGAGGATGAAGAGACAAGCTCTGCAGGAGTTTGAGTCCTACAGGCAGAGAGTAGAAGATATGCAGCTCTGTACTGAAGCACAGGTACCCTAACCCCTAACCCTGTTTACCAGTGGTTTTCAACCTTTTTCGCATCAAGGACCCCCAAATTGGCAAATATTAGCCCAGGGACCCCCATTTGAAAAGATATGTCAGGGACTCAACCATTTAGATTTCTCGGGGGTCCCAATCTACACTATATCACCATCATCAGTGTTCATTTAACTCTGAGAGTGTACAAATGGAACCAAATGGACCCGTTAGGGTCCATTTGGTTCAATTTGTACACTCTCAGAGTTACAGACATATAAGGGTCAATTTGGTTGCTAACTATTAATTTGGCTGGGGACCCCCTGGAACCCCCTCAAGGACCACTGGCGGTCCCCGGACCACTGGTTGAAAACCCCTGCTGTATACCCTAACCCCTAACCCTGTATACCCTAACCCCTAACCCTGTACCCTAACCCTGTGTGATGCCCCAGGGTGACCTCAAGTTGAAGCCCCCCCCCCCCACTCCAACGTTCAACCGAACCGATCAATTACCATACGTTTAGGCCCAAAAACCTGAAAAGGTGTCATTACTTGCTTAACTCATTCACTGCCAGAATTATTTTGGCCGCGTTTGCCCACTGTCAATATTTTTCATTGAAAAAAAAAAAGTACTCAGGAGCCGAGATACAGCATTTTTAAGTTTTAAGTTAACAAGGAAGTGGATGGGAGTCTAGATCTTCGAAAAATCATATCTCCTTGATCTTTGGGTGAAATTTAAAAAACAAAAAGTAAAAAAAAAAAAAAATATATATATATATATATATATATATATATATATATATATTTTTAAAGCCGTTTTAGTGAAAATCAGTGGCATGCACAGACATTTTGAGGGGCAGGTGCTCAAGTAAAAAAAAAAGGGCACCATGTGCGGCACGCGGAACCGCCGGCTGCCCTAGTAGTGTGAGATTTATAGAAGAAAATTGCAACGCACATTTTGGGGAATTATTAATATATTAGAAGCTTTTAATCCAGAATTGATCGATGTCACCATGGGCTACATACTGTAAACCAGGGGTCTTCAACGTTTTCAGGCCAAGGACCCCCTAGCTGAGAGAGAGATGAAGCAGGGACCCCCTCTATATTGTATAAAATTGTGTTTAAGATTATACTTTTTTTTGTTTACTTGGTCTGCTCTTTTTTCCCTCTACACCTATACCTCTTTGCCAAAAATGGCAGATCTACAAGCCCACAACGCCTCGCGCTGCGAGTCGTTGTGAGCTTGTAGATCTGCTATTTTTGGTTAAAGTTCTCCTCAGAAAAGGGATGCTAGGTTTCGAGTGGTTATTGTAAAAAGAGATTAAAAAAAAGGGCACTTCTGGTCAAGAGGGCAAAGGGCAGGTGCTCTAGCACCACCTAGAGTCTATCTGTGCACGTCCCTGATGAAAATATATGGGGGGGGGAGCAAATGCAAACAAATACTAATGTTTTTGCATTTTATTATTATTGTAAAAAAAAAAAAAATCCAAAACAATATCTTTTCCCCCCAAAACGATACATATCGTCACGAAAACGTATCGCCATATATATCGCGGGACGATATATCGGCACAACCCCTAATACCCGGCAATGAACGCGTTAACTCTTAACCCTTTGGTGCGGTGTGTTGCAGCACACCCAGCGGGTGGTGTCCATGTCCAGGGAGGTGGAGGAGATGAGGAGGTCCTTCGAGGAGAAGCTGAGGACCTTCTCGGGGGCCCAGGCCCAGTTCGAGCAGGAGAAGAGGAGCGCCCTGGAGGAGCTGAAGGCCCAGCACCGCCAGGAGGTCCAGGAGCTGCTGCGCTCCCAGCAGAACCACAACGCCAACTACAGCAAAGACCAGGAGAAGCTGGGCCAGCTGCACAAGGCCGAGGTATTTAATGAACCTACTGTCTACTACACACAGAAAAAGAATGGTTCTTAAATGGTTCTTTAAAAGGCTATATGGTTCCACAAAGAACCATCAACTACTAAAGAACCATTTGATCTAGTGAATGGTTCTTCATGTTCCTCATCTAGTTTTAGAGAACGGTTCTCTAGAACTAGAGGAGGTTCCTTGAGAACCTTTTTTGGTCAAAGTTATTTGAGGAACTTTTGAACTCTTAATAGGCAGACGTTCTTAGAGAATAGTAGATCTGCAAGCTCACAACGCATCGTGGTGCGACACGCTGTGAGCTTGTAGATCTGCGATTTTCCACAAACACATTTCAGACGGTTGATGAAGTGTTTACGGTTTAAGGGGTTTGGGTTCTTTATAGAACCATTCAAATAAATGATCTGAAAGGTTCTTTCTGGAACTAAAAATGGTTCTTCTATGGCGTCACTCTGAAGAACCAGTTTTGGTTCCGGTTAGCGCCTTCATTTTTCTGTGTGTACCACTACTAATTAACCTAATGTCTACTTCTACTACTAATTAACCTACTGTCTACTTCTACTACTAATTAACCTACTGTCTACTTCTACTACTAATTAACCTACTGTCTACTTCTACTACTAATTAACCTACTGTCTACTTCTACTACTAATGAACCTACTGTCTACTTCTACTACTAATGAACCTACTGTCTACTTCTACTACTAATGAACCTACTGTCTACTTCTACTACTAATGAACCTACTGTCTACTTCTACTACTAATGAACCTACTGTCTACTTCTACTACTAATGAACCTACTGTCTACTTCTACTACTAATTAACCTACTGTCATTATAACCAACTACAGCAAAGACCAGGAGAAACTGGGCCCACTGCATAAGGTCATGGGTAGACTAAACATCTAGCTAATTATTTAATTAACCTAATTGTTTAATTCAGGGGTCTTCAACAGGGGGTCCGGGACCCCTAGGGGGTCCTCAGAGCTACTATAGGGGGTCCGCCAAATCTTTGTGTGAAAGGATTTAGTTTTTTTTTTTACATTAACCACTTGAACCCTAGAATTCCTTTTCTGAGGGAACATTAGCCGAAAATAGCCGATCTACAAGCTCTCAACGCCTCGCAGCGCGAGGCGTTGAGAGCTTGTAGATCTGCTATTTTCGGCAAAGAGGGGTAAAAAGAGCAGACCAACAGAACGAAAGTTTACTAAGTATTGACGGTTTAAGACAAGCCGTTAAATGTCTGAAAATACACGTTAACATCAATCCAACATCTAGGAAAAGCTTTAATCTGCAACACAATTTTATGTCATGTATATAGTGGGGGTCCCGGCTTCATCTCTCTCTCAGCTAGGGGGTCCTTGGCCTGAAAAGGTTGAAGACCCCTGGTTTAATTAACTCTTTAACTGCCAGAGCTTTTCAGAAAAAGTGTCACGCTACTGCCAGCGAAAACGAGCGATTTTGCTAATCTTTGAAAATCATTTACTGTGATCGTTGTCCTCACGGAGATGGATTATTATTTATGTTTTTATACTTTATTTTTCTCATGTGGGCACCACAGTGAGTGTGACTACAAGGACAACACAAAATACAACATTGGGACAAAGCAAAACAAAGACTAACATTAACACAAAGTAGACATCATTAAAAAGGAAAAAAACTATACAAAAAACAAAAACCCCAAAAAACAGAACAAAACACAACAAAACTGGAGAGAAAAACAAAACAAAAATATAGCTGCAAGCAGCGATAATACGGGGCCAGTGAATAGAGAGAGAGAGAGACATGGAAACGGAATAGATTGAAGAGAGAGAGAGTGACATGGAAACAATAGATTGATGAGAGAGAGAGATGGAAACATAATGGTTTGATTGGACATCTCAACCTACTGCCATTAACAGGATTCGAACTCTCAACCTTCAGACTAATAGGCTGCAACACTACCTATAGTGCTATAGCTTTGTCCAGGCTGATATTGTCTGTTGAAGATCATAAACTCTTGCCTTCTTTCATGAACCAAGCCCCTGTTTCACTAACACTAAGATCACTCGTTCACAAACCATTTACCAATGAAGAAATTGTACATCTCCTCAGAACCAAAACTAGTGAAAGTAGCCGATCTACAAGCTCACAAACCATGAAAAGTTGTGAGATTGTAGATCAGCTATTTTCAGAATGAAGTATGTCATACGTTGAAAAAACGTACTCTCAAATAAGCATTTCAGGTTATCTTTACCATTTGCACATGTATTCATTGATACAGTCATGTTGTTTGCAATTCAACTTAAAATAAGTCTGCATCAAGTGAGGCTTGAACTGGCGACCTTGAGATTGTGAGGCATTCATTTAAGGGAGACGCCATTGGCCCAACAAACAAGTAACTGTGAAAAAGGAGATCACACAGATGATACAGTTTCACGCAAATAGCTGAAAAATCCTGGGTTTAAGTGTTTTTCAAACTGCTCAAAATTGCGGACAATCTAAGGGCGGAGCTTACTGGTCAAAGCGATAGATGTGTTCCTCATGAGTCAAGGCACAAGTGTAAGCAAGTTTCACGACTTTCGGCCAAACGAGGCATGACTTTTGCCTGTTTAAAGTTTGCATTTTCAAAAAATTGCTATAGCTTCCCCCTTTGGCCAATTGGAGTGAGATCGGTTTCAGTGATATTTGGAATGACTCTCTACATTACTGCAACGTTTCAAAGAAATGTGAGTCTTGCATGTATGTGTTAGGGGCAGATGAATAATTTTCATAAAACTGCAATAGTTAAAATCTATTTCCTCCTGGGATTTTTGAGTAATCTGCACAAAACATTTTGAACATGAACTTAGGACCTTTGCCGACAAAACAAAAGCGGCGGATTGTCCATAAGTGAAAAAATGCAGACGTTATGAGCCAATGGCTGTTTTTCATATCATTCAAAATGGTGGGCGATCTAAAGGTCAGAGGTCAAAAGTCAGACCACAAAAGTTGTCGGGCATGAAGAGACGCATGTGTGTATCGAGGTTTCATGGTTGTAGGTCAAACAGGGCATGAGTTGTACCTGTTCAAAGTTGGCACTTTCAATTGAGTGCTATAGCGCCACCCTTTGACGAATGAGTGTGAGAATTATTTCTTGGTAGTTTTTCATGAGCATCTACCATATGGCCGAGTTTCGTAAAAAGCGTATGCACGGTTAAGCCAGAACTGGCAAAAACAAGTATTTTTCAAACTGCTCAAAATTGCGGAAAATCTAAGGGCGGAGCTTAATGGTCAAATCGATACGTGTGTTCCTCATGAGTCAAGGCACATGTGTAAGCAAGTTTCACGACTTTCGGCCAAACGAGGCATGACTTATGCCTGTTTAAAGTCTGCCTTTTCAAAAAATTGCTATAGCGCCCCCTTTTGGCCAATTGGAGTAAGATTGGTTTCAGTGATATTTGGAATGACCCTGTACATTTCTGCAAAGTTTCAAAGAAATGTGAGTCTGCATGTATGTTTTAGGCACAGATGAATAATTTTCTTTAAACTGTAATAGTTAAAATCTATCTCCTCCTGGGATTTTTGAGCAATCTGCACGAAACGTTTAGCACTTGAACCTTGGACCACTGCCTACAAAAATTTCCAACGGATTTTCCATAAGTGAAAAAATGCAGAAGTTAGGAGCCAATGACTGTTTTTCATATAATTCAAAATGGTGGGAGATCTAAAGGTCAGAGGTCAAAAGTCAGAGGGTGAAAGTTGTTCAGCATGAGGAGACGCATATGTGTATCCAAGTTTCATGGCTGTAGGTCAAACAGGGCATGAGTTGTACCTGGTCAAAGTTGGCATTTTCAATTGAGTGCTATAGCGCCACCTTTGGACGAAAGATTGTGAGAATTATTTTTTGATCGTTTTTCATGACCATCTACCATATGGCCGAGTTTCGTAAAAAGCGACAGCGCGGTTCAGCCAGAACTGCGAAAAGTGGCAGAAGAAGAAGTGACAGAATACTGCCAATAACAATACGTGTACAGAGCAGAGCTCTGTCCCCGTAACAAGGTACAGAGGCAAATAAAAACTATTACCCATGTTCAAGTTCATATTCTTTACCACTCTTTTTCTACTAACTAAAACATCAGAGCAAACCGATCATTAATTAAGTCAGTCCTTCATCAAGTGCCTGATAATAAAACAGTACCGTGTTAAACGTGCCCCCCCCCCCCCCCCCACCCATCCACACTCACACTTTCATTGTAGCACTCCCAAAGGACCACAATTGAAACAAGCCTACGGGCTTTCTTGTGTTTTTTATCCTTTTGAATTTTAATATTCAATAAACTGATCAATCAATCAATCCCATTTAGCCCACAGAGTATTTACTCTTACTAAGATTTCCTCTGATGTTATATGTTAAAGGTAGGGTAAGTGATATTTTTTGGTTAAAACCAAAAGTATTTTTTTGTTAAAAGGTTAAAGCACTATATTGTGATAGTAATCATTGCTATAGAGTGTTTGTTCAGTAACAGGAGTCTCCCTGTCTCTCCAGCTCTTTAATAAACAGAAAATACATTTTCCGGTAGGTGTCAAAATCTCAGCCAATCAGGAGAAAGTACCCATTTTTAAGCTTCATTTTTATAGTGTTCCAGTTCCAATTTTGCCTGCTCATTTCTTAGTGTCATCACTTCCAATTTCACTTGTTTAATCTGTATCCTGATTGAGTTCTCTGTCCTGATTGGATGAAACTGGAAATGAAACTGAAACTGAAACGAAAATGCATTTTCTGTTTAATAAAGAGCTGGAGAGACAAGGAGACTCCTTTTACTGAACAAACACTCTATAGCAATGAGTACTATCAGAATATAGAGCTATTTAACACTTATTTTAACCAAAGAAAATCACTTACCCTACCTTTAACTGCTCCATTACTTTTATTTGTTCCATTAGCTCCCTCCATTTCTGTACACTAGGGCTTAGTTTCTGAAGCCAGTTTGTTTGGTTATACGTTTGAGGGCCGTTATTCTTAACATTTTAATAAGGTACCTGTCTTGGTTCTGTCTATCCCCTTTTCGGAGATTGATTATTACACGCACGGGGGTCTCGTAGAATCGAAGAAGAACAAATTGGCCCGTCCCGATACTCCATATCACAGCTATATGGACAGTTGAATGTGGCTTGTTTTTGCCAAAAACAACAGAAAGCCGAGAATTTTTATTTATTTTTTATAAATCCTGTAACACTGCACCACGTGATTTCTGGGTGTACTCTTCTCTGATGATCACCGGATCCAGATCTGTGGATCCAAAACGGGTTTTCTTCCTAATAAGAATAGTAAAATCAACAGAAAGTTACATTTTTTACATTAAAAAAACAAATACTGAGTTTGGTGATGTTCTATATTGTCTGAATCAGCTTTGTTTGCGTTCGTTTATGTGCTAAAAGAGTGACTTTGAGAGCCGTTTCACCTTACAAGTCAATGTAAGTCAATGAGGAACATATTTTGAATCATCAATTTCTAAACAATGGAGCAATTCTTTTTCTTTTCTTGTCCACCTTTGGAGTTACACCATGGCAAGGTAACTACACAAACCAAACCTCTACTAAAGTGGTCTTACCCTTTTAAGTCGTTCTGGATGTGAGCGTCTGCTAAACGGCTATATTGTAAGGTCAAGGTCGAGGTAGACTTCATTATCCCGCAGGCACAATGTGTTCAGCACCGAGCAGTAAAAACCATCAACATCAACAAACAATTTACACCCACACACAAACGCACACGAAAACACACACGCAGGCACGCAAGCACGCACGCACACAGTGTGTGATTTAAAAGGCCAATAGCAGCAGGAACAAATCGATGGGTCCTTTAATGTCTGTCTGTGCAGATCGTATCAGCGAGCCGATGGAAGCCATGTGCAGTGACTGACCAGTGGCTGAGCAGCCTCAGTGACTGACCAGTGGCTGAGCAGCCTCAGTGACTGACCAGTGGCTGAGCAGCCTCAGTGTACTGACCAATGGCTGAGCAGCCTCAGTGACTGACCAGTGGCTGAGCAGCCTCAGTGACTGACCAGTGGCTGAGCAGCCTCAGTGTACTGACCAATGACTGAGCAGACTCAGTGACTGACCAATGGCTGAGCAGCCTCAGTGACTGACCAGTGGCTGAGCAGCCTCAGTGTACTGACCAATGACTGAGCAGACTCAGTGACTGACCAATGGCTGAGCAGCCTCAGTGACTGACCAGTGGCTGAGCAGCCTCAGTGACTGACCAGTGGCTGAGCAGCCTCAGTGTACTGACCAGTGGCTGAGCAGACTCAGTGTACTGACCAATGACTGAGCAGCCTAAGAGTCAACAGAAATGTAACGCATGACCTCAATTCCAAGTGCTTGTCAAGGTGGGGGGTTCCCCAGTTCAAATATGATTATTTTTGGGGGTCACGGCCTGAAAAAGTTGAGAACCACTGACTTTTTATGCAATTATGCTATGAGGCTAACGCTATGATCAAATCCATATGATGTGACATTAATAACAGATCCAACGTGAATGTGTGAATGTAGCCTCGTGTGGCCAGACTATATCACTACGTGGCAGTGTTGATTTTGACAGCAAATTTGGATTTAGTTTTAGTCATAGTCTTTTGAATAAAATTCCATTTAGTTTTAGTCATATTTTAGTCATTCTGAAATGTTTTAGTTTTTTTGTCTAGTTTTAGTCGACTAAATATCATAAGATTATAGTCAACTAAATCTACAGTTGATTTAGTCGACTAAAATGTATTTTGGCCGTGCCTTGATGGCGTCGTAATGGCTGTTTTTACACTTGGTTGCAAGTTGAAAATAGCAGATCTACAAGCTCACAACGTGTCGCAGCATGACGCGTTGTGAGCTTGTAGATCTGCTATTTTCAGAACGCAACACCCGAGCACAACCAACCATAAAATGACTTGTCTTTTAGTTCTACTGGATCTCTTCTCCACTAGACCCTCACTAACATTTTAGTCTAGTTTTTATTTGCCGACGAAATTGTCAATATATTTAGTCATAATTTTAGTCATCGTAGCTTAGTTTTTATCTAGTTTTTCTTTAGTGTTTGTCATTGAAAAAAGGTAGTCGTCATAGTTTTAGTCAACGAAATCAACACTACTGCGTGGATATGAGTCTGGTGCTCCCATGAGGACGTTTTTTTCCCAAGGGGCGGGATCAAAAGAATGGCTCTGGACGCAATTGGTTAGACCTACAACCAACTACCAATTACAGTCTCCCATATTTGAATACTGGGCCCTGATTGGTCACCCCAGACTTCGGGAGCAGGAAATGGATTCACAACGGAGCCAGATCCAAATCGCAGAGGGAAATGTTTCTTTTTTGCACTGGCAGAATTGTCTAGTCCCAGGCTAGTGTGAATGACGGCCGTGCGTGTTGTTCCTGTGTTGGCCTGCAGGTGGAGTCGTTGACGGAGCGAGTCGAGGAGCTCAAACAAGACAAGAAGAGACTGGTGGAAGAATACGAAGCCAAACTGAACAAGGTAAGACCTGAACATCATGCTAAAACACCTGAACATCATGCTAAAACACCTGAACATTATCCTAAAACACCTGAACATTATGTTAACACATCCAGAAGTGCCAGAGGTTTTTTAAAACAGGGTACATCCAGTGCCATCCAGCGATTTCAGGTCGTGCGTAGCCTACGCAGCTTGCGTAAGAGCCTCCTGCACAGCTGGGACCCGTCGAAACCTACGCTCTACCCTCATTAGTGGCAGCTGGTTGTGCGTTACGTGCTATCTAAACTGGCTTCGGCAAACACCACCGTCGCAAGGTTCTCAAGAGCACAGCGTTACGTCTCTGCCTAGCTAGCTTCGGGAAACTGCACGTAAGACCTCCTGGACGAAGTCCCGAAAGGCTTCGTAGCCTACGTAGTGCTTTCCTCTGCAGCATTTTGTTACCCTTACCCTACCCTTCATATATATATATATATATATATATATATATATATATATATATATAAAACATGTTAAACAAGCTAAACATTGCGCACAGAACATTAACTAAATTTGACTAGTTGAATCCTATTATGTTCTGTTGCCCGGGGTCCCCCAGGGGTCTGTACTTGGTCCCCTGCCAAATCTCTTCACCTGGAAAATAGTGGCTTTGTGACACATTGTGAGCTTGTAGATCAGCTATGTTTAGCGATATTATATTTTTTTAGCAAAATGTATATAGGTCTGAAGTGGTTCAGGTATGTTTTGTAATAATAATAATAATCAAAATCTACAAAGTAACTAGTAACTAGTTTTCAAATAATTGTAGTGGAGTAAAAGTATAATATTTGCCTCTGAGATGTAGTGGAGTAGAAGTAAAAGTGTTGAAAATTGGAAATACTCAAGTAAAGTAAAATTATACTTAAGTACAGTGCTTGAGTAAATGTACTTTACACCAATAAATAATAACTACATTGGATGCATTGGAGCACAGCTTATTTTTCTTTCCTTGTTTTACTTTTCCTGAAAAGTATATAGAGTTTTATTTGGTACATACTGACTGCAGCGACAGGCTTCAGGGTTCGACCCAGATAACATCGTGATATTCCTGGTGGCTTCCAGTCAGGGTATGAATGTATCTGGGTTATTGTAACCAGAAATATGACATTTACACACATCAGCAGCGCATTAACACAACACTCTGTACAGTTAGACCAGAGCTGTGTCAGCACAAACACCCCAAAAAGAAAGAGAAGCAAAATGCTGACTCACTTCTCCTGGAAGT
This sequence comes from Gymnoscopelus microlampas, assembly GCF_963454915.1. NCBI lineage: Eukaryota > Metazoa > Chordata > Actinopteri > Myctophiformes > Myctophidae > Gymnoscopelus > Gymnoscopelus microlampas. Next base: position 49,905,623 of record NC_139953.1, on the reverse strand, counting down.
TTATCAGAGTTGAGCTGTGTGGCTGACTTTACACCAAGTTTGTTTTGAGGTGTTTTCAGCGCCCTCCTGTGGACAAAGCATTCACACATAATACGCAGGCAGACAGGCAGACAGACAGGCAGGCAGGCAGGCAGGCAGGCAGGCAGGCAGGCAGGCAGACAGACAGACAGACAGACAGACAGGCAGGCAGACAGACAGACAGACAGACAGACAGACAGACAGGCAGGCAGGCAGGCAGGCAGGCAGACAGACAGACAGACAGACAGACAGACAGACAGACAGGCAGGCAGGCAGACAGACAGACAGACAGACAGACAGACAGACAGACAGACAGACAGACAGACAGACAGACAGACAGGCAGGCAGGCAGGCAGGCAGGCAGGCAGGCAGGCAGGCAGGCAGGCAGGCAGGCAGGCAGGCAGACAGACAGACAGACAGACAGACAGACAGACAGACAGACAGACAGACAGACAGACAGACAGACAGACAGACAGACAGACAGACAGACAGGCAGGCAGGCAGGCAGGCAGGCAGGCAGGCAGGCAGGCAGGCAGGCAGACAGACAGACAGACAGACAGACAGACAGACAGACAGACAGACAGACCCCTCTCGATGTATGTTAGGGGTCCAACTAACGGTTTTAATCTGTAATAATAATGGTATACTCAATTATTGGATTAATCAAAAAAGTAATCGATATAATTATTGCAAACAAAATAATCAGTTGTTTTATATTGTTATTTTTCATTGTAAACACTTATTCCGACCCCTTTATTCTCTCAGTGTAAAGGAAAAAAATATATATATTCAATAGTTGCAACCAATAATATATATTATGATAACCCTATAAAAAGTATTTGTATTATATGGATATTATTAAATATAAACATTTATATTTCAGGCGTTCTATGAGCGTGAACTGGACCTTTTTAAAGGGATAGTTCACCCCCAAAATGATATCTATTGATTACTCACTCCATGGAGCTTTGATTCATGGATATGTTTAGTTTTTGTGGCATTCCAGGGGCATTAAGTTGATGACCGGAGAAGTCTCCGGTAGGAGGAGCCACACTCTTTAATCTTTTATCTCTGTGATGATGGCCCACATTACAGTCTGGTCTAGTGTGGGTAGTTATGGGCGGGCCTACCTTGCCATTAACCCTTGTCCTATAGGTGAGCAGGGTGTGGCCTCCTGGTCTGATGGCTCATTGGAGAGCACCTGGGCCCGGGGCCTCCAGGAGGCTATAAAATCCCTGTCTCTACCAGTGTCTGTGGAGATGCAGAGGAGAACAGACCTGCTGCCTCCACCACAGTGTTGATTTTAACAGCACATTTTTCATTTAGTTTTAGTCATATTTTAGTCATTCTGAAATGTTTTAGTTTTTGTCTAGTTTTAGTCGACTAAATATCATAAGATTATAGTCGACTAAATCTACAGTTGATTTAGTCGACTAAAATGTATTTTTGGCGGGACTTGATGGCGTCGTAATTGCTGATTTTACACTTGGTTGCATGCTGAAAATAGCAGATCTACAAGCTCACAACATGTCGCGCTGCGACGCGTTGTGAGCTTGTAGATCTGCTATTTTCAGAGCACAACACCGAGCGCAACCAAACACCAACGACTCGTCTTTTAGTTCTACTGGATCTCTTCTCCACTAGATCCCTCACTAACATTTGAGTCTAGTTTTTATTTGTTGACCAAATTGTCATTATATTTAGTCTCAGTTTTAGTCGTCATAGCTTGTTTTTTGTTGTTTTTATTTAGTTTTCATCAGTGATAAAAGGTAGTCGACAAACACTTTTCATCATAGTTTTAGTTGACAAAATCAACACTGCTCCACCAGCTCAATCCCTCATTCTCCATGCCCGTATGAATATTATGTTTGTTACTTTCCATCCACACACCTCGCACCACACTATGCTGCACACATACACACCTACACACTGACTACACACTATGCTCCACACCTACACACTGACACTGACTACACACCTCATAGGATCCTTAAGGTGTTCTTTTACGCGGTTTACACGGTCACGGCTCTTTTCTGTTTTGGCCCCCCAGTGGTGGAATGAACTCCCCACTGATGTCAGGACAGCAGAGAAAACCCACCTCTTCAGGAAACACTACCCGTCCTCTTTGCCTTGCCTACTTGTTGTTAACTAGTTGTACGAGCTCTTGTTTTATTGTTGTATTGGATCTTGTTTCTTCGATACACTTTAGCTCTTATTCATTTGATTTTGCTGTTTGTCTCATCTGTTTAAGACAGTAGGGAGCTGATATATTGCACTTTTATCATAGCACTAGGTATGCTATTAGTTGCTTGTTTTAGAAGAGAATGCACTTCAGACTTCTGGTGATTAGTAGTTTCGTTCCCTACAGTATGTTGAATGCACTTATTGTAAGTTGCTTTGGATAAAAGCGTCTGCTAAATGACTGTAAAGTAATGTAATATACTAGAGGGTCGGGGCGCTGCGCGCCCCTCCCCCCTAGCCGCTGCGCGGTGCTTTGTGTTTGTTGGTCTCTATAATATATAAAGCCATAATAGGAGATGTTCCCAATGGAGCTATGCCCAAATATGGAGTGTGTTGTCTGACCTCACTTGGGTCTCGTTGGGTGGTTATATAAAGCCATAATAGGAGATGTTCCCAATGGAGCTATGCCCAAATATGGAGTGTGTTGTCTGACCTCACTTGGGTCTCGTTGGGTGGTTATATAAAGCCATAATAGGAGATGTTCCCAATGGAGCTATGCCCAAATATGGAGTGTGTTGTCTGACCTCACTTGGGTCTCGTTGGGCGGTGGTCGGCGATGACGCTAAGGAACAACATGGCCGACTGTAATGTTGTGAGTTTGTGTTGGCCGCAATTAATTATGCTGCGAGGGGCAGATGTGTGCTGAGCAGTATGAAGTGGCCTACAGACTGCGCGTAGTAATTCTGCACGTTGTGGCATGTCTTGTTAGTGACATTGATATGTTGTTTTTGTGTTTAGTCCCACACAGTGGCAGGGTTTTTTTTGGGGGTTTTGGGTTTAGAAATGTATATATATAGATAAACATTTATATTTATTATTATATTCATATCTATATTCCAGGCCCAGGCGTTCTATGAGCGTGAGCTAGAAGCCATGAAGCGCACCCAGCAGCTGACGGCCGACAACCTGTTGGCATGGAAACGTACGGAGGCGGAGCTACGGCGGGAGTTCCAGAGCCAGGAGGCGGCCCTCCAGAAGACGCTGGGTAAGCTGCGCGCCGAGCTGGCCCGGGTCAGCGAGGAGGCCCGCGAGAACCGAGACAAGAGCCACCGCCTGCAGCTCGCCCTGACCGCCGCAGAGAGCAACGTCAAGGTAACAAGGTTTTTTACCTTAAAGGTTTATGTTATCCAAAGTGTTGTTATACATATGTTATACAAACACTCTATAGTAATGATTACTATCATATAGAGCTATTTAAAGGAGAGAGATGGACCAAAATATATATATATATATTGCCCCTCATTTATCAATGGAGCATAAAATAAATTGAGCCGTAGGGCAACATCAAAGTCACATTTATGAAGCAATCCTATACAGCCAATCCTAGCGTACATTAAGTCGGAGCTTTAATAAATCTCACGTCTGAAAATAACACAGCCTTAAATATTTTCGAAACACCCCGATTTTACGACATGAAGAACCAGAATACGACCAAACAAATCATGAAAAGCCAATAAGAAAGGGTTTCCCCCGCTCGCCTCGCCACACACACACACACACACACACACACACACACACACACACACACACACACACACACACACACACACACGGCCAACTGTGTCTTTCATGTAATCCGTTTGTATATTTATTTAACCCATACCGAGCAGTGCGCCTTCGAGTTACACTAAAATAAAGCAGTCATGTAGGCTATTCCCCGTGAGACTCGGGCGGGCTGCAGTGATCCCGTGTCGCCACGTTAATAAGAGATTGGAGCGTCGGGTTTATATCCTTAACCCAGTCAGGTTGTAGCCTACATAACTCTCTCTATGACATAACTCCATACCATAGGACAAGCTACTGTAAGTTTGTAGACCTCACTGTCCATGAAAAGATGGTCGGGAGTCCCGAAAATGCTCTTGCAGAAGCGCTCGTATATTTTGAAAATAGCAGATCTACAAGCTCACAATGTGTCACGATGTTCATCCGTTGTGAACTTGTAGATCTGCTATTTTCAAATAGCCAATGCAGCCAGATCTGCAAGCTTAACCGAATGACTGTTAAAGCAGTTTGTTTGAATTAGTTTATAAAATGTATATTTTCACAGGGATTATTTATTAGTGTGTTAGATATACATTTTGGAGTGGATTATGTGTCCAGATGCCTGTCAGACGGTCAGACAATGCTGCTCCGCAGGTCTACAATGGAACAAATGGGCGCAGCCAACGTCAACAACTGCTCTCTACCAGATGTGAGATCTCAGCGTACCGTAGGCTGAAGGCAAAGTCAGGATATATTGATAAATGCCAAAAGTTGCGGTGATCTCGCCGTACGCCCATTATTTGGTCTTCACCGCGTTGATAAATGAGGGCCTCACTCATGAGGGGAGGGCGGGACGCGAGAATCTCACGCATCAGAGCTGTTCCGTAGGAACGGCAGCTCATGAGTGACAAACGGTGCATATGTGAGTGACAGGACACTACATGGAGACGATTTGTGAAAAAAAAAAAACGTTTGGAGCGACGAAAATAGCCGAATTAGGATTAAGCTCTAGGCTCCATTCTAGCTGTGGGAGGGGTCTGCATAATGGAGCACAGGGGCTTCTATGAAAAAAGTCAACTGCATCAGGAGGTATGTTGATGAATGATTATAGGCAGACACAATATATATCTATTTTGGTCCGGCACTCTCCTTTAACACTGTTACTGAACATTGAACAAACACAATACTCCGGTAAAGTTATTGGAAGGACCGTCTCCACGGCTACACATCCATAAAACATGCAAACAAATCACTAGAGCGCCCAGCGTTTGGTCAATCTGATCATTGGTCTGTGTTTCTCATGCTGCCTATAGACAGAAGATCATTGGTCTGTGTTTCTCATGCTGTCTATAGACTGAAGCTCATTGCTCTGTGTTTCTCATGCTGCCTATAGACAGAAGATCATTGCTCTGTGTTTTTCATGCTGTCTATAGACAGAAGATCAAACTAAACAGACCCACCACAGTGATTAAAAGTCCATCGTCGGTCAGAAGAGTGTGACTTGTTCTACTAGGACTGTTTTGAGTCAATGGACTGGCCCGTCTTTGGAGAGGCAGCCGAGGGAAACATTGATGAGATTATTATGCTGACAGTGTACTGTCCGTGATCAAGAAATGCATAGATCAGTGGTTCTCGACCGTTTTCAGGACCCCTGAATTGATATACATTTGGCCGCAGACCCCCATCTGAAAGTGTTTTGTACCAGGGCCCCCCAGAAGCAAATATTTGAATAAAAGTTCTGCTTAAAAATATAAATATATATTCAAAGATCTGCACACCGTTTCAAGATTTTTCAAAAATAGCAGATCTACAAGCTTGTAGATCTGCTATTTTTGAATAGCCAAAGCTAAGTTGTTAAAATGATTGTGACGCTATGTTAACTAATGTAGCTGGGGACCCCCTGGGACCACTGGTGGATACTTTTACTTAAGTAAAACCTGTGAGTACTTTTTCCACCACTGACTCCTATCCTCCTCACTCCCCGAACACGGGTCCTATCCTCTGGACCCCATACTCTGAGAGCCAGAGGATTCAAGATGGCCGCTCCTAGTGTGTGTGTGTGTGTGTGTGTGTGTGTGTGTGTGTGTGTGTGTGTGTGTGTGTGTGTGTGTGTGTGTGTGTGTGTGTGTGTGTGTGTGTGTGTGTGTGTGTGTGAGTGGAAACACTTCAATGATTCCAGTCTGTCCTACTTTCACCCTCATCACTTATCTGAGCAGAACAGACGCTTCACCATGTGTACGCTCACGCACACGCACACACACACACACACACACACACACACACACACACACACACACACACACACACCATTTTCTGTGCTTGTCCTTGCAAGTTATACCCACCCCTACTCCACTGTCTGTCTGTCTGTCTGTCTGTCTGTCTGTCTCTCTCTCTCTCTCTCTCTCTCTCTCTCTCTCTCTCTCTCTCTCTCTCTCTCTCTCTAAGGATTCATCAGTAATTGTGTCTGTGGTGGGTGGGCCGTTTTGGAGAGAGAGAGAGAGAGAGAGAGAGAGAGAGAGAGAGAGAGAGAGAGAGAGAGAGAGAGAGAGAGAGAGAGAGAGAGAGAGAGAGAGAGAGAGAGAGAGAGAGAGAGAGAGAGAGAGAGAGAGAGAGAGAGAGAGAGAGAGAGAGAGACTCATATCCCCCACATTTCTCTGTTTACAACAACAGATAAACGTGGGGGGGGGGGGGGGGGGGTGTAAGTATCTACTTGCTGTAGGTAAAAGTAGCAATACCATGATGTACATTCAAAATTCGACTGGAGCAAAATTACATTTTTTCACACAAGGATGTCTCATGAATAGGGGTTCATTTGGTTAAGTAGAGTAATTGAGTACGTGTATTAAGTTGTTTTGCACCGGAATCAAATGAAAGTCTGGAATCAGGAGATAAAACCACTACAACTGTAATGATGATAAAACAAACGCTTTGGAGGTTTTCCAAGTGGGCCCTGTGGAACATGGCAGAGAGCTCTCCATGGTGCTGAACTCCATACAGTTCACATCCACTACAATACACACGTCTAACAGCACTGTCCATGGTGCTGAACTACATCCACTACAACACAAATGTCTAACGGCACTGTCCATGGTGCTGATCTACATCCACTACAACACAAATGTCTAACAGCACTGTCCATGGTGCTGATCTACATCCACCACAATACACACGTCTAACAGCACTGTCCATGGTGCTGATCTACATCCACTACAATACACACACGTCTAACAGCACTGTCCATGGTGCTGAACTACATCCACTACAATACACACACGTCTAACAGCACTGTCCATGGTGCTGAACTACATCCACTACAACACAAATGTCTAACGGCACTGTCCATGGTGCTGATCTACATCCACTACAACACAAATGTCTAACAGCACTGTCCATGGTGCTGATCTACATCCACCACAATACACACGTCTAACAGCACTGTCCATGGTGCTGATCTACATCCACTACAACACAAATGTCTAACAGCACTGTCCATGGTGCTGATCTACATCCACCACAATACACACGTCTAACAGCACTGTCCATGGTGCTGATCTACATCCACTACAACACAAATGTCTAACAGCACTGTCCATGGTGCTGATCTACATCCACCACAATACACACGTCTAACAGCACTGTCCATGGTGCTGATCTACATCCACTACAACACAAATGTCTAACAGCACTGTCCATGGTGCTGAACTACATCCACTACAATACAAATGTCTAACAGCACTGTCCATGGTGCTGAACTACATCCAATACAATACACACGCCTAACAGCACTGTCCATGGTGCTGAACTCCATCCAATACAACACAAATGTCTAACAGCACTGTCCATGGTCCTGATCTACATCCACCACAATACACACGTCTAACAGCACTGTCCATGGTGCTGATCTACATCCACTACAACACTAGTCTGGGAGGGTTAGCGTCGGAGCTTGGACAGCAGGGGCGCGGCCACTGCGTTGTGATTCAAATCAACAGCCAATGAAGAAAAGGGGGCGGGATCCACATGCAGTGGGTGATGCATCTAAATAGGATCGACGGGAAGCAATTTCCCCTTGAGAAATTTCGGCCGCCATTGTTGTGTACTGCTGTTTGCCTCTCGTCGGACTTTTTAGACGAGTTGCACAGCTCTCAGACCGGTAAGAGGCGTGTCCGCTCAGATTCAGAGCGTGACGTACATCCCGCCCACAAATACCAGGGCTGTGGCCCAGAAGTTCCTCGCCAGAGCTGGCGAAAACTTCTGGGAACTCAGATTACTACAACACAAATGTCTAACAGCACTGTCCATGGTGCTGATCTACATCCACTACAACACAAATGTCTAACAGCACTGTCCATGGTCCTGAACTACATCCACTACAACACAAATGTCTAACAGCGCTGTCCATGGTGCTGATCTACATCCACCACAACACACACGTCTAATGGCATTGTCCATGGTGCTGATCTACATCCACCACAATACACACGTCTAACAGCACTGTCCATGGTGCTGATCTACATCCACCACAACACACACGTCTAATGGCATTGTCCATGGTGCTGATCTACATCCACCACAATACACACGTCTAACAGCACTGTCCATGGTGCTGATCTACATCCACCACAATACACACGTCTAACAGCACTGTCCATGGTGCTGATCTACATCCACTACAACACAAATGTCTAACAGCACTGTCCATGGTCCTGAACTACATCCACTACAATACACATGTCTAACGGCACTGTCCATGGTCCTGAACTACATACAGTCCTCATCCACTACAGTACAAACCACAAACATCAATGTGTGTAGTTGTGTTTGTGCTCTGTGTAACTCCAAAGCATTAACCCATTAAGACCGGGAACGCATCTGTGTCACTTTAGATTTTTTTTGGCTATTCAAAAATAGCAGATATACAAGCTCATAGCGCGGCACCGAGTGCCGCGCTATGAGCTTGTAGATCAGCTATTTTTGGAAAAATCTTGAAAATTGTCTTCAAATGTGTGAATATAAATATATATCTTTAAAGCAAACATTTGTAACTCAAATCCTTTGCTTCTGGGGATCCCTGGAACAAAATATGAGATGGGGGTCCGCGACCAAATACATATAATTTTGGGGGTCCTTGACATATAAGTTTGAGAACCACTGATATAGCAACATAGGTTTTTTTTTTTCAAAAAACTGTTAGGATTTAGAATATATTTAGTAGAATCGACCTCAAGCCTTAATGGGTTAATAAGGTGTTTTACTGTTTTCAGACGAGCGCTGAATCACTGACTGTAAACAGGTTTGACACAGACAGGGCACCACATGCCAATCAGAGCCTCACTAAATGCAACATTAGTCAAAGAGAATGTATACTGACTGATGCAAAACCCGACACCACCGTGGGTCCAGCCAATGAATGAACAGTCGCTTGTTTCCGTCGAGAGAGAGAGAGAGATTCATTTTCAGAGAGTCATTTGCATACTGTATCTGCTCCTTCCTTAATGGGGCACACGCGCGCGCGCGCGCGCGCGCGCGCGCACACACACACACACACACACACACACACACACACACACACACACACACACACACACACACACACAGCTAACCAAGCAGAAAACGTGTAGGGAGGTCATGCTGTTTCCATATTAATATCCAGCTATGATTGTGTTTTCATATTAACACATATTATAATGACATGAGGTCAGACATATAGTATGATGTGATGTCAGAGCACACACAACGCCACGCATTGTGAGCTTGTAGATCGGCTATTTTAAAATAGCCTATGTATAAAATAGGGCCAAAGTGGTTAATGTATGTTTTATATAAATAATTGTAGTGGAGTAAAAGTACAATAGTTGCCTCTGAGATGTAGTGGAGTAGAAGTAAAAGTATAGACAATTGGAAATACTCCAGTAAGGTAAAAGTACCTCAAAATTGTACCTAAGTACAGTACTTGAGTAAATATACTTAGTTACTTTGTGTTGTGTTGTTTAGGATGTGAACACACATTTGGGTATGTTGTGTTGTTTAGGATGTGAACAAACATCTGGATGTGTTGTGTTGTGTTGTTTAGGATGTGAACAAACATCTGGACGAGGTGACCCAGGACTCACAGATCGTGGCGATCCGTCAGAAGGAGGCGGAGGTGGAGCTGGAAGCAGCCAGAGACAGAGTGCAACAACAAGCTACGGAGATCCTGCTCAAAGCCAGTAAGACTGTCTGTCTGTCTGTCTGTCTGTCTGTCTGTCTGTCTGTCTGTCTGTCTGTCCAGGGACGTGCACAGATAGACTCTAGGTGGTGCTAGAGCGCCTGCCCTTTGCCCTCTTGACCAGAAGTGCCCTTTTGAAAAAAAGAAAGAAAAAAAAAAGGTTTTCAGTTTACAGCAGGGGTCTTCAACAGGGGGTCCGGGACCCCTAGGGGGTCCTCAGAGTTACTACAGGGGGTCCGCCAAATCTTTATGTGATATGATTTGTCTTTTTACCATAACCACTCGAAACCTAGCATCCCTTTTCTGAGGAGAACTTTAGCCAAAAATAGCCGATCTACAAGCTCACAACGCCTCGCGCTGCGAGGCGTTGTGAGCTTGTAGATCGGCTATTTTTGGCAAAGAGGTATAGGTGTAGAGGGAAAAAAGAGCAGACCAAGTAAAC
>NC_139953.1:49882732-49890232 GCF_963454915.1 Gymnoscopelus microlampas | reverse complement strand
AGGTAATGACTTAATCTAATGTAAACTACAAAAAAGACCTTTCGCGTAGATCTACGCGATTGGCACGCTGCGGCTTTAAATAGGTTCGCGTAGATCTACGCGATTGGCAGCCAATGTGTTAATGGTGTTAACAGATATATCGTAGCGCTGTGAAATTGAAGTTACGTTGTTGCCTTACGTTGTTGCCTTACGTTGTTGCCTTACGTTGTTGCGTTAAGTTGTTAAGTTACCTCGTTGCGTTAAGTTGTCGCGTTGGGTTTGTTTCAGACGCTGCGTGAGGACAAGGCATCGTACGAGCGCGAGGTGAGTAGCGTTGTGTCGCGCTACGAGGACGAGGCCAGCCTGATGAAGGACAATCAGACCAGAGCAATGGATGAGCTGAACAAGAAACACAGAGTCAGTCTGGAGAACGCCATGAACAACGCAGAGAGAGACAAGAACCACCTGCTGGCTGTGAGTGGTACTGCAACACACAGACACACATATACACATATACACATATACACACGTACACACGTACACACATACACACGTATACACACACACACACACACACACACACACACACACACACACACACACACACACACACACACACACACACACACACACACACACGTACACACGCATGTACACACACACACGCACGCACGCACGCACGCACGCACGCACGCACGCACGCACGCACGCACGCACGCACACACACACACACACACACACACACACACACACACACACACACACACACACACACACACACACACACACACACACACACACACACACACACACACACACACACACACACACACACACACACACACGCACACACGCACGATGAAGCTTAAAGTTATTAAATATTCTCTTGCATCAAGGCATCTTAATGAGAATGTGGTTTAAAGCTGTTTCTGCATTGCTGCGTTAGCAGAGACATAGCGTTGTAGTTTGGCTGAAACACACTGAAACCTTATCTCCATATTTAGATAAATAGATGTTTTTGTTTGTTTGCTTTTTGTAAATGAATGCCTTACATTTAATGCAAGAACTGTGAAAAAAGCTCCAGGGTCCGCAGAAAAATACCTGTTCATTTGGGGGTCCTCAAGCATTAAAACACTAGAAACAAGTCCAAATAATCAACTACACTATAGAAACAAGTAAAAAGAAAACCCACAACTACCAATATTTACAAGCAACTTTACAGGAAAACAAGCCCAAAGTCGCTTACGATAAGCAGACATGGCAACACTGGCATAGTAACATTTTGACCTACAGATGTTTCTGTTTGTGATCGTGTGTTGTGATTGGCTCCTACAGATGATTGGAACTGATCACCGTGTGTTTTGATTGGCCCCTACAGGAGCTGCAGAAGCACTTTGAGCAGGAGCGCCTCTCATTGGAGGAAGAGAAGACGCAACTCAGGCAGCAATTGGACGAACTGCGGGACGAGCTGACCTCAAAACTCACCGCAGCCAATGAGGAGGTAGGATAATGTTGAACTCAAAACTCACTGCAGCCAATGAGGAGGTAGGATAATGTTGACCTGAGAATAGGGGTGCAACCCGTTTCCCAGCATCGAATACCTAAGAAATTTGCTAGGAGCACTTAGACGGCCAATAGGGACAGGCTGAAATTACTTAAGCCCTACCCCCTCCGTGTTCCTATTGGCTGGGCTTTAAACATCTATAACTATACGCTTCCCAGCGTCAAATACCTACGAAATTTGCTAGGTACACTTAGACGGCCAATAGAGACGGGCTGAAATTGCTTAAGCCCCACACCCTCTTTGTTCCTATTTGCTGGGCTTTAAACAGCCGTAACTCCACTTCCCAGCATCAAAAATCTACGAAACTTGCAAGGCACACTTAGACGGCCAACAGGGACAGGCTGTAATTGCTTAAGCTATGTAGCCTAACTTTCCAGCTGATTGCCATACAGACTTGTATCCTGGACAGAGCTGGGAGGGCACGTTCATCGCCGCTTACAGCTTTAATTTGATTTGATTTTGGTAAAAGATATACAAGTATAATCACATTATATAACTTAAACCCAGGCTAGCACATTCAATCGTAATGAAACACTTGTTTCCAATGTGGTCTCTGTATCTGTCAGTGCTTGTCCTTTATCATTTCACTCAGATCGGCGGTTCTGTCAGTTCTATCTACCTATGGGCGGTCCTATCTGACCGTCTCACAGTAGTAACCATAACACCCTCTGTTCACTCCACTGGCCTCCCCATCACCTTCTGGACTGAATTCAACACCTCCCTCCTGATTCATCACTGCCTCCATGGCAACCCCCCCCCCCCCCCTCCTACATAAAATAACTTCTCAAACCAAAACTCTTCACTCCAGGCCTTCGCTCGTCCAACACCAACCTTCTCCAGGCCTTCAAGACCACGCTCTGCATCATGGGCGACCTCTGCCCCACACAGAGGGAATGCCCCCCCCCCCCCCCGCCCCCCCCCCCCCCCCCCCGAGAGCCCCACAATCTAACGATGCTTTTTTTTAAAGGTACTCAAAACCTATTAATGTCTCTTTATCTCTCTCTCTCTCTCTCTCTCTCTCTCTCTCTCTCTCTCCCCCCCCCCCCCCCCCCCCCACCCCCCCAGTGTGTGAGGCTCCAGGAGGAGGTGCAGCGGGGCGAGCAGGGTATGGGGGTGGCGGAGGGACAGATCTCCTCGCTGAAGGAGGCGCAGGACAAGCTGCTGGAGGAGCTGGACGCCACCAGGGGGCGACTGAGAGAGACCAGCAACCTGCTGACCGCTCTGCAGGTAGGACCTTATGACCTCATGACCTCATGGCCTCATTATGCCGTTTGATATCTATAACTTATTATACTTTATTATTATATACAAAAACAGTTACATTATATCATTAGCAGCTCTTAATAATTCACTTAATGTACTTGATTTCATGCAGAGTTACCTTTATAAAAACACTCTAAAAGTGAGACGGCTCAACATCAGGTGTAATTAGTTCAGACTCCAGACTAGATGATGCATAAACGCCTCCCTTAGATCAGCTCTATTCACCTTATTCCTGGCCACACGTCCAAGGAAGGTTTTGAAAGGCAAGGACGTTCCGTCCGTCCGTCCGTTCTCTAGATCATTGGTTCTCAAAGTGGGGTCCGGGGACCCCCAGGGGTACTTGAGGGGGTTCCAGGGGGTACCCAGCAAAACGTGTAAATATAGCATCAGAATAATTATGACCTTTTATACTTTGGCTATTCAAAAATAGCAGATATACAAGCTCATAGCGCGGCACCGAGTGCTGCGCTATGAGCTTGTAGATCTGCTATTTTTCTCTTCTTGAGAAATTTGCCTTGAAAATTTGTGCAAATCTTTGAATATATATATTTTTAAAGCGAACATTTTTAACTCAAATCTTTGCTTCTGGGGGTCCCTGGAACAAAATATTTTTAGATGGGGGTCCGCGGCCAAATACATATCATTTTGGGGGTCCTTGACATGAAAAAGTTTGAGAACCACTGCTCTAGATATATTGACATGACACTCACACACAGTTCAGGAATATAAAAGAAGACATAATTATCACAGGTTGTTTTCTAATCACTTGCTTTTCCATGTGAACAGCACATCATTTTATAGAGGCATCTAAACACAAACAGCTTGTTTTCATAGACGTGGCTGCTTGTTTCTCTTGCGAAATCTGGCAACACACTGATCACCTGCATTACACCTGCAGCCTACTAGGGAGGAAGTGGACAGATATTGAATGAAGCATGAATCTGTATGAGCTTGTATAGACCCGTTACCAGACGACGTCACACTGATAAGAACCAGTATGCTCGCAATGAAACCCATTCTGTCAGGTCTCCCTATAGGACGCGCCTCACTAGCCAACACACAAGAGGGGGTCGGGGTTAGAGGTTAGAGGGGGTTGGGGTGTGCTGAAACCAGCGCACCCCAAAACAACAGGTTGGGAATTGATTGCGTGAAACAATCACCTGTGCATCCAGTCTCAATGTTAGTAAACACATAATTGGTCAATATCTGCTATTTTTTAATAGCCCAAATAAATGTTAAATGACACATTAGAATTCTCTCTCTCTCTCTCTCTCTCTCTCTCTCTCTCTCTCTCTCTCTCTCTCTCTCTCTCAGGGAGAGATGGAGGCGCAGAAGAGACAGCATGACGCCAAACTCATCTCCACCAAAGAAGAAGAAAAGCTCAAGATGGACAAGATGGCGTTGGAGCTGGAGCTGAAATGGACCGAGACGCTCCGGTGAGCGGGGGCGGGGAATGAATGCTATTGGTTGTGTAGCTTGTCAATCAAATCATCCCGTCCCCATCCTAGAGCATAGCCTACTTTATCGTCAATTTTAAAATAAACAGGACCATAATTTACCAAAACTCATATCATGATGATTGAAAGGAGACTTTAAACTAGTGACTGGAAGCATATAGTATTTATGACAATGTTTATTAAGGTAAGAAAATATAGTCTAAAGTTCGTCAAAAACCCGTCCACTTGCATTGAGATAAATTATTTCTGACACCAGCAGGGGTAAAACAGCTAAACTACAGGCCATTCGAGCTGTCACTTGAACTCACTTTCTAGTGCAGTGGTTCTCAAACTTTTTCATGTCAAGGACCCCCAAATTGACACTTATTAGCCCGCGGACCCCCATTTGAAAAGATAAGCCAGGGACCCCAATAAGAGAAGGTTTTTACGTCTCTCTAGCAGTGATTCTCAACCATTTTAATGTCAAGGACCCCCAGTTTGACATGCATTAGGCTACGGACCCCCATTTAATGGCATTTATACCTCTGGGACCCGAATTTATATTATAAAATCAATGTTAATGTAACTCTGAGAGTGTACAAATGGAACCAAATGGACCCGTTAGGGTCCATTTGGTTCCATTTGTACACTCTCAGAGTTACAGAACCATAAGGGTCCATTTGGTTCCTATCCATCATTTAGCTGGGGACCCCCTAGAACCGCCTCAAGTACCCCTGGGGGTCCCCGTACCCCACTTTGAGAACCAATGTCGTAGTGTATATAGACTACTGCAACTCCCTCCTTGCTGGTGCTCCGGCATCTGCCATCAGAACTCTGGAGCTTGTTCAGAAAGCTGCGGCTCGTCTGGTGTTCAACCGCCCCAAGTTCTCCCACACAACTATCCTTCTCCGTTCTCTACACTGTAGCGGCTCGCGTCCAGTTTGAAACCCTGGTGCTAGCCTATAGGGCAGTGAAAGGAACAGCTCCTCCTTACCTCCGGGCTATGGTCGATGCTTACACCCCTGCCCGACCACTTCGGTCTGCCACCTCGGGGCGACTGATTCCCTCGTCACTCAAGGGTCCTTCTGGGCGATCTACACGGTCACGACTTTTTTCTGTTCTGGCCCCACAGTGGTGGAATGAACTTCCCACTGATGTCAGGACAGCAGAGTCACTGATGTCAGGACAGTAGAGTCACTGATGTCAGGACAGCAGAGTCACTGATGTCAGGACAGCAGAGACACTGATGTCAGGACAGCAGAGTCACTGATGTCAGGACAGCAGAGTCACTGCCCATCTTTCGCCGCAGGCTGAAAACCCACCTCTTCAGGAAACACTACCCTTCCTCTTTGCCTGGCCTACTTGTTGTTAACTAGTTGTACAAACTCCTGTTTTTTTATTGTATTGTTTTATTGGATCTTGTTTAGTCGATACACTTATTTGTTTTAGCTCTTGCTCATCCGATTTAGCTATTTTGTCTCATCTGTTTAAGACAGTAGGTAGCTGATATATATCACTTTTACCTTAGCACTAGGTATACTCTTGGTTGCTTGTTTTTGCAGAAAATGCACTTGTAACTTCTGGTGATTAGTAGTTTAGTTCCCTACCTATGTTGAATGCACTTATTGTAAGTCGCTTTCGATAAAAGCGTCTGCTAAATGACTGCAATGTAATGTAATGTAATGTAATGTAATGTAATGTAATGTGACTCAATTTCAAAGGCCAATGCTGGGCCCTTGGTGTGAGTCCACAAGTAGCCTCGATCTCCAGGCTTTTATTGTTTAGTTTTGCTAAAAAATAAAAGCCTGGAGCAGCGCGTTGGTGTACCCGATATAGGAAGTGTTTCATTTCCCCAACCAACCAGAGTGCAGTGGGCGTCGCTCGTAATGTTGTGTTGACGGGGCGGGGGCTGACGGACAGATTGGTGAACCAATGGGATCACACGGATTCTCTCGCCGGAGATGTTAAACCCGCCCCTTTAGGTCAGAAAACAGGAGCGCTGCTGCAGCCTAGTCCACAAGTATAGTAAGACGTGTGTGTGTGTGTGTGTGTGTGTGTGTGTGTGTGTGTGTGTGTGTGTGTGTGTGTGTGTGTGTGTGTGTGTGTGTGTTCCATAGTCAGGAGTGTAAGAAGCTTCGTGAGGAGCTGCGTGAGGACCACGCGGAGGACAAGGCTCAGGCACTGGCACAGCTGGCACACAACAAGGAGCTGGAGATGAGCAGCGCCCGCGACAGCTGGCACCGCAAGGTGGAAGACCTGCTGCAACAGGTAGGTTAACACTGGTACACCGCTAGGCTTTTATTTTATTTAGTTTTAGTCATAGTCTGGAATAAAAATCCATTTAGTTTGAGTCATATTTTAGTCATTCTGAAATGTTTTAGTTTTAGTCTAGTTTTAGTCGACTAAATATCATAAGATTATAGTCTACTAAAATGTATCTTGGCGGTGCCTTGATGGCGTCCTAATGGCTGATTTCACACTTGGTTGCATGCTGGAAATAGCAGATCTACAAGCTCACAACACGTCGCAGCGTTCTCAGAGCGTAACACCCAAGCTAACACTAAACATGTTAGTCTAGTTTGTATTTGTTTACGAAATTGTCAATATATTTAGCCTTGGGTTCAGTCAGTGTAGTTTCCCTGGTTAGACGTAGCGCGTGGAAGGAACACGTTATTCCAACCAGTTCCCTTCCCCTCCATCAGGCGCCCCGGCTGTCATGGGGGAGGCAGTATAGTGACCAGGATTACTACATGTTTTTGTGAGGGTATTAACTACCCTGGGAGACACGGGGAGAACATGCAAACTCCACACAGAGTAGGCCCTTTCGCCAACCCCACCTAGGGTATGGACGCTGATGATGCTGAGGAGAGGACACAGCGTCCCCGGCGGGAATCGAACCCAGGACCTTCTTGCTGTGAGGCGACAGCGCTACCGACTGCGCCACCGTGCCCCCCGGCATCTGGTTCCTTAACACTGGTACAGTGCTAGGGTTGGCAGCTGGTTCCTTAACACACTGACTCACTCACTCTCTCTCTCTCTCTCTGTCTCTCTCTCTCTCTCTCTCTCTCTCTCTCTCTCTCTCTCTCTCTCTCTCTCTCTCTCTCTCTCTCTCTCTCTCTCTCTCTCTCTCTGTCTCTCTCTGTCTGTCTCTCTCTGTCTCTCTCTGTCTGTCTCTCTCTCTCTCTCTCTCTCTCTCTCTCTGTCTCTCTCTGTCTCTCTCTGTCTGTCTCTGTCTGTCTCTCTCTGTCTGTCTCTCTC
>NC_139953.1:49877732-49880232 GCF_963454915.1 Gymnoscopelus microlampas | reverse complement strand
GTCTTTCATCCGGGCTGAACGTGAGGGTGACTGGCTTCTCCATCTCACCACTTTCCGTAAGATGCTTCCCTACTACTTTGCAGCAGGCCATGTCAACTATGCCAGGTATGGCCTCTACTACCTTCGATCCATGGAGAAGCTACCTTCACATATTCAAAGATATTTTCACGAGGGGCAACATGTGACGCGACATATTGCTGGAATATGGAATGGTTTGTGGACCGACCAGTTCATTGAGTCCACCTTCATGAGATACGGCCACAGTGCAGGAGGGATCATTGGGATTACCCTGAAGGAAGAGGCACTGAAGATCTGGGCCCTGTGTCGTCATATCTGCTGTAAGATCGAGTCAGACATGAAAAAGATGGAAGAGGAGGACAGGGATACTTCAACCATTCACATGTATCACAAGGAGGAAGCAAAATCAAGAATTTTAGCAGACTCAACGGACAGAACTGGACTTGTGAAAAAATTGGGACACTTGTGTCCATCCATTGAATCCCAGCGAACATCCAGGAGAGAGCATTGTGAGCATCATCGAGATGTTCACGTGGAGGATGTCCTCACTTATGAGCTGGCACCACTCCCGACTGCCATGTTCACCGAGCATGGAATGAGAATTTGTAAAGCCAAATCTGCATTGAAGAAGGCACTGCAGGTCGAAATCTCCAGGAGGAATGCTGGTGATGCAAATGTTACCATCATTGACGGATCAGCTCTTCTTTGGACCATCCACTGGCCAGCTGATGGTACAATAGCTGATTTCATTAAAAATGTCAAAACACGCCTGACATCATACCTGTCAAAGAGTGACGTCTACCTCATCTTTGACAGGTACTATGATTACAGTACAAAGTCAGTCACCAGAGATGTCAGGGAAACAGGGGTCATCAAGAAACATCATCTCCTCCGTTCTACAAAGCTTCCAGCCCAGAAGGTTGTACTGTCCTCTGTGGAAAACAAAAAACAGCTCAACCGACTCATATGTGAGGAACTTATTAGTGACAGGCTTTTCCACACGCAGAGCACAAACGTACACAAGTTGGTGGTGACAGGGGAGGACCCATGCCCAACTGAGATCCAGATGGAAGAGAGAAGGATCCGTTATGATCTGGAAAACCAGCAGGAAGAGGCTGACACAATCATTGCCCAACAAGTCCTGGTGTGTGCTGGAGAAGCCCCTTAAAATCTCTGTGGTTTCGGATGACACAGATGTGTTCGTCCTCCTCCTTCACCACTATCAACAGGCAGGACTGGATGTATCTCTCACTATGGAATCCCCGATCCAGGAAAGGGCAATAGTTGACATAAAGTCAACACTGGCGAAGCATCCACTAATTGCCAAAAAACATTTTACCAGCCCATGCCATTTCAGGATGTGACACTGTAGCGTCCTACTATGGGTTGGGAAAAGGCTCTGTCATTAAAGTCCTGAAAGCTGGCTACGATTTATCAGCTATGGGAAACATAGATGCACCATTCCAGAAAGTCATTGACCAAGCCACTGCATTCATATCAGCCTGTTATGGCATACAGAAAAGCAACGACATGTCACGCACAAGACTACTAGTTTGGGGGAAAAAGAATGGGAAAGGACATACGTCTGCTCCAAACCTAGCTGCACTACCACCTACCAAGGAATCTTTCATTGAAAATGTCAAGAGGGCCCACTTTCAAGCTGCTTTGTGGCGAAATGTTGACGGGCATCTTCCACCAGCATGCGACCCAGTGAAATTTGGATGGGAAAAAGACATAACTAACAGGTCACTGAGCCCAACCACTCTACCTGAAGGTCGCAAACCTGCCCCAGACTACATTTTGCAAATGATTAAATGTGGCTGCAAAACTGACAACCCATGCAATTCCAAAAAATGCAGCTGCAGAGTACATGGTTTGCCATGCACATTGTCCTGTCACTGTTATGTTGTAGGATGCTCAAGACAGTTTTAGATAGGATTCTTTCCTTTTTCTTTTATAAATTCCTTTAAACTTGGTTCTTGTCTCCGTCTCTGATTCTGGTGTCTCAGGAAAATGTGGTTAGTTGGTATCATTGGACCTTAACATGGGCTGTATATGACCACTTCCACATAAACATTATTCATTTCTTATACAGCTAATTTGAATCATTTGAATTGATTTACTGTGCATAAGATGTCATAAATCAACATGTTTAATGGATTTTGGTGCTTCGGGTGTGAAGGAGTTAATATCTATGAAATGTTCTAATGTGAAATCAAAAAATTAAATTTTACACATCCACGTTCATTGATAAACACTGTAAAAATCAAATTTGATGCACTAAATCAATATCTTTGCATAAAATGCCATAAAAAACGTTTTTGTTTTGGGCATTTAAGGGTTAATGACTAAAAGATGGTTGGTCTCAAAGGGTTAATATGCATTCATCCAAAAGGAAACATGATCAGTTCCACTATTAGACTTAGTAGAAAAGCAGATCTGATGTGCATGTTCTATTTCACAATATCACAGTTTAAAGATT
>NC_139953.1:49832656-49867656 GCF_963454915.1 Gymnoscopelus microlampas | reverse complement strand
AACTGGGGGGTCCTTGAAATTAAAATGGTTGAGAATCACTGCTAGAGAGCCGTAAAAACCTTCTCTTATTGGGGTCCCTGGCTTATCTTTTCAAATGGGGGTCCGCGGGCTAATAAGTGTCAATTTGGGGGTCCTTGACATGAAAAGGTTTGAGAACCACTGACATAGAAAGGGGGGGGGGGACTTTTTTCTCATTTCCACAGAGCGCATTGTTGCAAGTGGTTAAAATAATAATAATAATAATAATGGCGTATTATTGGGTTAAAATAATAATAATAATAATGGCGTATCATTGGGTTCGTAGAGCGAACCGAAACGAGCGCCTCGTACCGAATGGTTGGATGTGAAAACGTGCACCGTTGCAAACCTTTACTTTAGATTTTTCTTTTGTTCTTTTGTTTTCACCTTATGTTCCTTTGTTTGACCCCCCCCCCACCCCCCACCCCCTCCCTCTTTTCTTTCCGTGTAGCAAAAGAGAAAGAATGAGAAAACACCAACAAGCAGCCGCTCCGCCGCCAGCCTGCGAGGGGCGCTGTTGGACACCTCGGGGCCCCTGCAGGGCCTGGGGGGGGGCGGCGTGGCCCTGGTGGGCAGCGTGGTGGGGGGCGTGATGGGGGGGGGCGTCCACCCTCCCCCGCCCCCTCCCCCCCTGCCCCAGCAGCAGCAGCCGCCGCCCCCCGCCCGCCTCGAGCCCCTCCCCAACTCCTCCCCCCTCCACCACCTCGAGCTCAACTCGAGCAAACCTCTGCCCCCACCGACCCCGCCCACCGAGCCCAAGAAATTCATGAGGTGAGACCCACCACCACCACCACAACCCCCTGCAGGGACGGATTAACCCCCGCACGGGCCCCCGTTTTTATAGGCCCCCCTCCCCTAAAAAAAATGTTTTGGGGAAAAAAAAAAAATATATGATTTTCTTTCTTTCTTTTTTTTTTTTCGCAAAAGCGTTTTTTTTTTGTGGGGGGGGGGGGGGGGGGCTAGTAAAAGTTACAGGTATGGTGTGTATGATATGAATTCCTTAATCATATTCCATCATATATGGAAGGGCCCCAGCAGGAGCCCTTGGAGCCCGGGAGCCCCCAAACCCAGTGTGAATCACTGCTGTACAGAGGAGAAGCCCCACCCACACATTTGATATTTGATTAACCTATACATTTCATTTTAGTAAATTGTCGATGGCCGCGCAGCCCAGTTCCCCCGGGGAAGGGCCCCTGAAAGCCAAGGGGGCCCCTAGGCCACGGCCCCAGGTGGCCCAATGGCTAATACAGCCCTGGACCCCTGACTCACATCGATTTAAATGCGATCCACCCATGTGACTATAAGGCAGGGGTCATCGCCATGCTGTCGTGTTGTGGTGGACATTTTGGTGAAAATTCCATTTTTGCCACGGACATACAAAACGAGCGGACAATAATATTACCAGAAACACATAAAGAGCTATAGCCAGTGGCGTGCACAGACATTTTGAGGGGCAGGTGCTCAAGTAAAAAAAAGAAAATGGCACCTTGCGCGGCGCGCGGAACCGCTGGCTGCCTTAGTAGTGTGAGATTTATAGAAGAAAATTGCAACGCACATTTTGGGGAATTGTTAATATATTAGAAGCTTTTAATCCAGAATTGATCGATGTCACCATGGGCTACATACTGTAAACTGAACAAAAATGAAAAAAAGTGTAACTCTGATAGTGCTCAAATGGAACCAAATGGACCCTACGGGTCCATTTGGTTCCATTTGAGCACTATCAGATGGAACCACTATCTGATAGTTCTATCCACAGTCTGATAGATACTTTCAGAGCACTATCAGACAATAAAAAGTTAGAGAACAACTGTCCTAGTGAACTCCTGATGTGCCATAGTGTCATAGAACACATGAATAGTGTCATAGAACACATGAATAGTGTCATAGAACACATGAATAGTGTCATAGAACACATGAATAGTGTCATAGTAAATACATAAATAGTGTCATAGAACACATGAATAGTGTCATAGAACACATGAATAGTGTCATAGAACACATGAATAGTGTCATAGAACACATGAATAGTGTCATAGTAAATACATAAATAGTGTCATAGAACACATGAATAGTGTCATAGTAAATACATAAATAGTGTCATAGTAAATACATAAATAGTGTCATAGTAAATACATAAATAGTGTCATAGAACACATGAATAGTGTCATAGAACACATGAATAGTGTCATAGTAAATACATAAATAGTGTCATAGTAAATACATAAATAGTGTCATAGAACACATGAATAGTGTCATAGAACACATGAATAGTGTCATAGTAAATACATAAATAGTGTCATAGTAAATACATAAATAGTGTCATAGTAAATACATAAATAGTGTCATAGTAAATACATAAATAGTGTCATAGTAAATACATAAATAGTGTCATAGTAAATACATAAATAGTGTCATAGTAAATACATAAATAGTGTCATAGTAAATACATGAATAGTGTCATAGTGAATACATAAATAGTGTCATAGTAAATCATTGTCATACATATTCTGAGGAAAACCTGGACATTCAGTAATTTGGTCTTATGATCAAAATGACAACATTATAAATGGCATATGTAAAATAATAAAAAAAAACATCTCAAATGTGCCTCGGTCAAGACCAAGTCTTGCCGCGGACACATCTGTACGCGTGCGGACACATCTGTACGCGTGCGGACACATCTGTACGCGTGCGGACACATCTGTACGCGTGCGGACACATCTGTACGCGTGCGGACACATTGATGACCCCATGTGACGAGGGATCTGGTCCACTTGGAATGCAGGAGCTGCATGGTGTTATGTCTGACTCTTTCTCTCCTTGCTGCCTCTGTGCTGCTGTTCAGTCTGCATGTCTGTCTGTCTGTCCATCCACCTCTGTGCTGTCATGGATTTAAAGCACATGTCTGTCCATCCACCTCTGTTCTGTCATGGATTTAAAGCACATGTCTGTCCATCCACCTCTGTTCTGTCATGGATTTAAAGCACATGTCTGTCCATCCACCTCTGTGCTGTCATGGATTTAAAGCACATGTCTGTCCATCCACCTCTGTTCTGTCATGGATTTAAAGCACATGTCTGTCCATCCACCTCTGTTCTGTCATGGATTTAAAGCACATGTCTGTCCATCCACCTCTGTTCTGTCATGGATTTAAAGCACATGTCTGTCCATCCACCTCTGTTCTGTCATGGATTTAAAGCACATGTCTGTCCATCCACCTCTGTTCTGTCATGGATTTAAAGCACATGTCTGTCCATCCACCTCTGTTCTGTCATGGATTTAAAGCACATGTCTGTCCATCCACCTCTGTGCTGTCATGGATTTAAAGCACATGTCTGTCCATCCACCTCTGTTCTGTCATGGATTTAAAGCACATGTCTGTCCATCCACCTCTGTTCTGTCATGGATTTAAAGCACATGTCTGTCCATCCACCTCTGTGCTGTCATGGATTTAAAGCACATGTCTGTCCATCCACCTCTGTTCTGTCATGGATTTAAAGCACATGTCTGTCCATCCACCTCTGTTCTGTCATGGATTTAAAGCACATGTCTGTCCATCCACCTCTGTTCTGTCATGGATTTAAAGCACATGTCTGTCCATCCACCTCTGTGCTGTCATGGATTTAAAGCACATGTCTGTCCATCCACCTCTGTGCTGTCATGGATTTAAAGCACATGTCTGTCTGTCCATCCACCTCTGTGCTGTCATGGATTTAAAGCACATGTCTGTCTGTCCATCCACCTCTGTGCTGTCATGGATTTAAAGCACATGTCTGTCCATCCACCTCTGTTCTGTCATGGATTTAAAGCACATGTCTGTCCATCCACCTCTGTGCTGTCATGGATTTAAAGCACATGTCTGTCTGTCCATCCACCTCTGTGCTGTCATGGATTTAAAGCACATGTCTGTCCATCCGCCTCTGTTCTGTCATGGATTTAAAGCACATGTCCGCCCCAATTCTGTCGGGGAGAAGTTTTTGTGACGTCACCATTTTGTTTTATTCTTTTGGAAGCTTCGGCCCTTCATCCCCGCTGGCTCGCCATCGCTCGTCTTTCGCCATGTCGCCGTACGCTTATTTTTCTTTTAGCCCAGACTGTTTGATTGTTTAGGTCACAACTAAAAGGAATATTTGCTGTGTCACTTTTGAATGAAGCTGATGTGTTTTTTTTCTGGTGCTCTGGTGCCCCCCTGTGTGTGGTGGCGGGATAACAGCCTCTTTGCTCCATTTGATGAATAAATAGTGAACCTCATGCCTTCATAACTCATGTGTTGGTTTAATGCGTAATGTAATGTATGCTCAATGACGTGCTTGAATTGCAGGCATGCATTTGCAGCGCTGCATGCACTGAAACACTCTGAAACCAAGAAGTGCATTTTGTCACAGCAACCTGCTTCTCTTGCAGCTCCTGTGTGTGTGTGTGTGTGTGTGTGTGTGTGTGTGTGTGTGTGTGTGTGTGTGCACGCTTTGGCCAAGGGACTGTCCTGTTACCATTGCCATGTTGGAAACAACTAAACCTTGTTTACTCTAAGTCACTCGCAATACGATTCTGAATGGTTCGCGCCTGCTAAATGGCTAAATTATACATTGATACTCACTGTATATCAACCATTTATATTCTATATGGAATAGTCTCTAACTCAACAGTGTCAGATCTGACACAAGGCGCCCGAAGAACGAGCCACTCACTGGAGCCAGTTGACATTTGACAATAGACCCCTTAACAGACGACGTCACACTGGTTGCAAGCGTCATACTGGTTGCAAATGAAACCCATTCTGTCAGGTCTCGCTAGGGCGCGCAGCACTAGCCGACACACAAGAGGGGGTTGGGGTGTGCTGAAACCAGCGCACCCCAAAACAACAGGTTGAGAATTGATTGCATGGAACAATCACCTGTGCGTCCAGTCTCAATGTTGGTAAACAAATAATTGGTCTATATGGTTGCAATTGTGACTGTGGGTGGCTGTGGGTTCTTGTTGTGTGTATTGTTGTGTAACCTTCTCTAATGGTCGCGTGTGGGTTCTTGTTGTGTGTATTGTTGTGTAACCTTCTCTAATGGTTGCGTGTGGGTTCCTGTGTGTATTGTCGTTGTGTTCCCGTCTCTTACAGCCCTCCTGAAAACGAGACTTCGTCACCAGTCGGTTCTCCTCCGGACCCCCAGCGCCAGGAGTGGTTCGCCCAGTACTTCTCCTTCTGACCGAAAGGCCACCAACCCACCGACCCAAAGACCACCTTCTCCCTGACCGACAGACCGCCGACCCCCCCGACCGACAGACCACCGACCCTTCGACCGAAAGACTACCGACCATCTGACCGAAAGACCACCGACCCTTTGACCAAAAGACCACCAATCCACCGCCCGAAAGACCACCGACCCTTTGACCGAAAGACTACCGACCGATCGTCCGACTGAAAGACCACCAACCCACCACCTGTACCTACCGCAAACACAAGGATTACAGCATGTCAACCAAACTACAACCATTTAAAGACAAAATAACACTTTAGAAAAGTGAGGGGAACAAAAATCGTTAATGTGTCGTTGTTGGTTGGTTCGGCTATCAATTCACTTTGAAATTCAGTCGGTTCCTTACAACCAATCAGAACTGCTCAATTGTTTTAGCTACAGTCACGTCACGCCCTATTAATGAATAATTAACACCACTGAACTAAAATAATATCGCTGTATATCACACTAACTAGCTAACTTTTGCTTAATCTGGAGCTACAGGAAACCAATTAATTGGCCAAATCGTCCTGACAGCGAAGATCTCAAACACATACTTTTTATTTTGAAGCTCCGACCACGTCACTCTCCTGTTGGTTGGTTTCATTCGCAGTGAGGGGAAATGACAGCAAAGCCTGAAGCAAGATGTTTGTTCCAAACAGCAAACCCTGAATCAAGATGTTTGTTCCAAACAGCAAACCCTGAATCAAGATGTTTGTTCCAAACAGCAAACCCTGAATCAAGATGTTTGTTCCAAAGAGCAAACCCTGAATCAAGATGTTTGTTCCAAACAGCAAACCGTGAAGAAAGACGTTTGTTCCAAACAGCAAACCGTGAAGAAAGACGTTTGTTCCAAACAGCAAACCATGAAGCAAGATGTTTGTGTTTCAGTGTTGATGGATAACGGTGGGGAAAAATGGATTGCGTTTCTGAAATTGAAAAGAACATGGAGAAGAAAATGAAAATGAAAGTAAAATAGAAGAAAAACAAAACATTCAACTTTGTTCCACTTGATTTTCAATGTTGTTCAATGTTGACTTAAAACCCAACCTGGGCCTGTTTTCTGTCTTCATTTTAGCGTTAAAAGGAAAAACATAGTTAAAAGGCCCCCTTTTTAATTTTTTTCCTCATTTTTAATTTGGACAGACACACAGATTATACTTCAGTACCCTGGTCCCTGGTCCCTCGTCCCTGGCCGTTTGAAATGAGAACGATGTGGTTTTCTTGATCCTTGTCTGGATCTCAACAGTGTTCTCGGTGGGCCCAGTGCATTCTCAGAGCACGTTTATTTTAATTATCAATCAATCGATTTGTGTTCTGACTTGAATCAAAGGAACTAAGATAGTGTATAATTTTTTTCAAGGATTTAAAGAAAAAAATACCATGACAATTATTTATTTTTTACATGACATAGTTTTAATATTACTGTCTGTTATCATTCAAATCTTATTGTTTTCCCACTAATTTGGGGGGCCCACTTACAGTATCCTTACGACCTGAGGGCCCCCCGGCCCCACAGGTTGAGAATCGCCAAGGGATATAACGTTTTAAATAAGAACGATCTCAGAAGATCTGGTATAGGAAACGGAGAAGTGTTGAAGTCACGAACGTCGACTTATTCTCTGCAACGACTGAAGTTGAGAATGAATTGAAAGTCGGATCGGCGGTGGCGGATTCGAGCGACGCCATTGGTTCCCTCTGCGACCGCGGTCGCTGCTCCGAGAGACGCCATTGGTTCCCTCTGCGACCGCGGCCGCTGCTCCGAGAGACGCCATTGGTTCCCTCTCTCTCTCTCTTGATTGTTGTGATGGGTGGACCTCCTCTCTCTGATGGGTGGACCCTCCCTCTCTGTACAGTGACAATAAATATGTTTGATGTTCATTTAATCATTTCATTTATTTTGCAGTTTCTTGAAATTAGAAAAAAAATGAAATAAAGAGTGGTGCGTTATCATGCTGCTAAATGCCATTGTTGGATTAAATGCAGTGTGTGTGTGTAAGTGTGTGTATGTATACACACACACACACACACACACACACACACACACACACACACACACACACACACACACACACACACACACACACACCCACCCTGTTGGGCAGAAACCTTCTATCTCCATAGTTATTTTAGTGTTGTTTTCTCCTCTCCATGAATGAATGCCACGTTTTATACTTTGTCGTATGATGTCATGCAGACGTAGCAAGAATAGCCGATCTACAAGCCCGCTATGACGTGCCCAGAATATGTAAAAGTGTGTGTGAGTGTGTAGGTTTTTTATAAATATTGAACCGATGGAAAGCATCAACAGGAGCGTGTGACTTAATAATAACGACATAGAGCACGGAGGTCCTGACGTCACTCCTTCATCCCCCGGGTCATAGAAGTCATTTCTCTATATAGAATAACATTGTGTCGTCTGAGAATCGTCTCATATAAGAATCGTGGTCCAAAAATAAACAAA
This sequence comes from Gymnoscopelus microlampas, assembly GCF_963454915.1. Lineage (NCBI taxonomy): Eukaryota > Metazoa > Chordata > Actinopteri > Myctophiformes > Myctophidae > Gymnoscopelus > Gymnoscopelus microlampas. The sequence continues at coordinate 49,859,943 of NC_139953.1, read as the reverse complement.
CTGTCTCTGTGATATTGTCAGGGAGGAGGCTCTGTATCGTTTATGAGAGTCAGTCACTCATATTTGATACAGTCTGTTTCTGGAGAAAATTTAACTAATTTGGCGGAAGTAACATTATCGTTTTCTCACCGTCAGTCGATGCTTCATATCCATAAGAGTCAAACCGCTGCGGGCGTTTGTTTATTTTTGGAACACAGTTCTTATTTGATGCGATATTAAACCATTTAGACCTGGAACGCATCTGTGTCACTTTTTTAATTTGAGCTAAAAAGCATTATTTTACACTTTGGCTATTCAAAAGCAGATCTACAAGCTCATAGCGCGGCACCGAGTGCCGTGCTATGAGCTTGTAGATCTGCTATTTTTCTTTAATCGTGAAAATGTGTGAAATTCTTTGAATATATTATTTTAATGCAAACATTTTTAACTCAAATCTTTGCTTCTGGGGGTCCCTGGAACAACATATTTTGAGATGGGGGTCTGCGGCCAAATACACACAATTTTGGGGGTCCTTGACATGAAAAGGTTTGAGAACCACGGATTATAGAAACATAGTTTTTTTCAGAAAACTGTTGGGATTTAGCGGACATTTGTAGAATCGGCTTCAGGTCTTAATAGGTTAAACACGTCTACGTGAAACGTCTAGACGTTTCACACGGAAAACGTTTTACACGTCTACACGGAAACAGTTTTTTACGGAAATTGATTCCATGTTTCAAAAATTAGAACGGGGGAAAAAAAACTCGACCCAGGTAGGAATGCGTAAATTACGTCAGACTTCGGTGCTCTATAGAAACAGACTGTATCAAATATGAGTGACTGACTATCATAAACGATACAGAACCTCCTCCCTGACAATATCGCCAGGACAGTTTGTTTATTTTTGGACCACAATACTTATATGAGACGATTCTATGATGACCCAATGTTATTCTCCATAGAGAAATGAACGAGTGACGTCAGGACTTCTGTACTCCATAGGATCCATTGGGACACGGGTTCCGTCTTTTTTTCTTTTTTTTTCCCTAAAAAGTGACGGTTTTGGACATAAGAGGTTTCCACTCGACAGAGACGATATATGAATATATTTAAATAAATGAATATATTTATTCAGCTATCCAGTAGGTTGCCGTCGTCCTGCGTCCGTACCGAGCCCCGTCACCAAGCGTCTCACAACATAGGAGCAGCCAGTGGTGGGAAAAAGTACTCAAATGTTTTACTTAAGTAATAGTATCAATACTGCAATGTAGAAATACTCTTGTTACAAGTAAAAAGTCCGCAATTCTAAATGGACTTGAGTAAAAGTACGGAAGTAGTGGCATCAAAATGTACTTAAAGTACCAAAAGTAAAAGTACTCATTATGCAGAATGTCCCATTTCAAGTTTTCAAATGTATTAAAAGTATTTTGAAAATAGCAGATCTACAAGCTTGTAGATCTGCAGAGCAGCGGACCGGTAGGCAGCGGTTCCGGTAGGAGACACAAAGGAGACTCGTTGTGTCTCCTACCGGAACCGCTGCTGGTCATCATAATGATTGTCTTAGGAATGAGACAAAAACTTTAAAATATCCATGAATTCAAGTCTCCATGGGGTGACTTATACATAGGAAAACAGTTATATTTTGGGTGAACTATCCCTTTAACCCATTAAACCCCAGCATCTATATTGTGGGGAAAGCTCTATTTCAAATAATAGAGAAAATAGCAGATCTGTCTCACAACACATCACACCGTGGCACGTTGTGAGCTTGTAGATCAGCTATTTTCATTATATTTGAAAAAAAAAAAGTTTTTGTTATTGTTTTCATGTTCTGCATGTCAATAAAGCAATGCATTGACATTTAAACTGTCTCAACGTGGGAGATCTCTAAAGAAACATTATTTTATACTTTGGCTATTCGTAAATAGCAGATCTACAAGCCCTTAGCACGGCACAGAGTGTCACACTACGAGCTTGTAGATCTGCTATTTTTGAATAGCCAAAGAAATCTAAAGTGACACAGATGCCTTCCTGGATTGAATGGATTAAGTAAATCATTGACAAAAAAATACAAATTAAATATACTTTGTGAGTTGTACCTTTTGAATACTTGAGTATTTACTCTGCGCTGTCCAGCCCCGCCCCGCCCCGCCCGCTGCCTGGTTTTGAGACGCTTGGTGAAGACGGGATTCTGCCATTTTAGATCGGCCAAAAAAAAAATCACGACCAGTTTGTTACAGCTGCGTAGAAATTACAACCAGTTTTGGTAGACTATTAACAAATTTAAAAAACTAATGTTTGTATATGGTCGTCTGTCTCAATACAGATATTATGATGTCTCGCCAATTTTAAAAATAAAAATAAAAAATAGCATATTTTATATTTATATTAAGTGTATGCTTAACTAATAAATGATTATTGTGACATTAACCTGTGATTTGGTGTGAGTTTTGTGTGGGCGTGGCACTGGGGAATTATTTTAATATATAATAATATTTTTATTTTTATTTTTTCACTTTGAGACCCATCATTATTGTCTCAGCCAGGCAGAAAGGCATGGCGAGAGAGTATGTTTTGCCCCCTGTCCGTCCGTCAGTTTGTATGCATGTTATCTCCTGGTTCTGAGTGGAAAAAGTAAAAAAAAAAAAAGAGAGAAAAAAAAGAAAATAATATTTTTTTGTTCTAAGTTGGAACTGAGAAACGGGAGGGATTGTACCGAACGTTCGGGTGCAAATCAGTTGGGTCTGTTTTGAGACCAATTTACATAAAACCCCAGATATGCTGTTAAAGCCTGAGTGTTCAAACTGGGGTATTTTTGGGGATAGAAGAGAGATAGGGGAGACCAAAAACACACAAAAAAGAAGGAAAAGTTCAAATTCATGCTGTAGTCCCTTTAATATTCCATAAACATTCTATTTGTGGTTGAATGTTTACAGACGACCCGAGGGCATGACGGGCCGAGTGGGAAGTCGTTTGGATCAGCAGATCTCCCCTCTAAAAAGTAACCATTAAACCACAAATCTCCATACATATGGAGTACACTTAACTAAACATTTTAGTACTTTTTCCACCACTGCATATGGTCTTATTTTCCCTTAGATGTGACAGTAACAGTCTGAACAGCAAAACTCATGTTTGTTCATCCATTAATGCCCTACTTTCTCATACAGTGTCACACAAAAGTAAAACAATAGCTGATCTACAAGCCCTCAACTAATAACGTACAATTTGAAGTTGGAAACAACCTTTACAGTATAGGCTACTTATATGAATTTTATGTGAACAAAGAACCTATAGTTCCTGGGTAAGGATCAATGACATTCACATTATTACAAGGACTGGTCCACGGTCTAGACTCTACATACATGTAAATGCATGAAAATGAAAATACACAGAGCAGAGCCATGCTCAGGAGCACGCACGCACGCACGCACGCACGCACGCACGCACGCACGCACGCACACACACACACACACACACACACACACACACACACACACACACACACACACACAGGGGAGGGATCATAAAGTTCAGTAATGGGTGTGGCTTGTTCAGGGTGAGTAGGCTGCTACGACTCCCAACCCTGTGTTAGTTTTAAACCTCAGGTAATCAGACTCCACATTTTTTTGTTCTAAGATCATTTCAGTCTCCTCTGCTAACAAGCTATTAAAACAAGCATATGAGACACCGTGACTCTACAGTTCACAAGTAGATATACTGCCACATTTTGGAAGTTCTTCATAAGGTAAGCTACTGTATGTGACATCGACTGCTAATCCACATTTACCATGATGGTCCGTGTCTATTCTGACTTTAAGGATTCAGTTCTTGGAATGGTGCCATGCCATTTGTCTGACGTACCATTGGCCTGACAGTGTGCATTATAACTAATCCTAAACCTAGCCCTAACCTCAGTGTACATTATAACTACTGTATATACACCTAAACCTAACCATAACCTCACACTAACCCAGTCAGTGGCGGAACAACTCAAAGCCGGGCCGGGAGGCCCAGCACAGTGATCAGGCCCCCCGTGCGCAACATTTTTCGGGTTTTGGGCGGATTTGGTCACTTTTTGGGGGGCTTTTTGTCACTTTATTTCGGTTTTAGGGTTAGGGTAGGGTTAGGTTAGGGTTATGTTGTTTAATTCTTATTTTTGCCTGATTTTACCGATTTGTTATCTGCGGCCCGGGCCCTCCAGGGTCGCGGGCCGGGCCTCCCTGGCCTCTCCGAACGCTCCGCCACTGAACCCAGTGGCCTAACCATAGCCAGTGAAGCCAGTGCAGTCGGGTGCCGTTTCCGAGTGAATCAGTCATCCGGACTGTCCCGAAAATGGGACGTTTGTCCTGCATGATTGAACAGAATGTGCCGGATTTCAAATATAATTAAAAAAATATTCCAATTATCCTCTTTAAAGAGCTACCGTGACATCCGTGTCATAAATCATGTTATCTCTGTGTTCTGTTGGCTTTGTGCCACAGGTGAGAGAGACAACAAAGCGCACACAGCACGGCTCAAAGTTGACAGGCACGCACCCAAACATGAATAAATAGTTTGGTATCCTTTCTTTCAAACATCCCAGTCACCAACGCATTTGTTTTAACACTCGCATGACGGCATTCAGTCAACCTTTGTTTTATGTTTTTTGTATGTGTTTTATTGATGTCTCTATGAGAGCTGCTGTGACACCTTAATTTCCCATCGGGCTGAATAAAGTACCTGTTACCTAGAACATGTTAACTGCAGTGTATCAGCTGCATTTATTAAAATCGTGTTGACACTTTTTTTCACATTAGAACCAGATTAATGTCACTAGTATTTTATTTATACCCCATTTTTGAGTGGTGCCAACCACTCCCATATCTGACTTTGTCCGTGTGTCCGTCCGTATGTATGTATGTATGTCCAATAAACAAACATTGATGACAACATCAATACGGGGCTCATCAAAGGCACCACTCTCTTCACACAGGGTGTGATTTTTAAATGCCATATAGGCCTAATGCAATGTGACAGTGAAATAATTAAGCTTTACATGCATTAATGGGCATTTCCTTTTCATGTATTTTCCTTTGTTCTGGACAGACCTGTTCATGATGGGTTTTGCCGTTCCTGTGACTACATTATCACTTGTCTTCAGTTTGGTAAAACAATTATCTGTGGAAACAGCCTCTCTCTCACACATGTACACTCAAATGCATCTCTTAAGAAACGCTATTAGTTTATTTTTTAACTGTGTTGTTTTATTAAAGACACCAAATGTAATAAGTAATAATGATGTTTTCATTGTTCTATAGATGTTTTTAATGCATCTGGATGTTGGACGTACCGCTGCTTGTTCCTCTGATGAATATGAAAGAGATGAGAGATGTTGTCTATTGTGTCCAGCTGGTAAGAACACACATGCACGCTGTAGAACCGTCCAGCCCACGACTGGAGCGGCATACTTCCAGATAGGAGGTCCCTGGCTCTCAGGGACCCTTTGAACAAGCAACACACAGAAGCGTCTTTTATAAAACTTATAAAAACTGCATATTTACTTGTGGCGACGGAAGAACAACCTGTTCTCCGTCATGGGGATTTCAGAGCAAATTCGACTGTGTTTAGCAGGCCCGTGGCCTTCAGGGAATTTACGGCATTTTTTTAGTCTAAGTCTGGTCACCATCTGTAAGCCCCTTAATAACTTAATCCCCTCCCATCAATCCAGTCCCCGACTTAAGACAAACTATGGATCTGAGGATATCACAGTTATAAGAAAGGCAGGGAGCAGAGAGGTCCCCTAAACTGTACTGGCCTGCTTCAGCAGAAATATAAACTTGACCACTAACTCAATCAAAAGACTTTACTGAAACAACCTATCCTACTCTGTCTAGAGAAATGCACTGATGCTCATCCTATCATAACCCACTCACCTCCTATGCCTACAACTTGAAATTCTGTTGTTCTTAAGTCTAGTCACACAGGGATAGTGAGCCAAAAATGCAAACTGTATTATAAATATTTACATTTACACCATCATGCCAAACCATAGCGCATTCCCATAGCACACAGTCATTGCAAAAACAAATCAATGCTCACAATTCAATTCATTGCATACCAATCATTGCACTCCAAAAACCTTGCTTAATACAGTAGCCTACATTGCACCGGGAGGCATGCGTTAATCCGACAGACCTTTTCTCCGACTATGTGGCATCCGCGTGCGGTTAGGGTTAGGGTGCGGGTTTGGTTCGGGTTTAGTATTGGAAACGTCGGAGCGCTGCGCTGTCGGAGGAATGCGCTGTCGGACTAACGTACTGCACCCCATTGCACCACTCAACATTGCATCAAACTTTGGCATCAAACTTTACATCAGCTACAAATCTCTACCTGTATGGAGTGTGAATTCAATGTATAAGTGTGTTGCCGTTGTGTGGAATTCTCAATACACGCCGAGTGCGTGGTGGTGTCCTTCAAAAGAAACCCCTAGTCTATTTATCTTTAAAACACTAACTCAGAAAATGAGGCTTTTTGGAAGATTAAAAGCTTCCCTTTATTTGCTCAGTTCATAACATTAGGTTAAATCTATCACATCTTGGATACCCTTTGACCTCACTGATCAGCCATAGATGCAGGCGGTATGTCACGTACGCAGTGAGTGCAGCTCACATACAGGAAATGCAGGCCTCTGCCTGCATTTCCTTCCAGTGCACCTCAGCAGTCATTTAACCTGTCAATATCATATTCTTTCTTTAGGCAAATCAAGTGATAACATTATCAAAAGCCTATATCCTAAAGTGAGCTGTTCAACATAAATTAAGTTCTAATACATTTCCAGATGTTCAACAATGCGCACGCACACACGCGTGCGCACACACACACACACACACACACACACACACACACACACACACACACACACACACACACACACACACACACACACACAAGGAGTTCAGAGTGTCGGCGTGTGTCGACCGCATAATCCACATAAGGTAACTGACACTGGTATAGTCCACAGGTAGGTCCATGAGGAAGAGCAAAAAAAACAAACCCACATACACACCTGTCTGGGGTTATATAACTGATGGGAAAGATGAGGAGATTGTCATTAATAAACAAGTCACACCCAGTTTCCATCGAGGGGAACAGTTAGAGAAGGCATGAGGAAGACAACCACATATTACAGAGCACAGGTTCAGGTCGGATGGCAAGATTAACAACCACATTTTTGAAGTACATTCCTGCTTGCATTGGAGGTTGATGAAGTAATGCTGTTGCCCGCTGGCTGCATGAGCAGCAGCGGCCACAGCTAATGGGAGTGGCCGAGTGGGGAGAGAAGGTTGAACAAAATGTTAGGGCGACACCTTCGGGGCCGGTCCCAGGTGACATCAGCTATGTCACCTGCAGTCATGTAGTGTGGAAATAAGGTGAGGGAGGATAGATCCCAGTTGGAAACAGCTATCAATGATGGGCTCACCATACTTTAGATGTACAGATGAGAATGATGGAAATACAAAATATATAATATAATACATAAATAAAAATATAAATAATAATAATCATAGTCATAATCATAATCATAATAATGCTATACTATAATATATACCCAGTAAATACCACATAAAGTAACTGACACTGGTATAATCCACAGGTAAGTCCTTGAGGAAGAGCAAAGGTCCAGGTCACTGTGTCTCCGCTATTACGTTTAACTCAAAGGTATTTAGTCAATTATAAATGATCTAATCAATTAAAATGTGATTCTCTGTTCAACAGGGAGCCATGTGTCTCAGCATTGCACACGGTTTACACAAACATCATGTGCACCGTGTCCTGAGGGAACCTACATACATGTGGCTGGACAGCCTGATAACTGTTTTACATGTAACAACTGTTCTGCAGGTACATTGTCACTGATACATAGACAACTTCATTGATAGGATTGTTCTGTACCCCAACTGTCTAAAGACACACCAGATAACATGTCATTACTTCCCATGCCACCTGTGTGGAAATCAACACATTCCTCAAGGACTAAATATAAATTATGAACTATAATCAATGTTTTAATGAAGAATTGTGACGGCTGTTTCAGTCAGAAGATATAGCACTTTTGTTGTTGAATTGTGTTTAGTTTTATGATCTCATATTTAACCTGAACTCATAATGTAATCCACAGTTCTTGGTCTGAAAGTGAAGAGTCCATGTACATCAACATCTAATGCAGTGTGTGAACCATCAGAGGGATTCTACTGTGTATTTCCAATAGAGGATGGATGTTTTGCAGTACAGAAACACAGCAGCTGCAGACCTGGTCAATATGTTGTTGAAAGAGGTTAGTCTACTTATAAAATAATAGAACACAGGACAGGATTTAAAGGCATAGTTCACCTCCAAAAGTACTTTTTTCTATGGATTAGTCACTCCATGGAGACATGAATTCATGGATATTGTTTTAGTTTTTGTCTCATTCCTAAAACAATAATCTGATGCAGCACCAGTTCTGAAATGGTTTAGTCAATGGGGGAGAAGCGAGGCGGCTATGCACAGATTTTCGGGTTTTCCAGTTGTCTATGCACGGAATGAAACCGTGCAATGCATAATAAGTCGTGTGAGATCGGGTTGATACGAGCACAATTGATCCTCACTGGTAGGTGAGTCAGTAGGATATAACAGCAGTGACAACACAGACATGTGTGTGAGGAGGAATTCATTGGCATAACGACCAAATTGTGGAGAAAAATGGGTGAAAATAAAATAAATGAACATATGCCATGTTCTATGTTTAGTGTCTGCTTCTACAGCCTGGTTGACCGCACTGTGCTGTGTTAAACATACACTAACATATGTATCTGAAAACATTTGAGGTGAGAAATAGGCAAATCAGTGAGATAAACATGCTTCATGTGAGACACAGCTGCAGTCAGAAACGTATTACTGGCTCCCATAGCCAGAGGGGACGGGGCGGCCGGCTATTACTGTGATTGGTTGAGGCACAACACACTTCCATTTCAGAGGAAGGCTTCAAAAAAGAAATTTCATGATGTAAAAACTGTCAAAGACAACACAGATATGTAATCTCATAGAGATGGTATATACCTTAAACCCCTCTGTTCTGAAGAACCTAGTAGACAGTATAAGATACTTTGGTTATTATCACTAAATGTCACCTCCTCCATGTTAATGAATTAAAACCTATTTCCCTGACATCCTAGTTCACTAAAACGTTCTGGCTATGCCTAGTTCACTAAACTAGCAGTTGGACTTAATGACAGCAAATGCAGACAGGTAGTGGTACCTCCCCTTTCACTTAAAACGTTTCCCACTACCACAGACTGCACAGAATCACATAATGCTATTTTAACCATCATTTACCTAGAATATACACAACACAATGTATATTACTATGTGTTGCTCCCTTGCAAATAATGATGACCTGGAATAATAATAGAATGGTACATTATGTTCTCCTTGTGTTTGTGTTCTAACAGGAACATCCTCTACAGATACAGAGTGTGCTGACTGTACTGGTGACACATATTCAGACGGTTCATTTACAACATGTCAACCTCACACAGAGTAAGAGTCATTTACAACATGTCAACCTCACACAGAGTAAGAGTCATTACAACATGTCAACCTCACACAGAGTAAGAGTCATTAACATGTCAACCTCACACAGAGTAAGAGTCATTTACAACATGTCAACCTCACACAGAGTAAGAGTCATTTACAACATGTCAACCTCACACAGAGTAAGAGTCATTACAACATGTCAACCTCACACAGAGTAAGAGTCATTTACAACATGTCAACCTCACACAGAGTAAGAGTCATTTACAACATGTCAACCTCACACAGAGTAAGAGTCATTACAACATGTCAACCTCACACAGAGTAAGAGTCATTACAACATGTCAACCTCACACAGAGTAAGAGTCATTTACAACATGTCAACCTCACACAGAGTAAGAGTCATTTACAACATGTCAACCTCACACAGAGTAAGAGTCATTACAACATGTCAACCTCACACAGAGTAAGAGTCATTTACAACATGTCAACCTCACACAGAGTAAGAGTCATTTACAACATGTCAACCTCACACAGAGTAAGAGTCATTACAACATGTCAACCTCACACAGAGTAAGAGTCATTTACAACATGTCAACCTCACACAGAGTGGGAGTCATTTACAACATGTCAACCTCACACAGAGTAAGAGTCATTTACAACATGTCAACCTCACACAGAGTAAGAGTCATTACAACATGTCAACCTCACACAGAGTAAGAGTCATTACAACATGTCAACCTCACACAGAGTAAGAGTCATTACAACATGTTAACCTCACACAGAGTAAGAGTCATTTACAACATGTCAACCTCACACAGAGTAAGAGTCATTACAACATGTCAACCTCACACAGAGTAAGAGTCATTACAACATGTCAACCTCACACAGAGTAAGAGTCATTACAACATGTCAACCTCACACAGAGTAAGAGTCATTTACAACATGTCAACCTCACACAGAGTGGGAGTCATTTACAACATGTCAACCTCACACAGAGTAAGAGTCATTTACAACATGTCAACCTCACACAGAGTAAGAGTCATTTACAACATGTCAACCTCACACAGAGTAAGAGTTATTACAACATGTCAACCTCACACAGAGTAAGAGTCATTTACAACATGTCAACCTCACACAGAGTAAGAGTCATTTACAACATGTCAACCTCACACAGAGTAAGAGTCATTTACAACATGTCAACCTCACACAGAGTAAGAGTCATTTACAACATGTCAACCTCACACAGAGTAAAGGTTGTTACATACCGGCGAATATAGCGAATATACGCAAAATTCGGACTCGTTCCGAATAATTAAAAGACGCTTTTTCGCTTCGCTTTTTCGCTCCATGTACGGAGCCATTGACTTTTTAAGGTTTAAAAAAAAAACGCATTATTCGCACGAAAAAATCGCCCCGGTGTGTAAGGACCTGTAGAGTCATTTACAGTAGAGACAAGTTAACCCTCATCACACACATTCATCAAATGAACCAATTAAAATATTTCTTCTCTGTTCTTCCAGCTGTGAATCTATTGGATGTCTTCTGATAAAAGCAGGGAGTCATTCAAGTGATTCTATGTGTGGAGAGAAAACACCTTCTAATCCTTCTACATGTGATATACAAACACACTTTAGTTTTAATGTTAGTTTTGTTCTTGGTGCTGTTACTGCTACTGTTGTTGTTGTTGCAGTTAGTTTTGCTGTTGGTTCTTTTGGTAATTTAGATAGGGTTAAAGTTGTTTTCTGTTGTTTTTTGGTTTGTTATTTTGTTTGTTATTGTGGTTGCGGCATTACACTTCTCAATGGTGGTTGTTTTAGTTATTTAAATGTTTTCGTTTTTGTTTCTGGATGTGTTCCTTGCTTTGTTTGTGCAGGTCTCATGTGGAAGGTCTTGTGTAGGTTCTCGATAGTGTTTTTAGGCAGGGGTATTAATCTTTGTGTTTTAGTTGCTAATTGTTTCGTTATTTACAGTATCGTCATTATATTTTTCTATAGTGACAATATTTCTGTTATTCCATGTATTATTGTCATTGTTGTTATTGATGTCGGTTATGTCATCAGAGCAGAGGCGGAGCTACGTAGCTTTTTATAGGTTTTTACTATAGGTCAGGGTTTTTTTTATTCACACTTAATGAATAGTTAATCATTTGAAAGGTTTCACACTTAATTAGTTGATATACTCTCCCTCAGAAAGATAAAAGCAACCATCATTATGAGGTTTGCAAATAGAACATTCTAAATCTTCTAGGTAAGTTAAGATGCTGAAGGAAACAAACATTTATCTTAATGAACATTTAACCCAGAACAACGCTGACATTGTTTAAATATCTCAGTACATCTACGCAAAGATAAATAGATAAATACAAGCAACATGGACTTCAAACTGCAGAATGAACATGAAGCTAAATGATGCTCCTGAGCAGAACTAAAATGATCTGGACTCATTTGTATACTTTGTACTTTGTCAGTCAACTTGTTTTTGTGTTTTTACTATGGTAATATTTTTGTTTTTATTGTTTTTTTTTGCTATCTTGTCATCTATTCTGTAACGCAAGGTGTTGTGAGCTTGTAGATCAGCTATTTTTACAACTATGTTCTTATATCATTTGACAATTGGGCCGATGTTTGACCAGTTTGTATAGCATAGTTTGTTGATTACTGTTGATGATTCAGGGATCTCATTTGAAACAAGCCATTGGCTTTGATGGGCGATCCATTTTAGATGACCTTGTATTGCAAACTGTACTTCCATGTGCTTTTTCCATGTCTTCTAAATGAAGTATTTAATCAATCAATGCAGTAATGGTCTAAACATAATTGTATATATTTGTGTATTTATTACAAAGGTCTTAAAAGTCCTTAAATTGTCACTTTACTGTCATCGGGGGACCCCCTAAAATCATGTTGGTCAAATACAAGCAACATGGACTTCCAACTGCAGAATGTACATAAAGATAAATGATGCTCCTGGGCAGAGCTAATGGTCAGAGACTTGAAGGATCTGGACTAATGTGTATAGTTAATAGTTTGTCAATCTACATGTCTTGGTGTTTTTACTCTGGTGTTTTTTTTGGGTGGTCATTTTTTTGGCAATCTGACAAGTTGTGTGGTTGTGTTTTGACCCCTGTCCTTTTTTTTGTCTTTCTTTTTGTCTTTATGTCTAACAGCGTTGATTATTCTGTTATTAAATTACTGTCAAATAACTACAAATGCAAATTAGAACAACATTATTCACAAGGTTTCATTATATTCTCTACAACACTTGTATTCCCCCTATCTTTACACATGGTATATTCCCCAGTTCAGTAGGTCAGCACAGGTGCAATGCATTATTGTTAATTAGCAGCAGTAGTCAGTTGCTCAATGGAGGCTTACCTTTGTTTGGCATACTATTAGCCTATGAGTGTTTGATGACCCTTGATATTAATGTTGTCATATGACCTCGCCATACCTTAGCTTTTGCTGAATTGACCCCACTGAACTGACCAATTGCAACTCTGCTTCCCGGAAGTAAACATCTTGCTGTTTAAATGTGGGAGAGTCTGTTTTCCTGGTGTTTCGTCCAGACAGGGTTTTGAAGTTAGGGTTAGGCATAATTTCTGTGAGGTTAAGGTTAGGTTTAGGCAAAGTGTTTGTGAGGTTCGGGTTAGGGTTGTTCAGTAACAGGAGTCTCCATGTCTCTCCAGCTCTTTATTTAACAGAACATGCATTTTGAGTGCTCTCTCCTGATTGGCTTAAATGTTGTCACCTTAGTGGCAGCGGTGGCCTAGTGGTTAGAGGGGCGGCCTTGATACCGGAAGGTCCCTAGTTCGATTCCCCAATTCATCACATCAATCATGAATCACCGCTGAATAGCCCTTGAGCAAGGCTTCCATGCAGGGTCTGGCTGTAAATAAGTTCCGCACTTAGTCCAACACCCTGGGTAAACAACAAACTTTGCTTTACCTACCTGAAAATGTACTATATTCTGTTTGCTAAAGAGCTGGAGAGACCCCTGTGACCGAACAAATGCTCTGTAGCAATGATTACTATCAGAACATAGTACTTGTAAAATATATACTGTATATATCACTTACCCTACCTTTAAGGTTAAGTTTAGGCATAGTGTTTGTGAGGTTAAATGTTAGGGTTCGGTTTGGGGCTAAGGTTTAGGTTAGGTTTAGACAGTGTTTGTGAAGTTAAATGTTATGGTTTTTTAGGCGCAACCTGGGCGACACACCAATGTTTCTAATGGTTATGAGAGAGAGAGAGAGAGAGAGAGAGAGAGAGAGAGAGAGAAACAGAAGCTAGGAGGAAAGCAGTCAGAAATGGAAGAAGAGAGGAAGGAGGAAAGGAAGAATTTATGGATAAACACATTGTTCACTGCTACAGCTGATGTGACCAGCAGAGGGAGCTACAGTCACAGGTGTGAGTAACCATCTCTGTCCATATACTGACTGAAGGAAGTTTACATTTGTTTGTTTTATTCAATTTCACGTTTTCTGACACAACTTCCACAAAGATGTGAAACTAGATGAGCAGATCTGACTCTATGTAACAGTACTTTATTTATTATTGGGTGAATACAAAGTGAGATATACATTATTTTATATCCCTCAATTAAAATGCGTTGTGTTCTACAGAACTTGATACCATTTTTAGCTCTGGGACCCCAATGTACACTGTCAAATCCTCTAATGTTAATGTTAATTTTGTCTTCTCCTGCCTTTCATTACTTATTAACCATTATTTTATCAAAATAAATGGTCAAAATGTGTCAGAAATAGTGAAAACAGCAGATCTACAATGCACTGAACAATGAAAGATGAACAACCCTGTACAGTATAATCTCATGTAGACGCTGACAACTTAGATGTTTTCTGCATCTAGGTTTCAACACTCTCCATTGACAGTTCATTCATGAACCAGAAAAGTCCTTTTATCTGATTTATTCACTTAACATCCTGCTGCATCCTGTACATGTACAACAATACGGTGGATCTTTATCAACAAAGTCTTGACATACAGACAAAAAGGATAATCCAAGCTATCCATACACGTGTAATATTGGTGAGTTTATGGTGGTTTAATATAATCATATAATATGACGTTTCTGTTTAATGAATGAACTGTTAATGGAGGGAGTTGTGACTTAGATGCAGATATATAACATTATAGAACATCTATGTTGTAACTTAGATAGATAACATATAGAACATGTAAGTCATTGTGGCTAAATGTCATGGATGTTTGATAGTCTGATGTTTTAAATTGTGTGTAAAGCTACAGTATGGGAGTTTATATATCTATATGTCATATACGTTTCAGAGTGATGTCTGTTTCTACTCTACTGTTTCTCCTTGTTACGTTGCCTTGCTCTGGCTCTGCTGGGAAGGCTACTGAAGCCTGATTTATAATCTGTAGATGTTTTATAATCTGTGATGCTTGCTGAAATGTTGTGAAATTATAACACTCATAAAACCCTCTCAATATCATATATCATATCATATCATATCATAGTCTGGTGTGAAATATCATCATCAGTGGACTTTGGTAGTCTTGTTATAATAAAATGACACACACACACACACACACACACACACACACACACACACACACACACACACACACACACACACACACACACACACACACAGGGGAGAAAGGTCAGGTTAGGGTGTGGCTTGTCCATACAGTAACTCTACAGTAGCCTACGCACAAGTTGAAACATGCTGTTTTTTGTGGAAGCTCTTCATAAGGTAAGCTACTATTTGTGTCATCGACCTCTAATCAACATTTACCATGACGGTCTGTGTCTAATGTCTAATCTGACTTTAAGGATTCAGTATGAGGAAGGGGGGGTCATGTGACATTAGTCTGACATTCCACTGGTCTGAGAGTGGCATTATAACTCATCCTAAATCTAACCCTAACCATACTAACCAAGTGTCCTAACTATAGCCAGTGCAGTCTCACTGGGGCCTGTGGGGTGGAGGGCGGTATACTGGGCCAATTCTAGCTCTAAATTATCTTTCTATAATGTACATTCTCTCTCTCTCGCGAGAGCAAGCGCTCGCTCTAGTCTACCCACACACACACGCACACGCACACGCACGCACACGTACACGCACACACACACACACACACACACACACACACACACACACACACACACACACACACACACACACACACACACACACGCACACGCTATTGCAATGTGATAGTGAAGTAATTAAACACTGTAATAATACCCTGCCATATAGAGCATCGCAGTTCCGCCACTTCCTGGTGCCGGAAGTAAATACTCGATGCATTTTTCCCATTGACTTTTCCAAAATATTTATATCAATCAATTTAAGCCTAGAATCAAGCTATCGCTAGCGGTGAATCATGACCATAAAATCTTTTTTTCTGTGATTTTTTTTAATTTAATATTTAATGATATGATATACTATATTTAATAAATACCCTTTGTTTTGCCGTTTTCAAAAACGTTTTTTCACAGAATCAAACGTTTTATGGTCATGATTCACCGCTATCCTGGATAGCTTGATTCTAGGCTTAAATTAATTTATATAAATATTTTTGTAAAAGTCAATGGGAAAAATGCATTGACTGCGACGCTCTGTAACATTACATGCAATAATGGACGTTTCCTTTGTTCTGTACAGACCTGTTCATGATGGGGTTTGCCGTTCCTGTGACTACATTATCACTTCTCCTCAGTTTGGTAAAACAATTATCTGTGGAAACAGCCTCTCTCTCACACAGCTGTACATCATGTATATTCTTTTTTTTTTTTAAACTTTCTTTTATTTTTATTTTTATTAGAGCAAGTTAGGTCATGTTGGGCATCAAATATACATTAAATGAGTACATTTCTGATATAATTAACACTCTTATGTTAAGGGCTATTCAGTCCAGGTGAAATGAGAGGGATCCTTATTTGAAGTAACTTCAGTCCTTTTGTTGAGAGATCTCAGTTTGTTTGTCTTTACTGTTAAAGTCCATGTTAGTTTGTCGGTAGATATTCCAATGTTTCACTCATGACTTTTGGGCAGGTTTCCATACATTTGCATAAAAAAATAATAATAATAATAATAAAAAATAAATAAATATATACATATATATATATATATATATATATACACACACACACATATATATCAACACATATATATATATATATATATATATATATATATATATATATATATATATATATATATATATATATATATATATATATATATATATATACATATACACATATGAAATAAAATACACATAAGCACGTATACATAGAAATAAAAAGCAAGCATTAAAGTGTACAAAAATAAAAAGTATATAACATAAAAATATTAAATCAAGCAAGGTATCCCCACGCATAGTACAGATTCACATACTTGTACATACATACAGACATACATTCAAAAACCCCACTTTAAAGATCTTTCACAGAACCATTTTCATATGTAATATCCATTTTAACCAGTATTTACAAAAAGTATCCATACGGAGTTTTACAGAATATGTGAGTTTCTCCATTTCGTATATGTTCTGTACAATGGCTATCCACTCCCCCTTTGTTGGTGGGTTTTTGTCCAGCCATTTCCTGGTTATAGCCTTCTTACTGGCCACCAATAATATTTTGAGAAGGTACTTGTCTGCGGTGCTAAATGTGGGTGGTATGTTACTCAGGTAAATATTGGTAAAAGTACATTCAAGCTCAGAACCCATTATTGCGTTAATATCTGATACAATCTCTAGCCAGTAGTTTTGGGTTACTGGACAGTCCCAGAATATATGGAAGTGGTCAGCCATTGTATTATTGCAGTCTCTCCAACAATTCCCCGATTCTGGTGTACCATTTTGTAAGTATTTTCTCTTTGGGGTAATAAAGAACCTAATCATGTTCTTCCATGAGAACTCTCTCCAAAGGCCAGAGCTAGTGGTGGTGGTTATCATATCACATATATTCAGCCATTCCTCCTCTGTTAAGGTTATGCCTGCTTCTTTTTCCCATTTAAGTTTAACATAGGAAGTGGAGTGGTTCCTAGCTGTCTGTATACCTGAGTAAATTCTTGATACCATTTTTTTGGTGGTGTTGCCTTTGTAGGCATCAATGAAAATATTGATGAGGTCTGTTTTGTTTTCCACCGCCATTATGTTTTTGTCAAAATGATGCCTTAACTGCAAATATCTGTAGAAATCCTGTTTTTCTAGGTTGTGGTTATCAATGAGATATTGGAAGCTTTTCAAGCCTGTACTGGATGAAATCAGACAGTATGCTGTAATACTATACCGATTCCATCGTTTAAACCTAGCGTCCAGCCGTGCTGGTGTAAAGTCTTTATCATACGCCACCCATTTTAATAAACGTACCTCTCTTTCTATTTTTTGGACTTTACATTCTTTGAACCAGATATTTAGGGGAACCTTTGTCCAATTGCTTATTTCTTTTGTGTGCTGTTTCATGAGAGTTTTATCCCCCAGTATGGCCTGGAGAGGGATATTCAGTTGGTCCAATTCTATGTCTTTCCAACATCATGTATATTCAAATGCATCTTTACAGAAACTTAATGTCAACTATTTGTAGCTTTGACACAGGTTGACACCTTTGATTGATTGATTTTATGTTGTGATAAAAGTAAGAGCACAACAGCATTTAAAAAGGAAAATAAATATACACACACACACACACACACACGCACGCGCGCGCGCACAAAGATATCATCGAGGATACAAACTCAAGACAGCCCTTCTTAGGGCTACTGTGTTGTTTTATTAAAGACATCAAATGTAATAAGTAATGATGATGTTTTCATTGTTCTATAGATGTTTTTAATACATATGGATGTTGGACGTGCTGCTGCTTGTTCCTCTGATGAATATGAAAGAGATGGGAGATGTTGTCTAAAATGTCCTGCTGGTAAGAACACACACACACACACACACACACACACACACACACACACACACACACACACACACACACACACACACACACACACACACACGCACACACGCACACACACGCACACAGGTATCATATCTATGGGTATAAGTGACAGCATCTCAACCATTTGTGGCAGTTACCAATTATAGCAGAGACAGCACAATACTTTTGTCAGCCTTTTTGCCTCCTTTCTGGGCATCCCAAGATGTTGAAACCCTCGAACAACCAGTTTGTGGGTATAATGTCCTATAGGCTGCCAAATAGGCTATAAAAACCAATAGTCTGCACCTATATTGGTATGTCACTTGGTCATAAAGGCCTCCTCTAGGCTAGGGTCAAAGGTGAAGGCTATCTCTAATACAAACACTTCATCAACCACGACTACCTCTGGTGTATTAGCTGTCAAAGATGTAAAGATGTCTGAGTTATCATTGAGATGAAACATGGATGGAATGACACAGGAATGTGTGTACATTCTCACTGTAGATGAGCATGATATTTAGATTTGTCCTTTGCAATGAGTTCCACTATTCTGTCATGACATGCTATGTACATCCCTTTGTATTCATAACAGCCATTCAAGATGTGTGACAGTGTTTCAGTGATCTGTTCTGATTAGGTATTTAGTCAATTATAACTAATAATCAATTAAAATGTGATTATCTGTTCAACAGGGAGCCATGTGTCTAAACATTGCACACGGTTTGAACAAACATCATGTGCACCGTGTCTTGAGGGAACCTACATACATGTGCCTGGACAGCCTGATAACTGTTTACCATGTAACCCCTGTTCTGCAGGTACATTGTCACTGATACATACTAAAGTTAATAGACAACTTAATTGCTTGGATAGATACACTTATACAAGTTATACATGTGATGAAACAAGACAAACCATCCATAGATCACATCTACACCAGATCAAATGCCATTACTTCCCATGTCACCTGTGTAGAATTCAGCACATTACTAAAGGAATATAAATAATGCAACTACTGTAACTACAATCCACATTTTGATGAATAATTATGATGGCTTTTTCAGTCACAAGATGTTTTTTTTTTGTTGTTGAAATGTGTTTAGTTTTGCATTTGATTTTGTTTTTGCTCTTATACCTAAACTCACTCAATCCACAGCTCCTGGTCTGAAAGTGAAGAGTCCATGTACATCAACATCTAATGCAGTGTGTGAACCATCAGAGGGATTCTACTGTGTATACCTAAGATGGGAGGGATGTTTTGAAGCAAAGAAACACAGCAGCTGCAGACCTGGTCAATATATAGTTAAAGAAGGTATAGTCTATTATTTATATTGCTTATAAAATGATAGAACACAGGACAGGATTTAAGAAGCCATCATTATTGTCTCCGCCAGGCAGAAAGGCATGGCGAGAGAATATGTTTTACCCCCTGTCCGTCCGTCCGTCCGTCCGTGTGTTACCAGCTAATCTCCGGCACCGTTGGCCCGCTCGCTGCAAAACTGTGCACACACTCCCTCTGCCCCAAATGTTTCACATGGGCCTGTTATAGCGCCACTTGGAGGCCTTTTGTGCAAAACCCATTTTTTAGCGGCGCTAGCCGCTCTATACCTTTAGGTATAGAGCGGATATTAGCCCTCTATACCTGGCTTTTGCGTCAACGTTCTGATTGGTCAGGCTCGCCAAGGTTCTGATTGGTCAGGTCCGTCAACGTTCTGATTGGTCAGGCTCGCCAAGGTTCTGATTGGTCAGGTCCGTCAACGTTCTGATTGGTCAGGCTCGCCAAGGTTCTGATTGGTCAGGTCCGTCAACGTTCTGATTGGTCAGGCTCGCCAAGGTTCTGATTGGTCAGGTCCGTCAACGTTCTGATTGGTCAGGCTCGCCAAGGTTCTGATTGGTCAGGTCCGTCAACGTTCTGATTGGTCAGGCTTTTGCGTCAACGTTCTGATTGGTCAGGCTCGCCAAGGTTCTGATTGGTCAGGTCCGTCAACGTTCTGATTGGTCAGGTCCGTCAACGTTCTGATTGGTCATTATTCATGACATCACTATGTTACTATTCATGACATCACTATGATGTCTTATAAATTGTATAGATTATTTCATAACACATACATATCTTTCTGGTACCACATTTATACACACGCACACACAAAGTTTATTTTTTAGGTACCCACTCTATCAGCTATGACAGATCAGTTTTTGCCACTTACTATTTAGTGCCACTGGAAGCCTTGAAATAAATGTTACTATTCATGACATCACTATGATGTC
Source organism: Gymnoscopelus microlampas (assembly GCF_963454915.1). NCBI lineage: Eukaryota > Metazoa > Chordata > Actinopteri > Myctophiformes > Myctophidae > Gymnoscopelus > Gymnoscopelus microlampas. The sequence goes on along the minus strand of NC_139953.1, from coordinate 49,839,216 downwards.
TTATAAATTGTATAGATTATTTCATAACACATACATATCTTTCTGGTACCACATTTATACACACGCACACACAAAGTTTATTTTTTAGGTACCCACTCTATCAGCTATGACAGATCAGTTTTTGCCACTTACTATTTAGTGCCACTGGAAGCCTTGAAATAAATTTACAGAGATTTTATATTGTTTCTCTAGTAGAAACACATATCTATGACAAAATATATCAAAGGCGCCGCTACCTTCACACAGGTGTGATTTTTTTACATTACTCCTACAGATTTTATCCAAACGTCATGCAAATCAGAACACAGTATCTCTATAGTCATGTGATCAACACGGATCTGTCCGATTATATTCCATCCTGATTGGCTAAGGTTGGCTTCTAAAGTTTTGAACAAAATGCCTCAAATCATGAACGCAGCGTGCAATTTCCGTGAAATCTCACACGCACATTCCCACTAGGCCGAGGAAGAAATGCCACCCTTTTCACATTGGCCTGTTATAGCGCCACCAGCAGGTCTAATTTAGTAAAACACATTTTTGGAACAAAATGCCTCAAATCATGAATGCAGTGTCTGATTGCCATGAAAGGCCTAAGAAGACATGGCACCCTTTTCACATTGGCCTATTATAGCGCCACCAGGAGGCCACAATAACCTACCTGACCTGGCGGAGACCTGTGCTCCGAGGAGCACTTTTTCTAGTTGATCATGACACAGGAATCTTTTCAGCTGATCCTTAAAGAATGTTCCTCACTGTTTGATATAGAAAATATAGAATCAGAAGTGAACATTTAGGACACTCAGGTGGCTCAGTGGTAAAGTATCTGCCCATCACCATGGAGGTTGTAGGTTCAAATCCACCTTGATGCATCCGGCTTTGTAGAGCGTTTTATATGAACACAATTAACCTGTGTTCAGGGAGGGAAGCCATGCGGGAAGGAGGGTGATATCTGTCACTGTACTGTATGTAATCCTACGGACCAACACTCCGGGCAGGAGGAGTAGGACAAAGGCTCTACGTCCTCCCGGTGGGGGCTCCTCACTGGCAGGTGAATCAGTAGGATACGACAGCAGTGACAACACACATAACAACTAAATTGGGGGGGGGGAGAACGTCTGATTGACTGTGCTGTGTTAAACAGTACACTAAAATATGTATCTCAAAACATTTGAGGTGAGAAATAGACTATGCAGTAACATACACATGCTTCAATCAGCACTGAGCCTCTCCCTCGCTCTCTCTCAACCTCATTGGAGACATAGCTGCAGGGACGGTCGGCTGTGACTGTGATTGGTTGAGGCACAACACACTTCCTTTTCAGAGGAGGGCTTCAAAAAAGCAATTTCATGATGTAAAAGACAACAAAGATATAACGTAATCTCATAGAGATGGTAGGCCTATATACCTTAAACCCTTCTGTTCTAAAGAACCTAGTAGACAGTGGAAAGATACTTTGGCTATTATCACACTCCTCCATGTTAATTAACTAAGAACCATTTCCCTGACATCCTAGTTCACTAAAACGTTCTACCAGTTGGACTTAATGACAGCAACGAAACGTTTCCCACTACTACAGACTAAACACAATCACATAATGCTATTTTAACCATGATTAACCTAGAATATACACAATACAATGAACATTACTATGTGTTGCTTCCTTGCAAATACGTATGTCCTGGAATAATAATAGAATGGTACATTATGTTCTCCTTGTGTTTGTGTTCTAACAGGAACATCCTCTACAGATACAGAGTGTGCTGACTGTACTGGTGACACATATTCAGACGGTTCATTTACAACATGTCAACCTCACACAGAGTAAGAGTCATTTACAACATGTCAACCTCACACAGAGTAAGAGTCATTTACAACATGTCAACCTCACACAGAGTAAGAGTCATTACAACATGTCAACCTCACACAGAGTAAGAGTCATTTACAACATGTCAACCTCACACAGAGTAAGAGTCATTTACAACATGTCAACCTCACACAGAGTAAGAGTTATTACAACATGTCAACCTCACACAGAGTAAGAGTCATTACAACATGTCAACCTCACACAGAGTAAGAGTTATTACAACATGTCAACCTCACACAGAGTAAGAGTCATTACAACATGTCAACCTCACACAGAGTAAGAGTCATTTACAACATGTCAACCTCACACAGAGTAAGAGTCATTAACAACATGTCAACCTCACACAGAGTAAGAGTCATTACAACATGTTAACCTCACACAGAGTAAGAGTCATTACAACATGTCAACCTCACACAGAGTAAGAGTCATTTACAGTAGAGACAAGTTCAACCCTCATCACACACATTCATCAAATGAACCAATCAAAATGTTTCTTCTCTGTCCTTCCAGCTGTGAGTCTATTGGACGTCTTCTGATAAAAGCAGGAAGTCATTCAAGTGATTCTACGTGTGAAGAGAAATCACATTCTAATCCTTCTACATGTTTAAAGTTGCTTCCACAAACACCCATTGGTGGTGTTGTTGGTTTTGTTGCTGTTTTTGTTTTTGTTCTTGGTTTTGTTGCTGTTGTGGTTGCTATAAGTGTTGGTGTTATTTGTTGGGATGTTATTGTTGATGTTTTTGGTGTCCGTAGTAATGTATTTGTTGGTGTTGTTTGTGGTTGTTTTTTACTTCATTATTTGGGTCTCTACATGATAGTTCTCAATTCTGGTTGTATGGGTTATTTTGACATTTTCATTTTAACTTATAACTGTGTTTTTGTGGGAGTCATTATTAGGGTTGTTAAGTTTAACTTTATTTTTATTTTTTTCTCTGCCGTTCAGGTTGGTATTACTGGTGTTAATATATGTGACTTGCCATCTAATTTTGCTACTCATTGTAATATTGTTGTTGTTTGTATTGATGTTGGTGTTATTGGGATGGTGATTCTGCCGCTGATTAGAGGATACTGTCATCAGAGAAAACATGGTAAGTTTACATGTAGAGAACCTGACTTAGAAAATGTTTTATTTAAAGTCACACTTTATATGAAATTGTAACATTGCCATTGGTCCTAATGTTTAGCAACAAGAAACAACATTACAGCAAGAAGAACAAATGATACACACCAGGTATGTTTTCTCACATTCTTATTTAACTTGTACTGTGTACTGTACACGTAAAAAAAATTGCCCTAAAATAGTCTGTCTGTCTGTCTGTCTGTCTGTCTGTCTGTCTGTCCATCTGTGTGCCTGTCAGCATGGAGCTCCAAGACCGTCCTGACAGAATCCAACCACAGGACCAGTTTATCCGCAGCCGTCATACGAGGATGACGGCTCCAAGAAGAACTGGGGGACCCCCCATAATAATCACATTTGGACTGGGGACCCCCCACCCTGACAAGCACTTGGAATCGCAATAGTTGAATTGTAGGCAAGGAGTTGAGGCATTACATTTAGTTTGACTCGGTTCCACAGATAAACATTATGAAAATAGCCGATCTACAAGCTCACAACGCCTCGCACTGCGAGGCGTTGTGAGCTTGTAGATCGGCTATTTTCATAATGTTTGCCTCTTTCTCATGCAGGTAATATTTGTCAATTTTGCCAATATGGAATTAGAAAGGTCATTAAATTGTAACTTTATAAATGTGCAGATACCCTTTATATACTTATATAATGTATGTGGGTGTGTTTACTGTTGAGTGAGAAAACTATTAAGATAATCATCTGGGCGGGCACCCCCCAAAACAATAATTTGGGGATCCCCCTGGGGGTCCAGACCCCCAGTTTTGGAACCCCTATAGAAACTTGTCACAACTTGCTCAAATGAACAAATATTTAACTTAATGAACATTTAACCTTGAAAAACGCTGACATTGTTTAAAGATCTCAGTACCTGCGCAAAGATAAATGCATAAATACAAGTAACATGGACTTCAACTGCAGAATGTACATAAAGCTAAATGATGCATCTGAACAGAACTAATGGTCTTGAAGGATCTGGACTAGTTTGTATAGTTTGAGGTTTGTCAATCAACATGTTTTTGTGTTTTTACTATTTATTTTTTTTATTAGTATTTTGTTTTTGGCGATCTGACATCTATTCTACAAATCTTCACTGACTTTAAACTCAATTGCTATTAAACTTCCAAAAAAAGGACCTAAAGTTTCCGCCTTCACTTGAGTTGAGAAGTAATTTGTGAAAGTCATTTGGATGAATCATTTAACACTGAGGTATCAGAGGAGAGGCCTTTTATGTACAAGATCACATTCCAATTAAAAAGAAGAGATCTTGATTGGTTCACCTGCCACATGTCAAGCCATATCAGTATGCTGCTCCTATAGACCACCTTGGCATTGTGAGCTTGTAGATCAGCTATTTTCACAATCTTTGCTTCTTTCTTATAATATTATTTGATCATTTGGCCCCTGGGGGTCCCGACCCACAGGTTGAGAACCACTGACCTATAGAGCACAATGTGACAAACTGGTGGCCTGCGGGACAATTACGGCCTGCAAAGGTGTCCAATCCGGCCCGTTTATGTATTAGCCCTTATTAGTCTCAGGCTAATGTAGGGAACATCTCTAAAATCTCTAAAACAATCTGGTGATTAATCTCATTCTTTGATGCACAAACTATTGAACTCTCACTAAAATCTATATCAACCTCCTCCACCTTGTCCACAATCCTATAGCTGTCATATGACCTCATGACCTCTCACTGTGTAATGATTGTCTTATCACCACTAGGTGGAGATGTTGCATTACAATAGTTTAACTTGTGACATGTTTTAAATGAACAATAACTAATAATATAAAGCTGTTCATTAATTCATCCATAGAATTATCTTAAGTTCAGTTTATTATTATTATCATTATTATTATTACTGTCTCAGACAAGTTGTGTGGTTGTGTTTTGACCCCTGTCTGAAGAAGACAGGTTTTTTTTCTCCTTTCTTTTTGTCTTTATGTCTATCAGCGTTGATTATTCTGTTATTAAATTACTCTCAAATAACTACAAATGTAAATTAGAACAACATTATTCACAAGGTTTCATTATATTCTCTCCAACACTTGTATTCCCCCTATCTTGACACATGGTATATTCCCCGGTTCAGTAGGTCAGCACAGGTGCAATGCATAATTGTTAATTAGCAGCAGTTGCAGATGGTTGTTTACTTTTGGTCAAATAATACTATCCACTGTTGGACTAATCATCATGTCTGTTTTCATCTTAAGGTAATTAAGACAGCAATCCGTGAACCTTTTGTCACTTGTCTATCTTATTGTTTTTGTTTCCTTGTGTATCTGTGTGCCATCAAATGTGTATATGCTCACTTAGTCACTTTTAAGAGATTATAGGCTTGTACTGCTGGCTTATTCTCTTCAATGTGTGTTTGCTGGGCCTTGGAGTGAAACTGCTCTGGTCTGTAACTGGTCTGTTCATGTGATACTGTTGTGTTGTTGCATAGTAGTGTAATATAGATTCAGTCAAATGGATTGCTTATCAAGACAGGCAGGCTATTTCTCTGTTCTATCTAACCGTGCCACTCTGAAAACAGAATTGTGCATGTTAAAGAAAATGACAGTTGATTAACACATTGTGTTGGCCAGAAGCATATCCACCATAGAGGCGCTCTTGCCTGCCCTGGCCCGAAAGACTGACCGAAGGGGGGAAAAAAACAATAACGCTTTGCCCCCCTTCACCTCCCCTAGCTACTGTAAACATGTCCATACTGTTGGATTATCACAAACTGCATGTACAGTACATTGATGTTTGCTGTCGTGGTGATTAGTCGACTGATATTGCTCAGCAAAAGACTGGGCAAGTGGGCAGGCAGGGCAGCAATTTACCTCCTCAACACCTTCACTGAAACAAGCCACTAAAAAGTTCTGTGTCTTGGCGTTTGAGAGATATTTATCTGAAGGTTTGAACTACGATTCAATAATAGACATTTTCAAGTGCAAGCCCCGTGGTCTCATGCTGTAGACTACACGTTTGAATATTATGTGATGTATTTCTGTTTGTAATAGAGGGATGAGACTGCATTTGAAAAGGCTTATGTTGTCTCAAGCCATTTGCGCACATTGACATTTCACAACGTAGCCTTTGTTTGGCATACTATTAGCCTATGAGTGTTTGATGGCCTTTGATATTAATGCTGTCATATGACCTCGCCATACCTTAGCTTTTGCTGAATTGACACACATGAACTGACCAATTGCAACTCTGCTTCCCAGAAGTAAAACGTTAATCTTGCTGTTTAAATGTGGGAGAGTCTGTTTTCCTGGTGTTTCGTCCAGACAGGGTTTTGAGGTTAGGGTTAGGCATCATTTCTGTGAGGTTAAGGTTAGGTTTAGACGTAAGTGATCAGTGTTAAATAGATCTATATTGTGATAGTAATCATTGCTATAGAGTGTTTGTTCAGTAACAGGAGTCTCCCATGTCTCTCCAGATCTTTATTTAACAGAAAATGCATGTTCAGTGCTCTCTCCTGATTGGCTTAAATGTTGTTAATGTTGGTACCTGAAAATGTACTATATTCTGTTTGCTAAAGAGCTGGAGAGACCCCTGTGACCGAACAAATGCTCTGT
>NC_139953.1:49805156-49827656 GCF_963454915.1 Gymnoscopelus microlampas | reverse complement strand
CTGAGATGTAAAGATGTCTGAGTTATCACTGAGATGTAAAGATGTCTGAGTTATCACTGAGATGTAAAGATGTCTGTGTTATCACTGAGATATAAAGATGTCTGTGTTATCACAGAGATGTAAAGATGTCTGAGTTATCACTGAGATGTAAAGATGTCTGAGTTATCACTGAGATGTAAAGATGTCTGTGTTATCACTGAGATATAAAGATGTCTGAGTTATCACTGAGGTGTAAAGATGTCTGTGTTATCACTGAGATATAAAGATGTCTGTGTTATCACTGAGATGTAAAGATGTCTGAGTTATCACTGAGATGTAAAGATGTCTGTGTTATCACTGAGATATAAAGATGTCTGAGTTATCACTGAGATGTAAATATGTCTGTGTTATCACTGAGATGTAAAGATGTCTGAGTTATCACTGAGGTGTAAAGATGTCTGTGTTATCACTGAGATGTAAAGATGTCTGAGTTATCACTGAGGTGTAAATATGTCTGTGTTATCACTGAGATGTAAAGATGTCTGAGTTATCACTGAGATGTAAAGATGTCTGAGTTATCACTGAGGTGAAACATGGATGGAATGACACAGTAATGTGTGTTCTCACTGTAGATGCATGATATTTAGATCTGTCCTTTGCTATGAGTTCCACTATTCTGTCATGACATGCTATGTACATCCCTTTGTATTCATAACAGCCATTCAAGATGTGTGACAGTGTTTCAGTGATCTGTTCTCTGGTGCAATGAGGATATTTATATTTACAAGTATTAGGTATTTAGTCAATTATAACTAATCAATTAAAATGTGATTCTCTGTTCAACAGGGAGCCATGTGTCTAAGCATTGCACACGGTTTGAACAAACATCATGTGAACCGTGTCTTGAGGGAACCTACATACATGTGCCTAATAATCGGCCTGATGACTGTTTACCATGTAACCCCTGTTCTGCAGGTACACACTGATACATGTTAGAGTTAATAGACGACTTGATTGTTTGGATACATACACTTATAGTCCGGGAGTCATGGGGCTTAACGTGGTTTCGTCGGTAAAAGTTTTTTTCTCAACTGATTCTTGCTGCTGGGGGTCCCCTCTTAAGGATTCAAGAGGGTGCCCGGTGAAATCCCTTGAGCATTTTTTATTATTAACCCCTTAATGCCCAAAACACAAAGAATTCACCCAAAATAGACTTCTATGGTATTTCATGCAAAATACTTGATCTAATTGCTTAAAATTTGCTTTCTACAGTGTGTATCCATGTAAGTGGATGTGTACAGTGCACTAGATTTAATACTTGTAAACTTTTAAATATTAACCCCTTCATTCCCAGAACAACTTAATCTTTAAACTGTGATATTGTGAAATAGAACATGTACAGAAATCAAATCAAATGCATCAGATCTGCTTTCTACTAAGTCTAATAGTGGAACTGGTCATGTTCCCTTTTGGATGAATGCATATTAACCCTTTGAGGCCAACCATCTTTTAGTCATTAACCCTTAAATGCCCAAAACAAAAAACGTTTTTTATGGCATTTTATGCAAAAATATTGATTTAGCGCATAACATTTGATTTCTACAGTGTTTATCAATGAACGTGGATGTGTAAAATTTTGTTTTTTGATTTCACATTAGAACATTTCATAGATATTAACTCCTTCACACCCGAAGCACCAAAATCCATTAAAAATGTTGATTTATGACATGTTATGCACAGTAAATCAATTCAAATGCTTCAAATTAGCTGTATAAGAAATTAATAATGTTTATGTGGAAGTGGTCATATACAGCATATCCCATGTTAAGGTCCAATGATACCAACTGACCACATTTTCCTGAGACACCAGAATCAGAGACGGAGACAAGAACCAAGTTTAAAGGAATTTATAAAAGAAAAAGGAAAGAATCCTATCTAAAACTGTCTTGAGCATCCTACAACATAACAGTGACAGGACAATGTGCATGGCAAACCATGTACTCTGCAGCTGCATTTTTTGGAATTGCATGGGTTGTCAGTTTTGCAGCCACATTTAATCATTTGCAAAATGTAGTCTGGGGCAGGTTTGCAACCTTCAGGTAGAGTGGTTGGGCTCAGTGACCTGTTAATTATGTCTTTTTCCCATCCAAATTTCACTGGGTCGCATGCTGGTGGAAGATGCCCGTCAACGGACGCTGCTTGCAGCCTGCGGGCCCAACCAGGCGCGGAGGGACCACGTGCGGAGAGGCCTCGATGGCCTGTCCTCCGCACTCCTCCGCGGCCGACCCCGGCCTAGCGAGACCGAGACGCACCGTCTGACCAAGTTGCCCTGCCACGGACCGCCTGAGGGCCCCCGCTGTCGGCCTCGCCTCGAGCCCCATCACGGGGCTCGGCGAGGTGATCCGTATGCGGCGGGGGCGCAAAGGCGCACTCCGGAGACTCCGTTTCTCAAACCCTGCTTGCGTCGCGTACTCCGGCGACCGACCAAACAGCTGCGTACCGGGCCACGGGCGTCGATCCCCCGTAACATGCCGTCGACCTGGCTAGGGGGCAAAGGAGGAAGTGGTGACCGTCGCAGTGCACGCCGCCGGGAGACTATACCTCCGAGATTCCGCGGCCGGCTCCGGTCAACTCCCCCGTGTCTTGTCTATCCCTATCCCGTTTGATAGGCCGTGTGTTCTTTGTGGCGTACCTATCGTCGGTGGCCTTTCACTCCATGATTTGACGGTAAGGTACAAATGCAGTAAATGATACCTGGGAGAGCTCTAACCCGCGTGCGGTGCGGTGCCACTTTCCTCGGTGCAAACCGGTTATCGTGGACCAGCGCCGGGCGTTGGTTAACTTTTCCTGTGGGCTCTGTTCGTTCAGGGCCCTCTCACGTGCCGGCCGGACCAATCACATGCTAAGCAGACACAAAGAACTGAACATGCCAAGCGAGAACCCGGGACGTGGGAGACAGCAGGTTCGGGGGCGTAAGCACCGGCGTTGGACCGTGGAGGAGGTCAACGAGCTACGAGTTCTTATGAACCGTCCCAGAGATACCTGGTCGTGGAAGTCCGTGGCTAAAGACCTGGGGCGGGGGAGGACGGAGGAGCAGGTGAGGGGTAAGGCTTGTAGCCTTGAAAAGGCTGACCGTGCGAGAGGCGGTCGTCCCCCAGTCGTGCTGGATGATGAAACACTTGTCCAAGGGCTGAAATGTCCTGACACAATTCCGTTACAGCCCGGGTTGATGAAACAGGCGCTTCGACGTCTTGTAGAAGACGCGGGTATTGATGGGGTCAGACTGGGGGAAGACTCCGACCTCTTTTTGAAGATTGAAGAGTGCTCGGTGCGATCCATTGAAGCCAAAGCTAACTGGCTAATTAGTAGCCTGGGGTCTCCGCCGAAACAGTTGCGTCGCCAGAGAGAGATAAGTGGAGAAGTGCCTGGCAGAAGGGGCAGTCGCCTGCAAAGGTTTCACCGCCGGGTGTTTCTGAGGCGGCTGTACCACTCTGATAGGAAGCGGTTAGCCAAAACTGTCCTAGACGGGGACAATGTTATCGGGTGTCCGATACCCATGCATGGAATACATCGTTTCTACCAACATGCTTGGGGACTAGAGCGACCGTTTCTTGGACTGGGCCATTTCCGTTCCTTCGGTGGGGCTGACAATACTGTCCTCGGCGATTTGATCTCGGGTGAAGAGGTTCACTCTTGACTCCAGCGCATGCAGAATGGCAAAGCGGCCGGTCCCGACGGTATCACTCGTTCCGCTTCTATGGGACCCTGACGGCTCGCAACTCGCGCACATCTACTCGTCGTGGTTGGTCGCTGGCTATGTCCCCCAGTGCCTGAAGCGGTGCCGTACGACGCTTATCCATAAAAGTGATGACCCCGCCAAGCTAGTCCTACTTGGCAACTGGAGGCCCATTACCATCGCCTCGGTGATTATCGGTCTCTTTTCCCGTATCCTCGACGGGCGAATGAGAGCCGTCTGCCCCTTACACCCTCGACAGCGGGGGTTCATTCCCTCGTCTGGCTGCTCGGAGAACTTGATGTTACTCGAGTCAGCGTTAAAGCACAGTGAGGGGCAGGGCAAACCTTTGGGCGTGGTGTTCATCGATTTCCAAAAAGCGTTCGATACGGTCTCGCATCAACACCTCCGGGCGGTGCTGGAGGGGCGGGGTCTCGACCGGCACATGGCGGACGTAATCTTTGCGGGCTACGATGGATGTACGACGAGGGTCAGGTGTGGGGGAGGGACAACACCAGACATTGAAATGAAGGTGGGTGTGAAACAGGGTGACTCCCTGTCTCCCCTACTTTTCAATCTAGCGGTTGATCCATTAATCACCACTATCGAACGCGAAGGGCGGGGATTCTCCTTCGGGGATGTCTCCGTGGTGGCGATGGTGTTTGCTGACGATCTAGCATTGTTTAGTGACTCAAGGGAAGGCATGCGGAGAAACTTGAACATTCTGGGGGCTTTCTGCCAACTTACCGGCATGCGGGTTAACGCCGGTAAGTGTCATGGGTTCTTTATCGAAAAGAAGGGCGGCCGGCTCATCTACAATGTTAACACCGATTGGGCCTTTGACGGTGAGCTGTTGCACCTGATCGATCCTGCTGGTTACGAGAAATATCTCGGCCTCAGAGTGAGCCCGCTTGACGGTTTTTTGGCTCCGGCCTGCGAAGCCTCGATCTCCGTGTGGAGTGACAGGATCGGCAGGGCCCCCCTCGATCCCCGAATGAAGTTTGATCTGTTGAACCGCTTTGCCCTACCGAGGGTTCTTTACACCGCGGATCACTTAGGCACCGCCCCCACACCCTTGAGGGATGTAGACAAGGCTATCCGGGTCAGAGTGAGGGAGTGGTTCCGCTTGCATCAATCGTCTAGCAACGGGATCCTCTACTCAAGCAATTCCGATGGCGGCATCGGCCTCTTGCAGCTCCGCTCGGTTGTCTCTGCAGCCCAGGCCCGCCGAGTCTTCCGACTCGGGTTGTCCAATGACATTATCCGGAAGGTGGCTCGCACGGTTATTGGGGCGGATAAGTTGAGGCAGTGGTGGCTTAGGGCTGGGGGAATATATATATATATATTTTTTAAATGTTTTTTCCTTTTCTTTTTCCCCCCCAGGGGAATATGTTCTGTAGATATTTTTGTGCAGGATGCTCAAGATGGAAGGCTTGAAAGGGTTAATGTGCATTCATCCAAAAGGAAACAAGTTCCACTATTGTAGAAAGCAGATCTAATGCATTTGATTTGATTTGATTTCTGTGCATGTACAATATCACAGTTTAAAGATTATGTTGTTCTGGGCAGGAAGGGGTTAATATTAAAAAATGCATACATATTAAATCTAATGCACTGTACACATCCACTTACATGGATACACACTGTAGAAACCAAATTTAAGCATTTAGATCAAGTATTTTGCATGAAATACCATAGAAGTCTATTTTGGGTGAATTTTTAGTGTTTTGGGCATTAAGGGGTTAATAATAAAAAATGCCCAAGGGATTTCACTGGGCACCCTCTTGAATCCTTAAGAGGGGACCCCCAGCAGCAAGAATCAGTTGAGAAAAAAACTTTTACCGACGAAACCACGTTCAGCCCTAAATCACCCTTTGACTCTCGGACAAGTTATACATGTTATGAAACAAGACAAACCATCCATAGATCTAAGGCAGATCAAATGCCATTACTTGGCCAGGTCACCCGTGTAGAATTCAGCACTCAAGGAATATAAATTATGAACTACAATCCACATTTTGATGAAGAATTATGATGTCTTTTTCAGTCAAAATATATTGCACTTTTGTTGTTGAATTGTATTTAGTTTTGCATTTGAAAAGTGTTTTGCTCTCATCTTTAAACTGAACTCAATGTAATCCACAGCTCCTGGTCTGAAAGTGAAGAGTCCATGTACATCAACATCTAATGCAGTGTGTGGAGCATCAGAGGGATTCTACTGTGTATTTCCAGTAGAGAATGGATGTTTTGAAGCAAAGAAACACAGCAGCTGCAGACCTGGTCAATATGTTGTTCAAAAGGGTTAGTCGATTTATAAAATAACTTTTTTTCTATTAGTCATCCCATGGAGACTTGAATTCATGGATATTTTACTGTTTTTGTCTCATTCCTAAGACAATAATTTGATGACCGGCAGTGGTTCCGGTAGGAGACACAAAGAGTCTCTTCTGTGTCTCCTACCAGAACCGCTGCCTACTGGTCCGCTGGTCATCAAAGTATTGGCTTAGGAATGAGACAAAAACAAACAAAATATCCATGAATTTTCTGGGTGACTAATCCATAGAAAAAAAGTGTTTTTTGGGGTGAACTATCCCTTTAAGAAGCCATCATTATTGATCATGACACAGGAATCCTTTCAGCTGATCCCCAAAGAATGTTCCTCTCTGTTTGATATAGAAAACATTAAATCAGAAGTGAACATTTAGGACACTCAGGTGGCTCAGTGGTAAAGTATCTGCCCATCACCACGGAGATGGTCCTTAAACCCCTCTCTTCTAAAGAACCTAGTAGACAGTGGAAAGAGACAGTGGTTATTATCACTAAATGTCACCTCCTCCATGTTAATCAATTAAGAACCATTTCCATGATATCGTAGTAAACTAAAATGTTCTATCAGTTGGACTTAAAGGAGAATTCCGGACCACATGATGTCATTATGTCCTAGGACGAGTGGTGCAGTAGAAAATCTCGGCTCGTGAGACATCCACAGGGGATCCTCTCACACAGACACTGTGGACAGGTTTCTCTCATTAGGAAAGTCAGATATGAACAAAAAAATCACACCCTGTGTGAAGGAAGCGGTGCCTTTGGGGCGGGGCGTAACTCATTTCAGTTCGTCCCTATTGGTGGTCTGAGTCCACTTACCAAATTTGTACTTGGTAGCATGCTGCAAACTGGAATAATGGCTGTTTAAAGCCCAGCCAATGGGCAGACAGAGGGGGTGGGGCTTAAGTAATTACATTTTGTCCCTATTGGTGGTTTTAGTCCATGCACAAAATTTGTACTCCGTAGCATGCTGCGAACGTGAGTTATGGCTGTTTAAAGGCCAGCCAATGGGAAGACAGAGGGGGCGGGGCTTCAGCAATTCATGCTGGTCCCTATTGGTGGTCTAAGTCCACATACCAAATTTGGACTTGGTGGCATGCTGCAAACTGGAGTTATAGCTGTTTTAAATCCCGTGCCCTAAACGGGCGGACGGACATAACATACGCGGGGGGTCCCTGGACCCCGCTGTGATAACTTCAGAAATTCATGCTCGTCCCTATTGGTGGTGTAAGTCCACATACCAAATGTGGACTTGGTGGCATGCTGCAAACTGGAGTTATAGCTGTTTTAAATCCTGTGCCCTAAACGGGCGGACGGACAGAACATACGCGGGGGGTCCCTGGACCCCGCTGTGATAACTTCAGAAATTCATGCTCGTCCCTATTGGTGGTGTAAGTCCACATACCAAATTAGGACTTGGTGGCAGGCTTCAACCTGGAGTTATAGCTGTTTTAAATCCCGTGCCCTAAACGGGCGGACGGACAGAACATACGCGGGGGGTCCCTGGACCCCGCTGTGATAACTTCAGCAATTCATGCTCGTCCCTATTTGTGGTGTAAGTCCACATACCAAATGTGGACTTGGTGGCATGCTGCAAACTGGAGTTATAGCTGTTTTAAATCCTGTGCCCTAAACGGGCTGACGGACAGAACATACGCGGGGGGTCCCTGGACCCCGCTGTGATAACTTCAGAAATTCATGCTCGTCCCTATTGGTGGTGTAAGTCCACATACCAAATTAGGACTTGGTGGCAGGCTTCAACCTGGAGTTATAGCTGTTTTAAATCCCGTGCCCTAAACGGGCGGACGGACAGAACATACGCGGGGGGTCCCTGGACCCCGCTGTGATAACTTCAGCAATTCATGCTCGTCCCTATTGGTGGTCTAAGTCCACATACCATATTTGGACTTGGTGGCATGCTGCAAACTGGAGTTATAGCTGTGTAAAATCCCGTGCTCATCATCCCGTGCTGATACGGACGGACGGACATACGGACAAAGTCAAGTGTAGAGCGGTTGGCACCGCTAAAAAAAAAAAAAACATGATAAAACTATGCGATCTAGAGCACGTCCTCTCTAATTTTTAGCTGTGGTGGACCTGGGATGGAGTTAAGTGTTTCTACTGTACCACTTATCCTAAGACATAAAAACATCATATTAAGGTAAGAACAAGAATGACAAGTCATAATAAAGCCGCATGCGGCAGGCTTTTTTGGCCCCAATCTTGTCAACAACACAACATTTAACTATAAAGAAATGAAGATGACAAAAGACAGCTAATGGTTGTCAGGTGATGGACAATTAACACGTTGCAGAATGAATGAAAGATGCAATCAGAGTGATGCACAGCGAGCCACACAGTATAGGCAAAATAATAATAGTATTCAAATAGTAGCTTTAAGGCTACTAATCATTTATAGAGTTCTCAAAGGGCCTGAAAATGAAGGCTCGGCCCTAACTGGGCCCGACTGGGCCGGCCCGGGGCTCGGCCCGAACCCGATTATTGCCATCATGTTAGGCCCAAAACCCGAAAAAAAAGAAAAGAAGATTTTCGATTTTTTGTTTTATTAAATATTTTTAATATTGCTATTCTGTTCTGAATATATATTTATCTATTATGAAGATGGCGCTGACGGCAGCGGACATTAACCTACACTGTGCTTACACTGTGCTGATTTAAATGAAGTTAAATCCTTATCTTGCTCACGCACCTCTGTGCAATGAGATGCATCGTCTGCATTTCTCTGCCTCTCTCGACCGAGTCTTTGTCTCCCCCCTCCCCCCCCCCCTGACTGTTTGAGACCGACTCGAGACTGTTGTTAACCTATTAGCTTAAGTTTACACGCGTTGGGTGAACACTTTTATAATACTGAACTAAACGCGGGTGGATTACATTGTATTGTGAAAATCAGAAAGCACCGTTTCTGCCACTTGTGTAACTTAACACAACACGACGGCATAGAGCACGCCGGTCAGTTATCGTAACTCACAAAAACACATTGAACAGCCTGTTATACCTTCAAATTAAAACCATCTGAAAACGACACATGTGTAGTGTACTGCGTGTATGCACGTTCTCGCGCGTGGCTTGCTATATATGGAAAACTCACTCCTGCGTTCTTCAATTGATTTCTGAACGAACCTGACTACTGAATGTACACTATTGTTGAAGGCTGGTGTACTGTAGACCGAAATTGCCGTGGGTTTTTGTATTAAAAGGGCCCTTGATATGGATGCATCATGCGGTAGGCAGTAGCCCTGAAACATGAATGTAAACCATGGCTACATATGCGGCAAGGGATTACAAGAACGCTCGTGCCCAAACACACTCGCCCGGGTCTAATCCGGCGGCCTCTATCCGCGAAATGAATGGGGGTGAGTGTGTTTTGGGGCGAGTGTTCTGTTTACCTCGCCCAGAATCGCTTTTTTTTTTACTCTCTCTCACATGGTTAATACATTTGATTTTGGGATGTACAATACATGAAAATTACGGGATTAATAACGCAACTTGCGTCGAGAACTAATGGAGAGTGGACATTACCGCGTTTGGCTAAAAACAGTTAGTAACATCATACAAGCATACAAGCTAACTATTAGCCAAATTCGGCTAGCGCTCAGACGAATCCACTGAGAGAGGCGTGTCTAGTCCCATAGCTTGGGAGGACGAGGGCGCCCATTGGCTTAAACGACAGCCAATCACGCAAAAAAAGTGTTGCAAACATGAATACATGTCGGAAATCTGTTGGGTCAGAGTCAGACTGAATATAGAGCCGCTATGCTTTTCAGCATGCGGCTAAAAACATGGTCCGGAATTCTCCTTTAATGACAGCAAGTGCAGACAGGAAGCAGTTCCTCCCCTTTCAATTAAAACGTTACCCACTACTACAGACTGCACAGAATCACATAATGCTAGTTTAACCATGATTAACCTAGAATATACACAATACAATGTACATTACTGTGTTGCTCCCTTGCAGATAATTATGACCTGGAATAATAATAGAATGGTACATTATGTTCTCCTTGTGTTTGTGTTCTAACAGGAACATCCTCTACAGATACAGAGTGTGCTGACTGTACTGGTGACACATATTCAGACGGTTCATTTACAACATGTCAACCTCACACAGAGTAAGAGTCATTACAACATGTCAACCTCACACAGAGTAAGAGTCATTTACAGTATAGAGTGAAGTTCAACCCTGATCACACACATTCATCAAATGAACCAATTAAATGTTTCTTATCTGTCCTTCCAGCTGTGAGTCTATTGGACGTCTTCTGATAAAAGCAGGAAGTCATTCAAGTGATTCTACGTGTGAAGAGAAAACACATTCTAATCATTCTACATGTGGAAACGTTCCAGATTTAAAAACATACACTGGTGTCGTTGTTGTCGTTGTTGTTGTTGTTGGTGGTGGTGTTGTTGTTAGTATTGCTGTCGGTGTTGTTATTGGTGGTTTTGTTGGTGACTCTTTTGCTCGTCGTGATCGTAGCAGTACTAATAGGGCTGTTACTTTGTGTGGTTTAACATTTTTTTCTAGTATTGTAGGTCTCCAAAATACTATTGTCAAGGTCGGTTGTATGGGTTATTTTGATGTTTTCTTATATATAATGTGTGGTCATAACTTCGGTATTTGTTGTGGTTTTGTCATTTGTTTTCTTAAGGATACGATTATTTTGGTTTGTGCTGTTTTGGCTGCTAATGGTATCCATATTACTAGAATTATTAGAGGTGGTGCTGTTTTTCCTTGTATTATAAATATTGTTGTTGTTGTTGTCGGTGTTGTTGTTGGGGTGGTGTTGATTAGAAGATCCTGTCATAAGAGAAGATGTGGTAAGTTTACATTTAGACGACTTGACTTAGCAAACGTTTTATTCACAATATACTTCTGGCTATAAAACTATTACTTTGTATAAGCTTCTCATTGTTATTCTACAGCAAGAAGAACAAACGTTACACAGCAGGTTTGTTTCCCCACACTCTTCTATTTAACACATTTACAAGTGTACAAGTGTTATACTGTCACTACACCTTGGGAAAACTGAATCCATTCTCTTTGGGACCAAACATTCCCTCAGTAAGATGAAGGTAAACTATCTCAAGGTCAAAGTCGATGACACAATCATGTCTAGCAAAGAAGAGATGACCTATTTGGGATGTATTCTTGACAAATACCTGACAGGTGAAAGCATGGCAACAATGGTGGTCAAAAGAGTAAACCAGAGAACCAGATTTATGGGCAGAGTTTCCTCTTTTGTCAACCCTCAGGCCCTCAGGACTCTTTCAGGGGTCCTTATTCAGCCCCTTTTTGACTATGCTTGCACCACTTGGTACTCCAACACCTCAGTGTCACTGAAGACTAAGCTTCAAACCTCCCAAAACAAACTGATTCGACTACTTCTCGGACTGGGGCCCACCTCTCTCCCACGCCTAGGCTGGCTCAGGGTGGAAGACAGGGTTAGACAACTAAAAATGGGACTGGTCTTCAAAATTGTAAATGCAGATTTGCCCGAAATGCCCCCTATACCCTGTCTAAATACCTCCAAAAAGTTAGTGACACCCACAGTCACAGAACTAGAGGGAGCGTAAACAACAATCTGGTACCACCCACGCATAAAACAAACATGGGCAAATTCTCCTTCTACAGCACTGCCACCCAGGTATGGAATAGTCTAACCCCATCCCTCAAAAAATGCAGTTCACTGGGCTCATTTAAAACAGCCCTAAAAACTCATCTTTCTGGAGGCCAAAAGAGGAGGTAGTACCAGTTTGCCATTAGACAGACGACCCCCCCCCACCCCTTTTTTTTTGTACATTTTTTTTTGTTTTGTACATAGTGTTATTGTCTCTGTATTATTAGGTTGATATTTGAACTGCTTGGGACTGTCATGACATCAGTCGGGAACTACTTTTTTGGACAGACCTTTTAGACAAAGTATTATAAATGTAATTGTGATGTTTTACTTTTTTTGGCTTAATAAAAATTAATCAATAAAATGTAAACATATATTAAAAAAATATGTAGTATGTATGTAGATGCATCTTGCTCATTTAGGATTATCTTTCTATATTCAAGGTCACAGTGGGACCTTCAGAAGAAGATAAACAGGTAGGATCCATCTGAACACCTTACTTCATAAATGTATAAAGTCTTATACAAACTATGTCAGATGTCTCTCAACAGTAAACATGTTCTCCAGGTTGTTTGGTGTTTATGTCTGTGTGTCCGTTATTAGCGTTTACTCAAAATAAAATGATTCATTTTTTTTTACTTGACATACCAGTAAAATACATTTCAGTGAGTGCACTGTGCACCCCTTACACATGCATATTACATACTGTGACGTGTACTCTGCCCTCCTCACTATACCTGTGTGTGTGTGTGTGTGTGTGTGTGTGTGTGTGTGTGTGTGTGTGTGTGTGTGTGTGTGTGTGTGTGTGTGTGTGTGTGTGTGTGTGTGTGTCAGTCTGTCAGCATGGAGCTCCAGGATCTTCCCGACAGCATCCAGCCACAGGACCAAATGACATGTAAACAAGACACTTTAATGCACATTGAAGAGAAAGATGCAAAGATTGCACAACTGGAAAGTATATGATCTGATTTAGAACAATATTCTTGAATGAACAATGTCATTGTTACTGGACTGCCAATACCACCCTGGTCATTGGCTGCTGCAGTGAGGACCAGGGTCGAGGGACAAAGATTTGCACTGAGTGGGGCAGCCATGGAGTTAAAAGTCAAATCCAGACACTGAGGAGAACGGGCAGAAGAAATTTTGGGCTCACCACCCACACAGAGCTTTGTCGAATTATAGGAGCATGAGAGGGCACCGGAAATCCTCTCCCATCCACTTGCATTGAGTTGCTCACCCAGCGCATGAGGCGAAATAGCAAACAAATAATTGGTCTATGCAACCACTGGGTTATGGGGCTTGGGGACAGCAGGTGCAGTTCCTCCAGCACAAGGGAATTAACATAAATAAGGACAATATAGAAGAAGGGTTCCCAAACCTTTCAGGCCGCGACCCCTCAAAATAATCATATTTGAAACAGGGACCCCCGGAAATAATCATATTTGAACTGTGGACCCCCCACCCTGACAAGCACTTGGAATTGTAGGAGTTGAGGCATTACATTTAGTTTGACTCGGTTCCACAGATAAACATTGTAAACATAGCAGATCTACAAGCTCACAACGCCTTGCACGTTGTGAGCTTGTAGATCGGCTATTTTCACTATGTTTGCGTCTTTCTTACGTAATATTTATCAATTTGGCCAATTTGGTATTGAAAAGGTCATTAAATAATAACTTTATAAATGTGCAGATACCCTGTATACACTTATACTGTATGTTGGTTTGTTTACTGTTGAGTGAGAAAACAATGTTGCACATTAAGATAATCCTCTGCGGACCCCCCCAACATAATTTGGGGACCCCCCTGGGGGTCCCACCAGTTTGTGAACCCCTGCTATAGAAGCTATAGTCACCCTCTCCCACAGAAAGATAAAAGCAACCATCATTATGAGGTTTGCAAATAGAACATTCTAAATCAATCTTCTAGGTAAGATGCTCAAATGAACAAACATTTATCTTAATGAACATTTAACCAAGAACAACACTGACATTGTTTAAAGATCTCAGTACCTACACAAAGAGAAATATATAAATACAATCAACATGGACTTCAACTGCAGAATTAACATAAAGCTAAATGATGCACCTGAACAGAACTAAAAGGATCTGGACTCATTTCTATACTTTGTACTTTGTCAGTCTACATATTTTTGTGTTTTTACTATGGTGGTGTTTTTGTTGTCTCCGCCAGGCCGAAAGGCATGGCGAGAGAGTATGTTTTACCCTCCGTCCGTCCGTCCGTCCGTCCGTCTGTCTGTCCGGCCGTCCGTCTGTGGACAGCTAATCTCTGGCATCGTTGGCTTGATCGTGGCGAAACTGTGCACACACACTCCCTGGATGCCAATTCATACCCTCTGCCCCAAAATTTTCACATGGGCTTGTTATAGCGCCACCAGGAGGCCGCTTTTGGCAAAACACCTTTTTTGACAGTACTCCTACAGAATTTGTCCAAACGTCACGCAAATCGGTACACAGTATCTCTATAGTCATTAAACGAAACGGGTATTTCAGATTTCTCATATTCCATCCTGATTGGCTAAAAATGTCTTCCAAAGTTTGCAGGAGTGCTCCGTTTTGAACAAAATGCCTCAAATCATGAACACAGCATGCAATTTCCGTGAAATTTTGCACGCTCATTCCCATTAGGCTGAGGAAGAACTACCATTTGAAAATTTTCAAATCAGCCTCATGGTGGCGCTATAACAGGCCGATATGTGTTTTTACCTATAATTGCACCGATCTGTGTAAAACTTTGTATGCACACTCCCTAGAGGTCAAGGAAAAACCTTTGCCCTGCATTTTTCACATCTGCCTTTTATAGCGCCACCAGGAGGCCGACTTATATAAAACACATTATTTTATACCACCCCTTCCAATTTTATCGAAATTTCACTCAAATAGGTACACATGATCTCTATAGTCATGTGATCACGACGGATGTGTTTGATTTTTCATATTCCATACTGATTTGCTAAGATTGACATCTAAAGTTTGCATTATTGGCTTGTTTTGAACAAAATTCCGCAAATCATGAACTCACCGTCCACTTGTGCTCAAACTTTGCACGCACATTCACACTATGTTGAGGAACAAATGCCACCCTTTTAACATTGGACTGTTATAGCGCCACCAACAGGTCTAATTTAGCGAAAAAAAATGTTTTTAACTAAATGCCTCAAATCATGAATGCAGTCAGAGTCCGATTGTCGTGCAAGGCCTAAGAAGAAATGGCACCCTTTTCACGTTGGCCTATTATAGCGCCACCAGGAGGCCACAATAGCCTACCTGACCTGGCGGAGACCTGTGCTCCGAGGAGCACTTTTTCTAGTTTTTATTGTTTTTTTGCTATCTTGTCATCTATTCTGTAACGCGAGGTGTTGTGAGCTTGTAGATCAGCTATTTTCACAATGTTTATCATTTGACAATTGGGCCGATGTTTGACCAGTTTGTATAGCATAGTTTGTTGATTACTGTTGATGATTCGGGGATCTTATTTGAAATAAGCCACTGGCTTTGATGGGCGATCCATTTTAGATGAACTTGTATTGCAAACTGTACTTCCATGTGCTTTTTCCATGTCTTCTAAATGAAGTATTTAATCAATCAATGCAGTAATGGTCTAAAGATAATTGTATATATTTGTGTATGTATTACAGAGGTCTTAACTCATTCACTGCCAGAATTATTTCTGGCCTGTTTGAACACCGCCAAGATTTTTCATTGAAAAAAAAAAGTACTCAGGAGCCGAGATACAGAATTTTTAAGTTTTAAGTTAACAAGGAAGTGGATGGGAGTCTATATCTTCGAAAAATCATATCTCCTTGGTCTTTGGGTCAAAAAATTAAAAATAAATCTAAAAAAAAAAAAAAAAAAAAAAAAAAATTTTTTAATTTTTTAATTTTTTTTAAAAAGTCGTTTTAGTCGTTCTTGGCAGGCATGGCTTATGGACAGAAGTCGTTTTAGTCGTTCTAGGCAGTATATGAGTTAAAAGTCCTTAAATTGTCACTTTACTGTCATCTGGGGACCCCCTAAAATCATGTGGGTCAAATACAAGTAACATGGACTTCAAACTGCAGAATGTACATAAAGATAAATGATGCTCCTGAGCAGAGATAGTGTTCAGAGACTTGAAGGATCTGGACTAATGTGTATAGTTTGTCAATCTACATGTTTTTGTTGCTATGGTGTTTTTTTGGGTGGTATTTTTTTTGGCAATCTGTCATCTATTCTGCAAATCTTCACTGACTTTAAACTCAATTGCTATTAAACTTTTTTTAAAAAGGACCTAAAGTTTCCAACTTGAACATCTGTTAATGAGAAAACAAGATACATGAGTTGAGGACTAATTTGTGAAAGTCATTTGGATGAATCATTTAACACTGAGGTATCAGAGGAGAGACCTTTTATGTACACGATCATATTCAAATTAAAAAGAAGAGATCTTGATTGGTTCACCTCTGTCAAACCATCAGTATGCTGCTCCATAAGACCACCTTGGCGTTGTGAGCTTGTAGATCAGCTATTTTCACAATCTTTGTTCTTTCTTATAATATTTGACAATTTGGCCTCTGGGGGTCCAGACCCACAGGTTGAGAACCACTGACCTATAGAGCACAATGTGAGAAACAAAGGGTCCATTTAGACCAGGGGTGACAAACTGGTGGCCCGCGGGCCAATTGCGGCCTGCAAAATCTCTAAAACATCTGGTAATTAATCTCATTCTTTGATTGATGCACAAACTATTGAACTCTCACTAAAATCTATCAACCTCCTCCACCTTGTCCACAATCCTATAGCTGTCATATGACCTCATGACCTCTCACTGTGGAATGATTGTCTTATGACCACTAGGTGGAGATGTTGCATTACAATAGTTTAACTTGTGACATGTTTCAAATGAACACAACTAATAATATAAAGCTGTTCATTAATTCATCAATAGAATTATCTTAGGTTCAGTTTACATGCAAATTAAGTATTAATAATTAATAGAGAAGGAGAAGAAGAAGAAGAAGAAGAAGAAGAAGAAGAAACCGACCAATTGTAACTCTGTGAGCCGATGACATCACATTCCCGGAAGTAAACACCACACTGTTTAACAACTTAAACCCCCATGGGTAACCGGGGTGGGCTTGTCGATCAGCTATTTTCAGTTGAAAGCTTTCCCCACACAAACAAAGTGGTTATATGTATAACTATCATTGAGATTCTTCTCTTTGCTACCATGTTAGAGGCTGTTTGTTTGTTTCTAATGGTTACAGTAGAGAGAGAGAGAGATGAACAGAAGCTAGGAGGAAAGTGATCAGAAATGGAAGAAGAGAGGAAGGAGGAAAGGAAGAATTTAATGGATAAACACTTTGTTCACTGCTACTACAGCTGATGTGACCAGCAGAGGGAGCTACAGTCACAGGTGTGAGTAACTATCTGTGGTCATACATACTGTGTGTGTGTGTGTGTGTGTGTGTGTGTGTGTGTGTGTGTGTGTGTGTGTGTGTGTGTGTGTGTGTGTGTGTGTGTGTGTGTGTGTGTGTGTGTGTGTGTGTGTGTGTGTGTGGTGGGTGGGTGGGTGGGTGGGGGGGGGGGGGGGGGTGCATTTGTTTGTTTTATTTAATTACACGTTTTCTGACACAACTTCCAAATAGATGTGAAACTAGATGAGCAGATCTGACTCTATGCAACATGAATTAATGTATTATTGGGTGAGTAAACAGAGAGATATACATTATTCTGAATCCCCCTATTAAATTGTGTTGCTTTTTACAACCTTTTATCGCACGACCCAAAAGAGAAATTAGAGGTGTCTCTGAAAATAGCAGATCTGCAAGCTCAAAACACGCCGCGATGCGACGCATTGTGAGCTTGTAGGTCTGCTATTTTCACCACTTATAATACTTCTAAATTATGGGAATCATTCATTTCATTTCATTTGTATTTTTATTTATTATTCTTTTGCAAAATCTTTGAATTAATTTTTAATTTACGAAAAACTGTATTTTGGACATATTTGAAAATCCTTGAAATAATAATAATTAAAAACAAAATACAGGAAAACAAAAAGGGATACAGAACTGGTTTTCAAACTGGGACCCCCAGAGTGACACGAATTAGGCCACAGACCCCCATTAGATTAATTGTTTTAGCTCTGGGACCCCAATTGACACAGTAACATCCCTTGACATTAATGTTGTCTTCTCTTCCTGTCTTTAATTATTTATTAACCATTAATTTGTATAATCAAAGAGATAGTGAAAATAGCCGATCTATAGGCACTGTACAATGAAAGAACAGCAGCATCACTAGTAGGATGTTTTCAAGTTTACATTTTGCATAAAGCTCCAGTATGCATGGTTTATTTTAAATATACATTTAATAATATAATAATATGCATTTTTTTTTTACCATGTCTAGTGTGAGAGTTGTGCAAACCCACCTGAGAACTGCACCTATTCAGGAAACACTACCCTTCCTCATGCCTGGCCTACTTGTTGTTAACTAGTTGTGGTGCTAGAGCTCCTGCCCTTTGCCCTCTTGACCAGAAGTGCCCTTTTTTTTTCCAGTTTACACCAGGGGTCTTCAACAGGGGGTCCGGGACCCCTAGGGGGTCCTCAGAGTTACTACAGGGGGTCCACCAAATCTTTATATGATATGATTTTTCTTTTTACCATAACCACTCGAAACCTAGCATCCCTTTTCTGAGGAGAACTTTAGCCAAAAATAGCAGATCTACAAGCCCACAACGCCTCGTGCTGCGAGGCGTTGTGAGCTTGTAGAGCTGCTATTTTTGGCAAAGAGGTATAGGTGTAGAGGGAAAAAAGAGCAGACCAAGTCAAGAAAAAAAGTATAATTTACTTGAGAACCATGCCCCTCAAAATGTCTGTGCACGCCACTGGTTGTATTGTTTTATTGGATCGTGTTTATTTGATACACTTATTTGTTTTAGCTCTTGCTCATTTGATTTTGCTATTTTGTCTCATCTGTTTAAGACAGTAGGTGATATATTGCACTTTTACCTTAGCACTAGGTATACTCTTGGTTGCTTGTTTTTGCAGAAAATACACTTCAGACTTCTGGTGATTAGTAGTTTTGTTCCCTACCTATGTTGAATGCACTTATTGTAAGTCACTATGGATAAAAGCGTCTGCTAAATGACTGTAATGTAATGTAATGTGCAGCCTATTAGTTCATAGTAAGCTGTTAACCCCCTCCAGTGACGGTCAGAAAAGTCCTTTTTATATCTGATTGTATTAACCTGTTTAATTCGATTAAGTTGGCTATTCAAAAATAGCAGGGGGGGAAAAAACTTGAAAATGTGTGCAAATCTTTGAATATTTGAATATATATATATATACATACACATTTTTAACTAAAATCGTTAACATCGTTAACAAGTGATGCCCATATAGTTGAATCCACACGCCCCCTTTCCCCAGCAGTATTAAAGCTGCTCTCTGGTAAACCTGTGTGGATACCATACTGCAGTTCATTGCGATGCGTTGCCATGGCAACGCATTCAAAGATATTCAAGAAAGTGGGCTCGCGTCGCCGCCTTGTGGCCGAGTCACGCCTCTGCATGGACACACACCACCATCATCATCATCCAGAGCAGTTACAGAACAGAGAGGAGAGGAGGGGTTCGAACCTCCACGACCACCATAAGCTCATTGTAGACCCCCACCACACACACACACACCCCCCTGCACCGTGCACTGTGTTTGGATTGTAACCGAGCTAGAGCAGAGGAGAAGAGAGGACTAGAGCAGAGGAGAAGAGAGCAGAGGAGGTGCTTTGGCATGTCATCCATGCACAGACCGTGGAGGAATCGAACCGTCATGGAAACGCCACAATAAAAACGCGTCCGTCCACCTACCTGTGTGCGCCGCGCCGCGCTGCGCCGCTAACGCACCGCGCCGCACCGCTCCGCGACGCGCCCGACCGCTCCACTCAGCACCGCACGACGACGCGACGCGACGGACCGCACCGCTCCGCATCGCAACCTGCCGCACCGCTCAGGACAGCCATATGGGAAGAAGAAGAGCACGTCTTCTCCTTCAATGAGGACTTGTGGATCTGTTAACGAGGGATTTATGCATCTACAGCGAGGGATTTGTACATCTAATCTAATCCAAGCGGATGAAACGCATAGATATCATTATTATCATCCATCAGGCTGATAGAACCAGCAGACACTGAGACATAAAACACATGAGATATGATCTGTGTCTCCTCTAACACTATATGAGACCTGATGTGTTCTGATACATTTATATATCTATTATCTACATGTGTTTTACATCCATACATCTCAGGCTCTATAGAGGATGATTGGTGTCCACCATCAGAACCATGTTGTCACCACTATACAAAGTGTCCCCAGCGCCCACAGCGATGTGTCTGTGGCACCCATGGGTGCTGTGCAGAGGATGAGGAAGATCTTTAACAGGTGAGACATGATCTGTCTGTCTGTCTGTCTGTCTGTCTGTCTGTCTGTCTACAGTATCTATCTATCTATCTATCTATCTATCTATCTATCTATCTATCTATCTATCTATCTATCTATCTATCTATCTATCTATCTATCTATCTATCTATTTCTATACATATAAATCAATACAATTAACCACTTAATGGCAATAGTATCATATATTCTACAGGTAATGTTAGCCCCCGAAAATAGCAGATCTACAAGCTCACAGCACGTGTTGTGAGCTTGTAGATCTGCATTTTTTGCAGATCTACAAGATGCTTAACATAGCAGCTTGTAGATCTGCACACCTCTCTAATTATGCATACAGTTTTACAGTTGTTGAGAAAGGTAACAGGTGGGAATAAACCGTATAATTATCTTTAATTAACAGCGTGTAAATGAGGTTTCGTTATGCTTATTTAGCTTCTTGTCGGGTGTATAGGCTATTTCATGTTGGGTTTTATTTATAATAGTGTTCACAATTTAAAAGTTTAAATTCAGTGCACGTTTAATCAAAAATGTTCATCACATTGAGGTTTAAAGATGATCAGTGTCTGTCTGTCTGTCTGTCTGTCTGTCTGTCTGTCTGTCTGTCTGTCTGTCTGTCTGTCTGTAACCACTTGTACACTAGCATGGCTATTCTCAGTGGTGGAAAAAGTACTCACAGTTTTTTACTCAAGTAAAAGTATCAATACTGCAATGTAGACATTTCACAAGTTTTCAAATGTAGCCTATAAAATGTAAAAAGATCTTTTGAAAATAGCAGATCTACAAGCTCCCAATGCGTCGTGCTTGTAGATCTTGTAGAAGGAAAAGGAGGGGGATTGATTGATTGATTGATTGATTGTAAACAGCACAGAGGTAAAACACTTAGGCTAAAAGGATAACACAAAAAAGTCTTGTTGTCATTGTGGTCGTATGTATGTATTCAATTAATCAACAATATATAATATATACTATAACTATAAAAAGTGCTCCTCGGAGCACAGGTCTCCGCCAGCAGGTCAGCTAGGTTATTATGGCCTCCTGGTGGCGCTATAATAGGCCAATGTAAAAAGGGTATCATTTATTCTTAGGTAGGGTTGTCCGATATTGGCTTTTTTACCGATAACCGATATACCGATATTGTCCAACTCTTAATTACCGATACCGATATCAACCGATACCGATATATGCGGGGATTATTGTGATTATGGTAAGCTCAAATTTCATATCACACACACCATATACAGTAAGAACTCCTGTAACTTATTTATAAAGCAAAAAAATAAATAAATATATATATATATATTTTTTTTTTTCAAAAACCGATACCGATATTTTCCCGATATCAATTTTTATGCTAATATCGGCCGATAATATCGGGAGGCCGATAATATCGGACATCCCTATTCTTAGGCCTTTCACATGCAGCAATCAGACACTGCATTCATGATTTGAGGCATTTTGTTCCAAACATGTGTTTTGCTAATGTTGTGAAACATTGTAGTTGTAGTTTTAATATCTATGTCCACTTGTAGTTTTCATATCTATCTCCACTTGTAGTTTTAATATCTATGCCTGTCCACTTGTAGTTTTCATATCTATCTCCACTTGTAGTTTTCATATCTATGTCCACTTGTAGTTTTCATATCTATCTCCACTTGTAGTTTTCATATCTATGTCCACTTGTAGTTTTCATATCTATGTCCACTTGTAGTTTTCATATCTATCTCCACTTGTAGTTTTCATATCTATCTCCACTTGTAGTTTTCATATCTATGTCCACTTGTAGTTTTCATATCTATCTCCACTTGTAGTTTTCATATCTATGTCCACTTGTAGTTTTCATATCTATGTCCACTTGTAGTTTTCATATCTATGTCCACTTGTAGTTTTCATATCTATCTCCACTTGTAGTTTTCATATCTATGTCCACTTGTAGTTTTCATATCTATGTCCACTTGTAGTTTTCATATCTATCTCCACTTGTAGTTTTCATATCTATGTCCACTTGTAGTTTTCATATCTATCTCCACTTGTAGTTTTCATATCTATCTCCACTTGTAGTTTTCATATCTATGTCAACTTGTAGTTTTCATATCTATCTCAACTTGTAGTTATACGATACGATAATACTTTATTGTCAGTTTGCACTGAAATTTGTCTTGCGACCCAGAAACAGCCATGTATGCAACATATAACAGTACACACATTTGACATGACACAAGAAAACAACAGAATACAAATACATACATAAAGACATGCAAAGACAAGAGCAATGTCCACCACTCAGCCTACCCCTGGCTTATAACTCCTGATTAAGCCTCAATGTCGTCTGATGGACAAAGGACCTCTTCAGTTTGACCTTATTGTATGTAG
>NC_139953.1:49770156-49800156 GCF_963454915.1 Gymnoscopelus microlampas | reverse complement strand
GTAGATCTGCTATTTTTGAAAAATCGTGAAAAACTTTTTTAAAATATTTTTTTCCTTAAAATTGTTAGGATTTTGAATTTTTTTAGACGCTGCCTCAGGTCTTTTAAGTACAGTACTTGAGTAAATGTACTTGGTTACTTCACACCACTGGTAGCTAGCAGGGTTGTTTTGACTCTCAAGTCTTGATAAAATGCGGTTGTTCTCCCAGAGAGCTTCAACATGGTTCCATTCTGATGGGAAACACACAGTCATACACTACTATGAAACACACTGTTATGGATCCATATTTCACTGGATCCTCTGTTCTCTGTGGTCTATGGAAAAAAATACCCCTTCCTTTGTGTGTGTGTGTGTGTGTGTGTGTGTGTGTGTGTGTGTGTGTGTGTGTGTGTGTGTGTGAGTGAGTGAGTGAGTGAGTGTGTGTGTGTGTGTGTGTGTGTGTGTGTGTGTGTGTGTGTGTGTGTGTGTGTGTGTGTGTGTGTGTGTGTGTGTGTGTGTGTGTGTGTGTGTGTGTGTGTGTGTGTGTGTGTGTGTGTGTGTGTGTGTGTGTCCATGCTGCTACAGACTGCCCTCTTTGTCCGTCCATTTCCTGCATTCATGACCCCTTAGAGCATGACTACATGACACACACACACACACACGCACACGCGCACGCGCACGCACGCACGCACACGCACACATAAGCATGCACGCACATGCACACGCACACACACCAACCTGCTCATCAGGAGCAGCTACTGCGTTGTGCTGCCGACAACGCAGTAGCTTTGTGGCAGCGGTGGCCTAGTGGTTAGAGGGGCGGCCTTGATACGGGAAGGTCCCTAGTTCGATTCCCCAATTCATCACATCGATCATGAATCACCGCTGAATAGCCCTTGAGCAAGGCTTCCATGCAGGGTCCGGCTGGAAACAAGTTTCGTACTTAGTCCGACACCCTGGGTAAACAACAAACTTTGCTTTGCTTAGCAGTAGGAGGTTCAGTGTCTTGCTCAAGGACACTTCCACACTGACTCTGAGAGAGCGGGGTATCGAACCGGGAACCTTCTGGTTCAGCTACGTTTACAGAGGAGAAAAGGGAACCTCGTGGCAGTTTTTTAATTTCAAGTGCCGCGCTATGAGCTTGTAGATCTGCTATTCTTGAATAGCCAAAGTATAAAATAATGGTTAAAGTTATTTTACAGTATACTTTGGCTATTCAAAAATAGCAGATCTACAAGCTCATAGCGCGGCACCAAGTGCAGCGCTATGAGCTTGTAGATCTGCTATTTTTGAAAAATTGTGAACATTTGTGCAACTATCCCCACTTGTAGTTTTAATATCGATCTCACTTGTAGTTTTCTGACAGATGCTTTATCAGGCCAGTTCTGAAAGAAACCAGTGATTCATTTTGCAGATCTGATGATAGCTTGTAGATCTGCTATTTTCAAATGGTCTAAATGGACATAGGGCTGAAGTGGTTAATGTATGTTTTGTGATAATAATCTAAATCCACAAGTTTTTTAAATAATTTAATTGAATTAGTAAAAGTACAATATTTTCCTCTGATATGAAGTGGAGTAGAAGTAAAAGTACTGAACATTGGAAATATTCCAGTAAAGTAAAAAATACCTAAACATTTTACTTAAGTAGGCCTACTGTACTTGAGTAAATGTACTTAGTTACTTCACACCACTGATTCTTGGTTTACCCATGATCCAAGAATACTATTTCTATGCATGTGATTATTTTGTGTTGTCCTTAGTCTCTCTGGATTAACCCATTAAGACCTGGAACTGTGTCATTTTTAGATTTGAGCTAAAAAGCATTATTTTACACTTTTGGCTATTCAAAAATCGTGAAAATGTGTGCAAATCTTTGAATATATATTATTTTAAAGTGAACATTTTTAATTTAAATCTTTGCTGCTGGGGGTCCCTGGAACAACATATTTTGAGATGGGGGTCGGCGGCCAAATACATATCATTTTGGGGGTCCTTGACATGAAAAAGATTGAACACCACTGATATAGAAACATAC
This sequence comes from Gymnoscopelus microlampas, assembly GCF_963454915.1. Classification (NCBI taxonomy): domain Eukaryota; kingdom Metazoa; phylum Chordata; class Actinopteri; order Myctophiformes; family Myctophidae; genus Gymnoscopelus; species Gymnoscopelus microlampas. The sequence continues at coordinate 49,798,140 of NC_139953.1, read as the reverse complement.
GTTTTTCAGAATACTGTTAGGATTTAGGAGACATGTAGAATCGGCTTCAGGTCTCAATGGATGAAGAGTGTCTGATAAATGCCTGAATTGTAAATAGTAAATTGTTACGGTGGCTCCCTCTGGTGGATGGTGGCTGTGTGTGTCACTCACTCTGCAGAAGCAGTTAGACAGGTATGAGTGACCTGTCTAACCTCATATGTGTCTTCATATTATGTTCATTTGGGGGTCCTTGACATGGAAACGTTTGAGAACCACTGCATTAATGAATACACAGTGATTACACATATTTTTATTTTATTTTAGGCTTTGTAAAGATAAATATTTATTTGATTAAATGTCCATGCGGACTGCATGGTGTATGTGGGAAAAAACATCACGCCAGCTCAAACAAAGAATGAGTGAGCACAAAAGCACAATAAGGAGAAATGACAGGAACTACCCAGTAGCAGTACATTTTAATGACTTCAAACATGACATCTCATCGTTCAAATTCCAAGGGATTGAAAAAAATATTCTACCTGAGAGATGGGGAAACATAGATGAAATACTAAACAAAAGAGAAGTTTATTGGATTTATACCCTACAAACATTATTCCCAAAAGGGTTGAACGATGAAATTCCATGGCATGTGATGTTGTAATTCTTTGTGGGACTATGCATTTGAAAACTCTGTAATATTATTTATATTAATTGTCTGGGCAAAACCAAGCTCTAATGCAAAGTTAAGAGTGACTTGTGAAAGCCGCAAGGCCGATGTTTTCATTTCTTAAGTTTGTTTCTGTATAAACATTTGTGAATATGTGTAAATAATGGATGTATATATGTTGAGTCTGGGCAAATCGACAAGCTCACACACTAGAGCATTGGTTCTCAAAGTGGGGTCCGGGGACCCCCAGGGGTACTTGAGGGGGTTCCAGGGGGTCCCCAGCAAAAAGTGTTAATATAGCATCACAATAATTATGACCTTTTATACTTTGGCTATTCAAAAATAGCAGATATACAAGCTCATGAGCTTGTAGATCTGCTATTTTTGAAAATTCTTGAACATTTCTGCAAATCTTTGAATATACCGGTATGTTTTTTTAAAGCGAACATTTGTAACTGAAATCTTTGCTTCTGGGGGTCCCTGGAACAAAATATTTTTAGATGGGGGTCCGCGGCCAAATACATATCATTTTCGGGGGTCCTTGACATGAAAAAGTTTGAGAACCACTGCACTAGAGACAACCATTGAGTGACACTCCCATTGGGAGTGTGATTGTCTCACACCTGTGAACCAGATGCAGTGTTTGTATATAAGAGCACAAAGTGATCAGTATTGTAAGACACTATTGAGGAAGGTCCTGACGGACCGAAACGTTTGTCATTTGACCCATTAAGACCGGCAATTCTTTAAAAAAAATCTAAATCCTAACAGTTTTTTGAAAAAAATATAAAAACACATTTTTCACGATTTTTCAAAAATATGAGCTTGTAGATCTGCTATTTTTGAATAGCCAAAGAAATCGAAAGTGACACAGATGCGTTCCAGGTATTAATGGGTTAATGTGCGGGACTTCTTGTTTGATTCAGATTGTCTACTATCCAACGCACCTGAAATAAGTAACAGTGGATGTGCGATTATATTCTCTCTACATTGAGGCTTTGTAAAGAAACATGAATCACATTCTAATCAAATAAGAATGAACTTGCAGATCGTCTATTTCCGCAATTTATTTGAAAAAAAAACGTTTGCAAGAGATGGATTCATAAAGATGAAGGGGAAACAATTATGACGAATATGCACAATAATGCTTGATTATATCAAATAATTGCGAATAGGAGATTATTTAATAATTATGAAATATAACTTTGTGACAGCATGAAGACATTTAACTAATTAAGAATAAGTCCTGAGGCCGATTCTACAAATGTCTTCTAAATTCTAACAGTTTTCAGAAAAACGTATGTTGTTATATGTTAAAGTAGGTTTTTTCCCTATCAACCAAATATATAGATATCGATACATGGCAGTACATCACATCGATATTCATATAAGTATTAGAACATTTTCATAAAAGGCGATAAAGAAAAAACAGACTCAGGACACAGGCAGCCATTGGGTGTAATTAAATATCTTGTATTCAGACAGAGAGAGTGGGAAGGTTACAGTATCACAGTGGTAGGCATCATCGGTCGTCGTCTCTCTCTCATTAAACAGAGAAAGCACTGGTCTTTAACAGCGTCCGTTAACATAAACATATGACATCATTGAAGATACATCGAGCGTCCAGCCGTCAGAGGAGTAGTCCTGCTATTGGTGGATAGGATGAGTACGTCACCGTCAGATGAGGATGATGATGGTAGATGATGAAGATGGTGATGATGGTGTGACAGTTTATCTTTGAACAAACAGCGTCGACATGTCTCGAACAACACGTTAGCCTCGGCTCTGACCTGTCTGGTCAGAGGTAACTTCGTGACACTGCGAGAAGGGTTATGCATTTGGAGCAGAACACCGAGATATGGTGTTCTTAAAACAATAGATAACCACAGAAAGGCCTGTAACTAATTTGACCTTGCATAGACAGAGACAGGAGAAATAGGGAGAATAGAGTACATGACAGAATTTAGGCCAAAATGACAGCATTATATTAATTTGACATTTAAAGCAGGTTTAGAACATTAGACAAATTATGATTAATCAAAATATTTCTATCAAGCCTACCTCTTGATCATGATTTGGATAGGGTCAAAGGGCAAGCTGATTGTACCTTGTGACATTATTCAAACCAAACCAGACACAGACAGGCTTACAGTGACTAAGTAAGGACACAGAGATTTCAAATGACCTAAAGGGCAAATGGATTGGAAGTACAAATATATTTTAAGGACTGTATAATTTAAATCGAAGTGTAGATTTAACAAACCTTACATTGTGACAAAGTGGCTTAATGCCTTTAAAAAATAAATGGTTAGTTATGTATTTAATATATAGATATATATTATTAAAAAAAATGTAAGGGGTTGTATAAGTTATTAACAGATATTACTTTGAAAGGACTGTATATAATGGTTATTCATTCAATTAGGAAGTAAAACAGGGTTATATTTCATGAGATTTCGAGACACATACGACAAAGTTTTTCCCGGGTATTACCTTTTGTTTAGTGGAGTCGTGTCTAGCTCTCCACCTGCAGCGTTCAGCAACAGCTGATTAACAATTCACATCTCCACTAACAAATAATTTTATTATAATTCAAAAATCTCAGCTAATGTACCGTTCCAAACAAACCTTTTCAAAATATGTTTAGATTTGATCAATTTTAGCACCTGTTAATGACCCATAGCCCGTTTTGGTTGATAGAGAGAGAGGAAATTGACCAGGCTGACAAGTTTTTGAAATTGGACTTTGACAAGACACCTACGTAACTGATCAAAGACGATTCTGGACAATTCAGATAAGAGAATTACCCCTCCTCGTGTTGAGCTGGTCCAGATACTTTAACAAGTTTTTAAGTATTTAAAATGAAACGGTACACTTCTGACCTGTATTTTTACTTTTTGGTAGTAGGGCTGTGTCTAGCCTTCCACCTGCGGCCTTTAGCAACAGTTGATTAACCATTCACATCCCCACTAACAAATAACTTTACTTTATTTATGGAAAAACTCAGTGGAATGGCCCCAAAACCCAGGAAATACTCCCCGAATGTAATACCTCCTGATTGCATGTATATGGGGTTTATTTTGGTAGGAGGAATCATGTTAATGGATTAAGTAAGTACAACCTGAGTAAATACAAACTGTTTGTGTAATTTTCAAATGTTTTCAATCTAAGTATATTCAGCAAATCAAATCAATTATTCATCTACAAATCTCTCCCCTTGTCACATTCAATGGGGAATGGATGTGACATGGAAAAGAAACAAAATGGGTAATGGAGGTGACATGTAAAAGAAACAAATCAGATTTAAACACAATGGGAACATGAAAATGTAAAAGAAAATATGGAAATACTTATTTGAGGTTCTATTCTGAAGGGTACATTCATTTCCACCGAGCTTAGGACAACTGTGAAAATGAATGACTCTTCACTGATTTATTCTTTTATCCTTCATCTAAACTAAAAACAAACAAATGCATTCCAGGATTCGTATTAATATGTAAATCAGTTGTGGGGTTGTACCCCACTTACCTCCTAGGTCTATTTACAGCACAATACGAATTGGCCTGGAACGTGAGGCATACTGTGTTTTGTTCTGAAAATAGACAAACAAAAAAATGACAGTACAAAAGAAAACAAATAAAGAAATACATATATTCATATATCTATATACATATATATAATAATTTTAAACCTTCCAATACCCTCAGATACCTATAACCATACATGGCGTTACATCGTATGGATACAGAATATATGAAAGAATTATGATTAAAATGTTTAAAATTAAAATATAACAATGACAAAATTAAAATACACATATTCGTTGCGAAGAGTTAGAGTTAGATAAAGTACATCAAAATAAATTGAAAAGAAAACACAGACTTTGGAAAAAAATAAAATAGCAGATCTACAAGTTTTAGTCAAAAATGATCAAATATCTTTAAAACTTTAAAATAATTCTTCTTATTCATCATTAAAATGTTTCCAAAGAATAGTATAAAGAATATTATAATATTGTAATGTATTTAATCTAATATTCACTGATAAGTATTGAATTCAATGGAATGTGTAGGAGTGACCCTGATAAGTATTGAATTCAATGGAATGTGTAGGAGTGACGTGGTAAAGTGACGTGACAGGGAAGCTGATACTTCCTGTTGAATGAATTCTGGGTAATTGAGTCAAATGGAGTGTAAGAGAGACCATTAAAGAAAATCCAAAAAAAAAATTAGAACCTATTATTTAAGGAATATGTCTATATAGACATATCCATACATGTGGCGAGGGATGGAACTAGAATGGTCAAAATATGGTTACAGAGGTCTGAGTTTAAGATATAAGTACTGCAATGAAACCACAGAAAATAATCAGCATTCCTGGGTTGAGTTTATTAGTCGACTTAGTCTGTCTAGCAGACGAATGAGCTCTTGTGATTGCTTAAATCAACCATTTTTATCGATTAATGGTCTACCACACGTACAATAATTTATGAAAAACATATCCCCGAAAATCAATAATTTGTGAATGCCAGTCGACCAATATTCATAATCCTACAGAGTAAAATAGATATATTAGTTCTCGTGACAAACATTAACACAAAATTAATTTACGCGAATGACGAGGGGTCGCACACTTATCTATACTTGGTCCACCCTCCCCTGGTGTGAGACCAGCATAATGATTTATACATGTACCTAAAACGTTCTCATCGAACACCCCAAGGTTTGGATCGGGGGTTATTCTAGATGATATGATCAGAGGTACACCATAAATCCATATACATATATACATACTCATACAGGGCGGAACCTAGCACAAGTATCTATATATAAATAAATAACTGGAAATATTCAGAAATGAGAATATCCAGCTGCTTAGTCAAACACCAGTGTAAAAAATATGGAGGATGTCCAGTACAGATCGTGCGCGGTTAATATAACCTTCTTACGTCATTATCCTACACTTTTCCATAGCACAAGAGGGCTGCTCTCACAAAAAATTACCCTGAGCATGTCAGTCAACAACTTGTCAACACATTAACAGCACAAAAGCAACTATGAGCAGCCTAAATGTTTACCGCGGAGAGGAAGGAAGAGAAAAAGAGAGAGAGAGAGAGATGGAGAGATGGAGAGAGAGAGAGAGAGAGATAGATATATAGTGAAATATTGTATTTTTAAGAACGTTTAGTCTAGAATCTATTTATGGCAGTGGATACGGGCGCTCTAACAGACTATAGTTAAAGTTTGACACGCTCAAAGCCCTGAAAAGATTCCCCGTTCAAAAAGTTTTGAAGAACGAAAATAAATGATGAGTTATATAAGTGACCGTCTAGACCATATTATACTATATATATTCAAGAATGTTTTTCATGAATTTAAAGGGGTTTATAAAACATTTTAGTTTAAATCAAAATTAATAAAATAAAATTAAATCAAAATTAAGGAGTAGTCTGTTCATAAAGTCTTGTTTGTGTAACATAAATGAAACAATATTACAATTAAAATAAAAAGATTTAACTCTTGAAACGTAATGTCTAATGATTATCACAATCCCTCTTTTGACCCGACATAAAAGTCAGGAAAATGAGCGATTTGACCATAAATGGTATCTTGCAGTTATACCTATATATACACACATACATACATATGCCTGTCGATATACATATACCCACAGATACAAAGAACTACTGGTATTTATATCCATACGTACGCATCCTGCAGGCATCAAGGTAGACCCATGCACACATACTGTACGTATGTATATATATACAAAAAAAACACAGATCTACGATCTATAAAAAATATCTGTATTTAGAAAAAGGTTCACCAAAAGATTCCTTGTAAGCGTTAATCTGATATAAAGGTTAGTGTTGTATTTTTAGCATGAATTAGTGTCTGACGAGTGATTTCTACAAAATATGTTTTCGCCTGCCAGATGACCCCGAAGCTACCGGGGTTTCCCATAAATCGCCCCGGAAGTATAAGCCCGCAATGATTTATGGGAAATGAAGTCATCTAAAAGCTACATAGAGAAGTCAGCGACAATTATTCTGAAGTTGAATAGTTGACAAGGAGGAAACTTATTATTTAAAACGTATTATTAAGGCCAAATATTTTTACTGGTTCAATTAATTAGAACAGAAGGTTCAAAGAAAGGAATATAAAATGTATTATTAAGGCATTAAAACATTATTGTTAAAGCTCAATATATATTAAATGGATTAGATGATTTTAATCTACAGTGGTCAAAATAAAACCGGTCAAAGGTAACAAATCTATATACGCTCACGAAAGAGACAGATAAGATATAGTAATCAATACGAAATCCACCGAAACAGAACGTAGTAACAACAAGCAGTAACCAGTATATAACAAAAGGACTGACTTGTGAATTATACATGTAGGTAAGAAATCGCTGAAAGGACCTTAATAAATGACCACTAGATAAGAGAATTTATGAGACATTAGGAATGTCTTCCCAGGAATATAGGTGATAAAACATTTTTACTTGACTGACTCCCTGGCGGAGCTGTGTTAAACAGTAATTTAAAAACAGGCTTATAATTTATGAGACAAATCGTTCGGTAAAGACAATAAAATAAAATATATAAAAAGGTATACTCATCAGATCAAGGTTTACATGGAGAAGTTACGTGGAGATCCCAATCACTGGACCATGGTAAAAATAAAAATAAAAAGATATACTCATCAAATCGATGGTTCAGGGATCCTGACCCCGATGGCTGGACCATCTGGAATTTGAGACATGTCGAGAGTCAAGGGGCAAGTCCAAAGGTCCAGCGATCGCGTCCAGGTCCAAAACAAAATAAAATAAAATAAAAATGTGATACTGTTCAAAGATAACCTTCATCTGAATAGAAGTGATAAATCGTTACACCCAGGGCTGGTTCGTTTGATACGTATTAAAACATGGTCTGCCAGGGGAAGAGAGTCTGACCGTACAGTTCCGGTCAATAGCTCAGTTCCCCCCGTCCACCCTGTTTTAAACATATCCGGCTTCGATCGGACCAATTGTTAAAGTAGGTTTTTTCCCTATCAACCAAATATATAGATATCGATACATGGCAGTACATCACATCGATATTCATATAAGTATTAGAACATTTTCATAAAAGGCGATAAAGAAAAAACAGACTCAGGACACAGGCAGCCATTGGGTGTAATTAAATATCTTGTATTCAGACAGAGAGAGTGGGAAGGTTACAGTATCACAGTGGTAGGCATCATCGGTCGTCGTCTCTCTCTCATTAAACAGAGAAAGCACTGGTCTTTAACAGCGTCCGTTAACATAAACATATGACATCATTGAAGATACATCGAGCGTCCAGCCGTCAGAGGAGTAGTCCTGCTATTGGTGGATAGGATGAGTACGTCACCGTCAGATGAGGATGATGATGGTAGATGATGAAGATGGTGATGATGGTGTGACAGTTTATCTTTGAACAAACAGCGTCGACATGTCTCGAACAACACGTTAGCCTCGGCTCTGACCTGTCTGGTCAGAGGTAACTTCGTGACACTGCGAGAAGGGTTATGCATTTGGAGCAGAACACCGAGATATGGTGTTCTTAAAACAATAGATAACCACAGAAAGGCCTGTAACTAATTTGACCTTGCATAGACAGAGACAGGAGAAATAGGGAGAATAGAGTACATGACAGAATTTAGGCCAAAATGACAGCATTATATTAATTTGACATTTAAAGCAGGTTTAGAACATTAGACAAATTATGATTAATCAAAATATTTCTATCATTATAATATCAGAGGTTCTCAAACTTTTCCATTTCAAGGACCCCCACAATTATATGTATTTTGGCCACAGACCACCATCTCAAAGTATTTTGTTCCAGGGACTCTTTGCTTCTGGGGGTCCCTGGAACAAAATATTTTGAAATGGTTGGAGGTGGGGGGGTCCGCAGCCAAATACATATCATTTTGGGGGTCCTTGACATGAAAAGGTTTGAGAACCACTGGGTTAAAATGCAAAGCACGCTAGGAACCTAAATACACCATATATAGATACTAACACACACACACACACACACACACACACACACACACACACACACACACACACACACACACACACACACACACACACATACACTACACAATATATGCAGAGTTCAATAGTACGGGTAAAGGTCAAATCCTATGTCAGGTCACAGATCAATATACAAATAAATGAGCTGATCAGAAAAGACCTATGATCACGTGACTAGATGATTAGCATCAGGTGTGAACCGTCATAAATGTCAGGCAATAACCAGAAAAGAAAAAAAGAAAACCATATCTTCATACAGTGGTGGAAAGTAACTAAGTACATGTACTGAAGTACTGTACTTAAGTACAAAATTGAGGGATTTTCACTTTACTAGATTATTTTAAATGTTCAGTACTTTTACTTCTACTCCACTACATCTCAGAGGCAAATATTGTATTTTTACTACAATTACTTGAAAACTTTAGTTACTTCGTTTATTTTGATTATTATTACAAAACATGCATAACCACTTTATCGCTATATACTTTATACAGTTACTACTTTAAACACTATATACAGATATTTAAAAATAGACGATCTATAAGCTCACAGGCGCGTTGTGAGCTAGGGCAAGTGCTACGGGCTGAGGTGGAGTCTGAAGAGGTGAGTCTTCAGGTAACGACAGAAGATTGGGAGTCAGTCTGCAGTTCTAACTGCTGGGGAGTTCATTCCATAGTTTGGTAGCCAGAAGGGAGAAGAGACAGGGACGTGTGGAGCGTTGTCCAGGGTGTTTAAGCGAAGGTTCTGACAGCTTCCCTGTGTTAGCTGATCTGAGAGAGCAGGGGGGGGGGGGGAGGGGGTTGTACTCTGTGCGGGCAGTAACTGGGAGCTAATGGAGGGAATGGAGAAGGGGGGAGACGTGTGAACATGCGAACCAAGCGTGCTGCTGCATTCTGGATCATTTAGAGAGGCTTAAGTGAACATGCCAGGAGGCCGGTAAGGAGAGAGTTACAGTGGTCAAGTTTTGATATGACTGATGTCTGGATAAGTTGCTGGGCTGACATGGGTGACAATGGAGCTTCTGTCATTTTGTGAATGGACTTGTAAAAGGGCTGACATTCTGACATTACTGCATTGAATGTTGCTGTCTGACTCATACAGGCACGCACACATACATGCACGCACGCACGCACACATACACGCACACGCACGCACCTCACTGCCATGCTAACATGTTAACTTGACAGAGGGAGATATCTCTGCTTGACAGATTTTGATGTCGGTGGTTTTAGCATCATAGGCTAGTCCGACAAAGAAGTATGGGTAGAGTTTCTCAGTGAAAATGTCTTCATGGGTGTAGATGTGAGTCATGTCTTCAGGGTCGTAGAAGGACACCTCCCCCCTGTCATAGTCCAGCAGGACTCTGATCCTCTGATTATTCCTCTGCACTGGGACATAATTATTCCGTATACCCCAGAACCCAAATTCTGGATTGTGACGATTTTTTTCCTTCCTGTCGACAGTCTCTTTAGCCACACCTATATGCCAGTCAGGATGGTCTCCAACCTCCACCTCCCAGCTGTGTTTTCCTGAACTGAAACCCTCAGAACCCAGAACTTCAGCAGTATTAGTGAACCTCTCTGGGTTGTCAGGACACTTCTTCACTGTGCCTGTACATCTGACACTGGTCAGGTCTTCAGACAGACGGAGATAGATGGATGCTGTGTTTGGATCCAGAATGACAGGAGTGAACTTGACCTTCTCCTTCATCTTCTCCCAGACTCTGTAGGTCAGGTTTCCCAGGTGTTTGGTCACGTCTATCATCACTCCTGAGACCAGCTGTGGTTCTGGTTCTGGCCCTGGACACTCTACTCTGAGAAATGAACCACTAGGTTCCTGCAGCTCTTGTTCTGCAGCAGAGATGTTGTCAGAGAGAGAGGAGATCTGTTCCTGAATGTTCTTCATCTCTCTGCGGACAACGTCTGCCTTCTGCTTCTCTTCCTCCCTCAGATCTGCCAGTCTGGCCTCCTCTTCCTCTCTCAGGACCTGGTGGAGCATTTCAACGTCTGCTCTGATCTGCTTCTCTGAGGCCACCGCCGTCTTCTTGTTGTGTTGAAACACCTCTTTGTATTTCTGTTCAAACTCTTTGTATTTGTCCCTCTTGTCCTGCAGAGACTTGAGGTCAGACTTCACTTGGGCCCTCGGATTCACTAAAGAAAGGAAGATTAAATGAGAAAATTAACAAGAGCGTAAAAGATTGTAGATTTGTGCTGAGGTTTCCATAGAGAACTCATCCATGTTGTGTTTGTACAGTTCTCTTAATTGGCCGTTCACACTAAGCAGCACTATAACTATAAAATTATGATTTAAAAAAAAGTTCTAAGTCAAGTGAATGTCAGAGTTCACACCCAACTATAACTAATACAGTGGTGAATGATATATAGTTATATGAAGTTATAGTGCTTGGTGCCTTGTTGTTTTTGAGAGTGTGTGTAACACTCTAAGAAACACCCTGTCCATTTGTGGGATGTGTTTAGGCTGAATTGTGGGCGTGCACTTCTGTTCATATAAATACGGTGGAGGCGTGGCTTTGGAAAGGGGGCGTGTTTGGCAAAAAAGGGTTTGCAACGCCGTCATGATTGGTTGCCATGTCTGCTTATTGTAAGCGACATTACCCTTGTTTTTTCTGTGAAGGTGCTTGTAAAGACTGGTGGTTGTGGTTTGTCCCTGTTTCTAAAACGTTGTTGATATTTGGTATGAGTTATTGCTTGATATTGAAATATTTCACACACACTCTCTCATTGGATATGTTTAGGTGTGTGGCCTGTGTGTGTGGAGCCTGTGGCCACACACACACACACACACACATACACACACACACACGCACGCACGCGCGCGCGCACGCACACACACACACACACACACACACACACACACACACACACACACACACACACACACACACACACACACACACACACACACACACACACACACACACACACACACACACACACACACACACACACACACACACGCACGCGCGCACACACGCACGCACACGTAAACACACACGCGCACGCACGCACATTCATTAAATACTATTGGAGTATTTCAAATGTTCAGTGCTTTTACTTCTACTCCACTACATCTCAGAGTAGATTTTTATTATTATTACAAAACACACATTAACCACTTCAGCCCCATATACATTTCGGCCATTTGAAAATAGCAGATCTACAAGCTAAAGGAGTATTAAAATGTCCAGCCCAGGTTACAAGGAGTCTTTAATAAGCTGGCATATTAATTTACTGCACAAAAACAATATGGAAACGAAGCAAATTATATATTTATTTTCGGCGTGGAATTCCAATTCCAGACGCTCTTAATCCAGAGGGCAGGGTTAGGTGAGGACACCAGAGGAGGACGTTTCTACCTGATAAACTAGTTTGAATAGAATAGCTGTGCTTTCATGAAGGGGAACATTATTCTATGATGGTGACAAAGTATTTAGACCATGTGATGTAAGGTGTGTCCGTGGAACAGTGGAAACATACAGAGAGTAGAGAATGAAGATATGACAGCATTTAACCGGGAAGGCATCATGTGTCATTTCAGATTTTAGCTATATTATATACAGTACAGTATATAGCAACATAAGGCTTTCAGAAAACCTTTAGGATTTTTAGGTTGTTTACAATCAATCAGGCTGCATAGACCCAGCCTGTCGCAACACAGTCTCACTGTCTGTCTGTCTGTTTGACTTGTACTGTATGGTATAGGCTACTTGAGTAAATGTACTTAGTTACTTTATACCACTGGTTTTAGGATGTCAACATGTACTGTAGGCTAGACCCTCCAGAAAAAAAACGCGGGCAAAAATTCTTGATTATGCGATGAAATATGCAGGTTTTTATATTCATTTATGCAGTGAAATTGCGGGAAGTTGCGAAATATGCGGAACGTTGTGAAATATGCGGCAATATGCGGAATATGCAAAAAGTTGCGAAATATGTGTAAATATGCGATGCGAAGCACATATCATGCAATGCGGCCTTTTTGAAAAAACGTTACCCCCGCATAATTATGCACCATTTTTCTGTTTATGCGGTAAATTCTGCGATCGCATAGTCGCATTTTTCTGGAGGGTCTATTACGCTATATGTGTCTATAGAACCCCCTCAAAAATGTGAGGTTCTGCATCTCAAGGTTCTATTCTTTGAGACACACGTACGGGTATTTCGGGGCGTGGCTGAATCTGCCATTCTTTCACTGGGTGAAACAGCAACAGCACCGCTTTCACCATTGGAATTGCATTACGAAATGCACACATTGAATAAACCCATAAAATTACATTTTATGGGTTTATTACGTCATATAATGCAGTGGTTCTCAAACCTTTTCATGTCAAGGACCCCCAAATTGACACTTATTAGCCCGCGGACCCCCATTTGAAAAGATAAGCCAGGGACCCCAATAAGAGAAGGTTTTTACGGCTCTCTAGCAGTGATTCTCAACCATTTTAATTTCAAGGACCCCCAGTTTGACATGCGTTAGGCTACGGACCCCCATTTAATGGCCTTTATACCTCTGGGACCCCAATTCATATTGTAAAATCAATGTTAATCTAACTCTGAGAGTGTACAAATGGAACCAAATGGACCCGTTAGGGTCCATTTGGTTCCATTTGTACACTCAGAGTTACAGCCCCATAAGGGTCCATTTGGTTCCTGTCCATCATTTAGCTGGGGACCCCCTGGAACCCCCTCAAGTACCCCTGGGGGTCCCCGGACCCCACTTTGAGAACCAACGATATAATGGAACATATGGTGAAGTATAGTAGTGCAGGTCATTGCAACAACCACCAATCTTGTGAAAAATGAAAACGGGACCGACACATATTCTAAACTTTCCGTGATGTTGATCCCCTTCCCCTATTGGCTCATACTAGGACGTGACGTATGTGTAGGCAGAAGAATCCTGTCAATAAAGTCTGACACATTCTGACAAAGTTCTGATTTGGTGAAATACATGTATGTTCTGTGTATGACCCCTGTTGCTGACCACACACTCTATATCATTGGTTCTCAAAGTGGGGTCCGGGGACCCCCAGGGGTCCTTGGGGTGGTTCCAGGGGGTCCCCAGCAAAAGTAGGTAACCACTTTATCCATGTATACGTTGGCTATTCACAATTAGCAGATGTACAAGCTCACAGCGCGTCACTTCGCATTTTTTACTTTTGCATTTGTAACACAAATCTTCTCTTCCGGGGGTCCCTGGCTCAAAACATTTTCAGATGGGGGTCCGCGGACAAATATATATCAATTTGGGGGTCCTTGACATGAAAAAGTTTGAGAACCACTGCTCTATATCAATGATTCAATATCACAATATATTGTATTTTATTTTTATTTTACTATTTAACCATTATTTATTCTACAAAAAGAAAGAAAGATAACTTACAGTCCTTTAAATCCCTGACTCTGTAGTTTATATTTAAAATCAATTAAATTATCAGGATTAAAATCTTACCCATCCCAAGGTCCTGTGCCACTTTGTTGCAGTCGATCTCCTTCAGAAGATTCAGCGTCACTTCAACAGCTCCGTCCTCGGTGAAAGTCTCCACTAATACGTCTGTGATCTCCGTCATACTCTTGCCCTGGATTGCGTTGCGGCGAACGCGCGGCTCTTCTCTGCGATCGAGCAAAGCGCTGCAGAATTCCTCCAGCTTCTCCTTGGTCAGATCAGACAGAGCGTCTGAGACGGCCCGTCTGGTCCTTTTATAGGTCATGTCTAAATCGACTTTTGGCAAAGTTTTATGGTATGATTGAACGAAGGCAGAGGTTTATGAATGTAACGACAAACAGACGCTCTCTCTCACATGAGGAAATGTGTGACACACTTGGCAGGAGGTGTAGATTAGGCAGTGGCGGAAAAAGTACTCACATTTCTTACTTAAGTAAAAGTATCAATACTGCAATGTAAATACTCTATATACTGTTACAAGTAAAAGTCCAGAATAAAACATTTACTTGAGTAAAAGTACAAAAGTATTGGTTTCAAAATGTACTTAAAGTACCAAAAGTAGAAAGTACGCATTATGCAGAAAGTCCCATTTTACAAGTTTTCAAATGTATAAAATGAATAGAACATCATTTGAAAATAGCAGATCTACAAGCTCACAATGCGTCGGCATCACAACCTATTTTGAGCTTGTAGATCTGCTATTTTCAAATCACCAAAAAGTATATAGGGCTGAAGTGGTATTTGCTATTTTCAAATAGCCTAGGTATAAAATAAGGCTAAAGTGGTAAATGTATGTTTTATAACATAACAATTTATATCTGCAAAGTAACTTGTTACTAAAGTTTTCAAATAATAATAGTGGAGTAAAAGTACAATATTTGCCTTTGAGATGTAGTGGAGTAGAAGTAAAAGTTCTGAAAATTGGAAATACTACTTACGTACAGTACTTGAGTAAATGTACTTAGTTACTTTACACCACGGCCAACAGTGAGTGGGTGTATTTATGGTTCAACATGTTTGACAGGTTTCACCCACACGTATCACACCACTAGCCAGGAGGAAAAAAAAACGATCTATTTTTGTAGATCTAATCTACTAATCTACGTTTGTACAGTAAACGCTCCAAAGCTTCCTATCTGTCATCCAAATAAATAAGATTCCCCAGTGCAGGCTGTTTGTTTAGTGCTTCAGCCTTGTTCGACTAAAACTATGACGAACTATGTTCGTCGATCACTTTTTTCACTGACGAAAACTAAATAAAAACTAAATAAAGGCTAAGCTACGATGACTAAAACTAAGACTAAATATATTGACAATTTCGTCAACAAATAAAAACTAGACTAAAATGTTAGTGAGGATCTAGTGGAGAAGAGATCCAGTAGAACTAAAAGACAAGTCATTTTATGTTTGGTTGCGCTCGGGTGTTGCGCTCTGAAAATAGCAGATCTACAAGCTCACAACTGCTACGCGTTGTGAGCTTGTAGATCTGCTATTTTCAGCATGCAACCAAGTGTAAAATCAGCCATTATGACGTCATCAAGGCACCGACAAAATACATTTTAGTCGACTAAATCAACTGTAGATTTAGTCGACTATAATCTGATGATATTTAGTTGACTAAAACTAGACAAAAACTAAAACATTTCAGATGACTAAAATATGACTAAAACTAAATCAAAATTTGCTTTCAAAATCAACACTGTTCTGTTGAGAGAATCTTAATACAACTATTCAGTCTAAGCTTTAAAAAAGGGAAGGATAGAATACACTTTTTCAGTTCTCAATGTGTGACCAGACAACAGTCTTTAATGTTCATTTAAATTGAGATATTCCTCTTAAAAAAGGTCTAATTTTTTGCATCTCCACCCTAGTTGGCAGCCTTAAAATGAAACCAAATAGACCTGTGTATATATTTTTTCCTTCATTTTTTCATTTTATTCTCTCAAGAGTTAAATAATTGTTAAACATCTGCATTACCTAATTAAATAATTGTTAGTTTTGATCAACGTTTGCCTGTATTATCTCTCCTATGGAACCAACATCAATACAGCATGGATGGAATTGTGGACAAAATCTTATCCAATGATAACAACATATTATATATAAGTTTTGTGTCTGAGAGTCTAAATCTCATCAAACGGTGGTTCTGTGGCTCAAATGCTCAATAAATAATGGACCTTTATATGAAAAAGGTTGAAAACCACTGATATAATGGGCAATGACACCACAATGTACACAAAGCACAATGAAATACTTGACAAATAATTGCTATTAAGATTTCATTTTTGGTTTTGGCATTAAACAATTGGAACATATACATCAACATTATTACTTATTGTCTTTTAGACTTTGTAAAACAAAGAAAAAAATAAATGTACTATGCTAAAACATGCCATATTTAATGAACGTATACTTAGATTTTTTTTTTAATATAGCGGAAATAATAGCCGATCTACAAGCTCACAGAGTGTTGCAAATGTTTGAACGTTTTGAATAACATATGAATTATGAAGGGAAACAATTATGACAATAATGCAAAAAATAATGGTGATTATATCAAACAATTGCGATTATGAGATAATAATTGTGAGATAATCTTCTGTCAACATGTTGAAGACATTCAGATGGAAAACACACTAGGAACATAAACACACCATAGAGATACTATTAACACACAGAGGATACATACACAATATATAAGTTCAATAGTACAGATACAATAAAACCTTAACCCATTAAGACCAGGAACATCTGTATAATTTTGAAAAATCGTGGGATTTAAAAAAAAATCTTTGAATATATTATGTCTTAAAGCGAATAATTTTTAACTCCAATATGTGCTTCTGGGGGTCCCTGCTCCCTGGAACTAAATCTTTTGAAATGGGGGGTCCTTGACGTTAAAACGTTTTTAGAACCACTGATATTATAGCAACATACGTTTTTTTCAAAAAAGAAACGTTAGGATTTAGAAGACATTTGTAGAATCCCCCAGAAGCAAAACATTTTCAGATATGTATTTGGCCGCGGACCCCCATCTCAAAATGTTTTGTTCCAAGGACCCCCAGAAGCAAAGATTTGAGTTAAAGATGAACACACATTTTTACGATTTTTCAAAAAATAGCAGATCTAAAGCGGCGCTCGTAGAGCCGTAGAGCTTGTATATTTGCTATTTATGAATAGCCAAATAAATCTAAAAATGACACAGATGCGTTCCCGGTCTTTAATGGATTAATCTCAGGTCACAGATCTTGATCAGAAATAAAAACTGTGATCACATGACGCGGTGTGAACTGTCATTAATGTCAGGCAATGACAAGAAAAGAAAAAGATAAAAACCTCAGCATTTCATTCATTTTCAACCATAATATCTTCATATAATAGGTCCTCACTAACACTTATTATAGTATGACGCCATTTCTGTTCTACTCACTCTGTGTCTCATCGGAGGGTTCAGAAACCCGCCTACCAGTGACATCATATAGGCATGTTTGGCCATTTCAAACAAGATTGCATTTTTTTTCCCGAGTAACGCAAGAACAACGGCTTCCATTACAGCGTGCTAACTTTACACACAGCCCTCCAATGAGAAACAGTGAGCAGACAGACCAAGTATATGAAGATAAGGTTGAAAATGGGTGAAGTGGTCCTTTAAGAGGTGCCTCTGCTAGTCTACAGTATCAAAGTGGTAATAATTTAAAAAGACCGCAGCAATAGTAAAAATAAAGATGAAACAAACAAACAAAGCAAAACAAAACAAAACAAAAAAACGTCTATTTCCTTTCCTCAACCTCTTTTCCTTGACCTCGATGTAAAGCCTCATGAAAAAAGGAGAATCCATGAGGAATTAGGAAAAGACAACGGTGGTGCTGAGAGAATGTGACAGCACTGACACTAGACTATATAATCATGTGACAGCACTGACACTAGACTATATAATCATGTGACAGCACTGACACTAGACTATATAATCATGTGACAGCACTGACACACTAGACTATATAATCATGTGACAGCACTGACACTAGACTATATAATCATGTGACAGCACTGACACACTAGACTATATAATCATGTGACAGCACTGACACTAGACTATATAATCATGTGACAGCACTGACACTAGACTATATAATCATGTGACGATGACTGTCAGGGACATGTGTGACAATGGAGAAACTGTCATTTTGTGAATTACTGCATAATGCAATATGTGAAGGCTTGAACTTGATTTGAACTGAATTAGTAGGCTACATGAAGTACTAATTCATTTTATTTGCTATTAGCTCTGTTATTAAGATAACTGTTGACAGCTTTCTCTTTGTTAAGACTGTGTTTAGTATTAGGAGTTGACCCCCACACACGCACGGAAGCGCACACACCTCCCTGCCATCACTGTGTCATCACAGAGTGAGATATCTCTGCTTGACAGACTCTGATATCGGTGGTTTCAGCACCATCAGACCGTCCAATCAAGATAAAAGGGTAGAGTTTCTCAGTGAAAATGTCTTCATGGGTGTAGATGTGAGTCATGTCTTCAGGGTCGTAGAAGGACACCTCCCCCCTGTCATAGTCCAGCTGGACTCTGATCCTCTGAAGTTTCCTCTGGACTGGGTTGGGTTCTCTCCACCTAATCATGTACTTCCCATCCATATAGTATACACACCAGAACCCACGTTCTGGTGTGTACACCGGTTCATTCCTGTCAACAGTCTCTTTAGCCACACCTATGTACCAGAGTGGATGGTCTCCAACCTCTACCTCCCAGCTGTGTTTTCCTGAACTAAAACCCTCTGAACCCAGAACAAAATATTTCTTGGTGAACCTCTCTGGGTTTTCGGGAAGCTGCCTCTTTTTTGTGGTGTGGTCATTAGCGATATGTGTATTTCTCACACTGGTCAGGTCTTCAGACAGATACAGCCAGGGGTTTGCTGTGTTTGGGTCCAGAATGACAGGAGTGAACTTGACCTTCTCCTTCATCTTCTCCCAGACTCTGTAGGTCAGGTTTCCCAGGTGTTTGGTCACGTCTATCATCACTCCTGAGACCAGCTGTGGTTCTGGTTCTGGCACTGGACACTCTACTCTGAGAAATGAACCACTAGGTTCCTGCAGCTCTTGTTCTGCAGCAGAGATGTTGTCAGAGAGAGAGGAGATCTGTTCCTGAATGTTCTTCATCTCTCTGCGGACAACGTCTGCCTTCTGCTTCTCTTCCTCCCTCAGATCTGCCAGTCTGGCCTCCTCTTCCTCTCTCAGGACCTGGTGGAGCATTTCAACGTCTGCTCTGATCTGCTTCTCTGAGGCCACCGCCGTCTTCTTGTTGTGTTGAAACACCTCTTTGTATTTCTGTTCAAACTCTTTGTATTTGTCCCTCTTGTCCTGCAGAGACTTGAGGTCAGACTTCACTTGGGCCCTCGGATTCACTATAGAAAAAGAACAGCATAAAAGAACAGTCTCTTAATGTTTCATTTTTACTCTTCATGTAGATTTGTACTGAGGTGTCCATAGAGAACTCATCACTGTTTTTGTTTTTTTTGTAACAGTTCGCTTAATTGGCCATTCACAACAAACACTATACTATAAAATCAATGTCAAGTGGATGTCAGAAGTCACACAGTGCCATTCACACTGAGCACGATGAGAGAGAGAGAGAGAGAGAGAGAGAGAGAGAGAGAGAGAGAGAGAGAGAGAGAGAGAGAGAGAGAGAGAGAGAGAGCTCCACCTTACGTTGTGCTGAAAGCCTGGATATAATTATTGTTTATTAATTGTATTATTAATGATTATTAATTATAAGGAGGTCTAATGGTCTCCTCATCTCCATTAAGACCTGAGGCCGATTCTACAAAATTAATGCCTTTTAAATCAGTGGTTCTCAAACTTTTTCATATCAAGGACCCCCAAATTGACATGTGTTTGCCCACAGGCCCCCCATCTGAAAATGTTTGGTGCCAGGGACCCCCAGCAGAGAAGATTTGTGTTAAAATATCCAACATTTTTCAAACACTTTCCAGATGTAAAAAAGAATAATTCTAAAATAGCAGATGTACTGTAGGCTACACACTTGTGAGCTTGTATATCATGATTTGAGTGCGTGGGGATCTCATTTTAAATAAGTGCTTTTATGAGCGATCCAGTTTAGAGGACCTTGTATTGTGAATTGTACTTCCATGTACTGTTACCATGTCTTTATAAATAAAGTATTCAATCAATCAATCAATCAATCAATCAATATCTGCTATTTTTGAGAACCACTGTTCTAAATCCAAAGAGTTTTCAGAAAAACGTAAAATCTAAAATGACACAGATGCGTTCCCGGTTTTAACTTGAGGTCATATATATAGGGCTGAAGTTTTAATGGGTTAAATGTGTTTATTTTATATTGTCCTCTTTGGTTCCATATACGTCACCACACAACGTCCCTATTGTGTTGTTCCTAACATGTTTACAGAAGTTGAACGCAGGTCATTCCACTATAAAACTCCTTTTGACTTCCTCTTTCACCCTCTTCTGTTTCCTCTTTTGGACGCTGCTGGACTGCTTTATATTCACTACTTGAAACAACCTGTTCTTGCTTTTAAACGGTTAGATCTGACGTTGATTGAGATTGATCATCCAGGTCATTGTATGTTTGTTTAACAGGTGAGGGCTGGGGGTGTGGGGGAGGGGACAGCGTGAGAAAGCTCACTGTATGTGTGTGTGTGTGTATAGCACACAAACAATGGGCCGCTGACCAATTTTTACGGGTTGTGAGTAGATATCCCCTTTTTATTTTCCAGTTTTTTCTTTATATATATATGTGCCCACCCGCTCCCGTCCAGGCCCAGCCTATACTAGCGTTCTGGCTGCGCCACTGGTTTCTAGTTATTTTATAGTTACAAAACATACATTAACCACTTAAAGGAGGATTTCACCCAAAAAATTACTTATTTTCTATCAATTGCACACCCTATGGAGCCTTGAATCCATTGATTCTTTTTTGTTTTTGTCGCATTCCTAAGCTAATAATTTGATTCCTGTCTCCTACCGGCTAATGTATCCGGTAGGAGACACAAAGTAGATTATTTGTGTCTCCTACCGGAAATACACACGGTCATCAAATTATTGTCTTGGAATGCCACAAAAACAAAAATAAATCCATGAAATCAAGGCTTCATGGGGTGTGTAATTGATAGAAAATAAGTATTTTTTTGGGTGAACTCCTCCTTTAAGCACTATTTTATATTATAGCTATTTGAACATAGCAGATCTACAAGATCACAATGTGACACATTGTGGACTTGTAGATCTGTATTTATACTTTTAATATATATGCCAATACTTTAGTGTTTTTACTCAAGTAAAATGTTGAGTACAGGACTTTTACTTCCAGATTATTTTTGTAGTATGTATAGTATTGCTACTTTTATTTAAAAAGAAAAAAAAAAAAAAAAAAAGTACCCGGTACCTTTTACACCACTGTTACACAAGACTATAGGATTAAAATCTTACCCATCCCAAGGTCCTGTGCGACTTTGTTGCAGTCGATCTCCTTCAGAAGATTCAGCGTCACTTCAACAGCTCCGTCCTCGGTGAAAGTCTCCACTAATACGTCTGTGATCTCCATCATACTCTTGCCCTGGATTGCGTTGCGGCGAACGCGCGGCTCTTCTCTGCGGTCGAGCAAAGCGCTGCAGAACTCCTCCAGTTTCTCTTTGGTCAGATCAGACAGAGCGTCTGAGATGGCCCGTTTGGTTGTTTTAGAGGTCATGTCTGAATGGGGTGTCTCAGACAACTCAAAGTCAGGGTGCGATGGATTCAACCGGTCAGAGGTGTCTGCAGTGTACGAGTGCAACAACAAACAGAAATAACAGACTAGGCTCTCTGTCGATAGAGACATGTATAACACACCTGTAGGAGGAGTTACTGTAGTTTAGGGTTGCCTTTTAAGGTGTTATAGCAGTCATGTAGGAGGTGTTAATTCACCTTATGCCAGGTATGGGGAGTGGGGGGGGGGGCAATTCAAGGGCTTTCCTGTTTACCAGTGTTGCCATGTCTGCTTATAATAAACGACTTTGGACTTGTTTCTAAAGTGGCGTTGCTAAAGTGGCTTGAATCCTAATGCTGTTTAAACCAGTGGTTCCAACATGTTTTCCATATCAAGGACACCCAGATTAATATGTATTTGTCCATGGACCCCCATATGAAAATATGTTGCGTTTTTATTTGTTTTGCTTTGAAAATATTCAACGTGAAGTGGTAAACTTGGCCTTGGCTGCTTCTTTAAAGCTTGTTTTCAAGGTTGAAGGTTCAAGGTTGTACTTTATTGTTGCATCTTGTGTTCAGGTACATAAGAGTAAAACTTATTTTGGTTCGGCTTCCTTCAGACAATGCAGCAGCATAGGTAATAACATAATAATAGAACAATGATAGAAAAAGTAAAAAGAAAAGAGAGAGAAAAAAGAGCAAAAAGAGAATGAAAAGAACATCATCAAATCAAATGTACATATGCATAAAAAGAAAAAGAAAAAAAGCTTGTTTCTCTTGCAAAATCTGGCAACACATGCTGATCACCTGCATTTAAGGCAACATTGTGTGTCGCAATAAACTGTAATAATTAATTATCATGCTGGCTGTGGCTTATCTGACATACAGTTAGGGTTGTCAGGATCATAAATGTTTTGTTGACCATTGATTGATCATACAGATCGTTGTGAGTGATACATTAGTGTTTGAGATTGAACATATTAATATAAAATGTATTTCAATACACAGCTCAGGATTAACCATTTATTGTGATGCTAATGTGATGCCCAAGAGGGCCTTTTTTCTAGTATTGATTTTTGCCATCCATATACTATACATACTATATATATATATATATATATATATATATATATATATATATATATATATACATATATATATATATATATATATACATATATACATATATATATATATATATATATATATATATATATATATATATATATATATATATATATATATATATATATAGTATGTATAGTATATGGATGGCAAAAATCAATACTAGAAAAAAGGCCCTCTTGGGCATCACAGCTGATATATATATATATATATTATTATATATATATATATATATATATATACATATATATATATATATATATATATATATACATATATATATATATATATATACATATATATATATATATATATATACATATATACATATATATATATATATATATATATATATATATATATATATATATATATATATATATATATATATATATATGTATATATGTATATATATATATATATATAATATATATATATATATATATATATATATATATATATATATATATATATATATATATATATATATATATATATATATATATACATATATACATATATATATATATATATATATACATATATACATATATATATACATATATATATATATATATATATATATATATATATATATATATATATATATATATATATATATATATATATATATATATATATATATATATATATATATATATATATATATATATATATATATATATATAATATATTTCAATGGAAGATTTCAAAGCTGCATGCAACTCCTGCCCTGTCCTTGCCAAACTCTGCGCACAAATTCCCAAACCATGGCCGAGGAGTCGGACTGCTGTTGACCCTGAATTACAGCCCTATTACATGATACGTAATGAACTGTCAATAGTGGATGACTGTATTGTCAGAGGTACTTACCGCCTTGTTGTACCAGAGTCTCTGCAGACACAACTGATTAACATTGCTCACGAGACCCACCAGGGCATTGTCCGCACTAAACAGCGGCTGAGAGAACTGTACTGGTGGCCTAAAATGGACGGACAGGTGGATGCTCTCATCAAGGAATGCACTACATGTAGACAAAATGATAAGTCAGCTGTGACCCACAATGCTCCACTGCATCCTGTCCCATTACCTACTGCTGCCTGGGAGAAGGTTGGCATTGACATTGTTGGCCCCTTTGAAAATGCACCTAGAGAATGCAGGTTTGCAATTACGCTAGTGGATTACTACAGCAAATGGCCAGAAGTAGCTTTTGTCACACAAGTTGATACTGCAACAATCATTCAGTTCCTGACAGCAATCTTTTCACGTGAAGGAAACATAAGAGAAATTGTGAGCGACAATGGTCCACAATTTACCTCTGCTGAGTTCAAGGACTTTCTAAAACAAAGAGAAATTGTGCACCTGAGAGTATCTGTGTACTATCCCCGTGCTAATGGAGAAGTTGAACGGTTCAACAGGGTTCTGAAAGACTGTCTGCAGACTGCTTCAATACAAGGCATACCCTGGAAACCATTCATACGATCCTTTCTTATGGATTACAGAGCAACCCCTCATGCAACCACTGGAGTCAGCCCATCATATGTACTCCATGGAAGACAAATGAGAACAAAACTCCAGATCATGGATGTCATTCCTGCCACAGTGGATGAAGGTGCTGTAAGAGAAAGGGTGGAAAACAAACAGGACAAAGTGAAACAATACACAGACGTGAAGAGGAGTGCAAAGCACCAGCACTTCCACCCTGGAGATCAGGTTCGAGTCAGGAAGCCATGGAAAGTTAAAAAAGGAGTGCAAAAGTTCACAGAACCACGGACGGTGGTGAGACCATAGACTGTAAAAAAGAATGGACAAAGCCACTCCCCTGCTTTCTACAGAACGAAAATGAAGCCGATAGTTCAGGAACATGCATTCCTCCATCGTTAATATATACAGTTGGCCACGCCGGAACTCAAACGCTATTGGTTGAGACCAGACACGTGACCAGCGAACCGGAAAACACCCCCAAAAATGCTATTGGTTGGGTAGCTTGTCAATCAAGAGCGGGGGCGGGGAATGAATGCTATTGGTTGTGTAGGTTGTCAATCAAATCATCCCGCCCCTCCTGGAGCATAGCCTACTTTATCGTCAATTTTAGAATAAATGGGACCATAATTTAGCAAAATGCATATCATGATGATTGAAAGGAGACTTTAAACTAGCGACTGGAAGCATATAGAATTTATGACAATTTTTATTACGGTAAGAAAATCTAGTCTAAAGTTTGTCAAAAACCCATTCACTTGCGCTAAAATAAATTCTTTCTGACACTTCAGGTCGGCGCAGGGTAAAACAGCGCCACTCTGGCCATTCATAAGCTTCCGTGTTGGCCTCATCGTAAATATCCAAGCCTTGCCCCTTGGGTGAGACAGAAAAGTCCTCACACATACCTGCTGGATGATGGAAGAACCTGGAATGCATCACACCTGTCTACACTACCGGTGTTGGACACTGAAATGGACAGAGAACTGGGGAATCCCCAACCAGGGATCCATGCTCAATCAGCGACTAATGGACAATGCAGACCGTACAGGGATAGGAATTCCCCTGCTTGGACCAAGGACTATGTTTTGGGCTAGACCTACAGGGGTCAGAACCGGTCTACATACGCTAAGGACACTGCTTTTAAAAAAAAAAGAAAGAGATATTGTACATCGTAATCCTGTTGTTGTGATTCCTTACCTGTTGATACATACTTATGCCTACTGTTGATTTATTTTGGCTTTTAAGTTACCTGCTTAGACAGTGTTACGCTCAGTACATCATGGACAATGTTTATGGTAAAGGAAGTCAATTGAAAATATGTCTTATGTAAGCTGTTGGCTTTATTGAAAAGGGGAGATGTTGTGTTCATAGTATACTTGTATGCACTACTGATATTAGTAAAAGCACCCAGCCGCTAGAGGGTGGTAGAGTGTGAGAAGTGAGGAGAAGGAGGAAGTGAAATGCTGCTCTGTTGTATACATGTGAGAGAGAAGTGAAGAGACGGCCCCTTGAATACCTTGTCCTTGTGATTAATCTTTGCACCTAACTTAACATAGGGCAGGCTATATTTTTATTGCTGCTACAATGTATGAGGAACCAGAACAAAGTCTGATTTCACCTATCTGTCTGTCTGTCTGTCTGTCTGTCTGTCTGTCTGTCCTCTATAGAGACATGTCTATTGTCCTCTCTGTCTCTCTGGTCTGTATAGGCACATGTCCAATGTCCTCTCTCTGTGTCTCTGGTGTCTTTAGAGACATGTCTAATGTCCTCTCTGTCTATGTCTGTCCTCTGTATAGAGACATGTCTAATGTCCTCTCTGTGTCTCCTCTGTATAGAGACATGTCTAATGTCCTCTCTCTCTCTGTGTCTCCTCTGTATAGAGACATGTCTAATGTCCTCTCTGTGTCTCCTCTGTATAGAGACATGTCTAATGTCCTCTCTCTCTGTGTCTCCTCTGTATAGAGACATGTCTAATGTCCTCTCTCTGTGTCTCTGGTGTCTTTAGAGACATGTCTAATGTCCTCTCTGTCTATGTCTGTCCTCTGTATAGAGACATGTCTAATGTCCTCTCTGTGTCTCCTCTGTATAGAGACATGTCTAATGTCCTCTCTGTCTATGTCTGTCCTCTGTATAGAGACATGTCTAATGTCCTCTCTGTGTCTCCTCTGTATAGAGACATGTCTAATGTCCTCTCTCTCTGTGTCTCCTCTGTATAGAGACATGTCTAATGTCCTCTCTCTGTGTCTCTGGTGTCTTTAGAGACATGTCTAATGTCCTCTCTGTCTATGTCTGTCCTCTGTATAGAGACATGTCTAATGTCCTCTCTGTGTCTCCTCTGTATAGAGACATGTCTAATGTCCTCTCTGTCTATGTCTGTCCTCTGTATAGAGACATGTCTAATGTCCTCTCTGTGTCTCCTCTGTTCAGGGACATGCTGGTGACCCTGGCCATGGGTCAGGTGTTGTCTCTGTTGATGTGTGCCATCGGGGTGACCAGTAAGTACCTGGCCCAGGACTTCCACGCCAACACACCCGTGTTCCAGAGCTTCCTCAACTACATCCTCTTGTTCCTGGTTTACACCACCACCCTGGCTGTTAGACAAGGTACTACTACATCCTGTTACTGTAATACTACATCCTGTTACTGTATGAACTACATCCTGTTACTGTAATACTACATCCTGTTGTTCCTGGTCTACACCACCACACTGGGTACATACACACTTGAGCGTATGCTGACGGCAAACGCTACGCTACGGTACGCTTGCCCTTGTTCCGGATCCGACGTTACTTTGATAACTTCCGGAGCTTTGAGCAGCTGGTGGGCAGCGCCGTCTTTCAGGAAGTGTAGTTCTTGGACTAGTGCTATTTGTACAAGGGAGGACAGAGGAATAACACTACTCATCATGAAAACATCATGCACGTGCAATATAAAATATTAATATTATCAAGTGATATGAAAACATTAGCTAATGTTTTCATATCAATGGATAATATTAATATTTTATGTCAAGGTGCCTTGACAAAATTAAAACACCATTACATTATTATGAATAGTATTAACCACATGAACCCCAGCATCGGGGGAACATGAGCCAAAAATAGCCGATCTACAAGCTTCGCAGCGCGACGCGTTGTGAGCTTGTATGTGGAGAGATTTGGTGTTGACAGTAAAAAGCGTCCCAAGAAAAGTAGGTCCGTTTTTAGTGAGAATAGAGGGTTTAAGTAGGCTACATAATAATAAAATGATAACTTTATTTATATAGCACTTTTCAAAACATGAGTTACAAAGTGCTGCTGAACAGCAGTTAATGTTTACGTTTTATTTTACCTTACTTATATATAAAATATATAAGTAAGGTAAAATAAAACATACACGTTTTCTGTTTTTTTTTACCCCTAGGGGGTCTTCAGAGTTACTACAGGGGGTCCTTCAAATCTTTGTGTGAAATGATTTTCTTT
>NC_139953.1:49737656-49765156 GCF_963454915.1 Gymnoscopelus microlampas | reverse complement strand
CCGGGGTAGTGGGCATGACCCAGGGATAGTGGGCGTGACCCAGGGGATGTTGGAGTGACCCAGGACCCTGGTACTCTAAAAGGGAATAAAGGAATATGTAAACAGAGCTGTGTTACGTTACGACTAGAAAAGGAAACCACATGAATTGTGCATTTTCTGTTGGAAAGTGTTATAGGATGTAAGCAAGTTTATATCATTATAAACTAAGCTTTTGAAACAAGTAGCAGCAAATGTTGAAGATGTTTACAGTCACTTGGTATAATACAGTTGTAAAGTAGTTTATTTTATGTCATTTAGAGTAGCCAATTATTTTTGACCCCTTTTTCTCCCCAATGTAGTCGTTATGCCAATTAATTCCTCCCCACACACATTTCTGTGTTGTCACTGCTGTCGCATCCTACTGACTCACCTGCCAGTGAGGAGCCCCCACCAGGAGGACATAGAGCCTTCGTTCTACTCCTCCCGCCCAACACTCCGCGCTGACAGCTGGCGCCCCCCAGCCCGTAGGAGTACGTGCGAACACGGGCCAGTTGTGTTCGTGTAGACGCTCGACAAAGCCGGATGCACCACGGTGGATTCTAACCCGAAAGTTGTGCAGTAGTTTTATGACTGAGATGGACACGGAACAGACAGTGCAGGAACACACAATGATTAGTAGTCTTTAAGGTTGTCACAACAGCTCGCAGATCTTGCTGCTGTGTTTGCACATTGTTGAACCTCACCCAACATATATGGGAGTTTTTCTTTTTGTCATTAGTCATGTTTCCAGTGGGAAGTATGTGTCTGTGGTGTCTGGGTACAGTGGGCGAGTGGTCAGCAGTGTTGGGCAGTAGCTAGCTACAAGTACTGTAGCTACGCAACATAGCTACTACATTTCCCAGTAGCGTGATGTCTTGGTACAGTGGGCAGGTGGTCAGTATGTGTCTGTGATGTCTTGGTAGGTCAGTGTGTGGCTGTGATGTCTGATGATCTCTGATGATCTCTGATGATCTCTGATCATCATTTTTTCTGAGGTGGATTATTACAGAAGTTCTCTCCACCATTGTTTGAGTGAGGGCGGTGAGGTGAGGTGACAGCACCTCACCGCCTCCCCCCCCCCCCAGAGCCTGGCATCCCTCTTTATTCATGGCGGCCAGTTCCCACCTGATGTTGTGTGGAACTTCAGACTGCTCCAGATCGTACTGAATAACTGCTAACTTGCATAATGTCTTCAGACTAGGACTCAAGTCTAAGATATAAAGGCCATCTCTGTGTCCTTCAAAGAAGATGATACGATCTCCCACCATGCAGCAACAGCAGCCACCAGTCATCCTTAACGGGCCGTTCCCCTTGGGCTTCACCTCCTTCCAGGAGAAGGTCTCTGGATTGTATTTCCAAAGGTCATTGAAGTTCTGACTCTGACGAGGGACCCAACCACCAAATATGTACAGCTCTCCATTGTAGGTAAAGGCTGAATGACCACCGCGTCTTTCTGGGAGGAGCTGTGCAGATGGTGTGCTCAGCCAGCAGCTGGTCTCTGTGTCAAACACTCTGATGTTGTAGTAGTGCTGCCTCTGGATCCCTCGGCCCCTCTGGTACCCCCCATAGCCCCCATATACAAACATCTTTGTCCCGATGATGGTGGCAGAGTGACGTGATGGTGGAGCAGCTGGTGGAGTGCCTCTGGTGTTAATTAAAGACCAGACCAGTGTGGTGGTGTCCAACTTGTAGATGTCATCAGTTAATCTAGTCAGATGGCTGTATCCTCCATGGATATACATGACCTTTCCCAAGACACAGGCTGAGTGGCCAGCCCTCCCCTCTGGAACACTCTCAGAAATCCTGGGCTTGAACCATGTGTGGGCGTCGACATCAAATGCATAAAGCACGTTGTTGAAAAAACCTTCATTCCATCCCCCCCAGATGTAGACGGTATCTTCTATCAGCACAGCAGTGTGGTACCGGCGCATGCAGGGAACTTCAAGGGGACGCTCTCCTCTTCTAGATGTCACTGGGGGCAACGTCCTCCATCTCAGAGACACTGTGTTGAAGACACAGACATTCATGTGATCCTGTAGAGGTTCATTAGGGTAACCTCCAAATGAGTACAGCTTGTGCCCCACTGTCACTGCAGCATGGAAATTTAAATTCGTATCCAGTGCTTCTCGCACGTTCGCTGTCCAGTGCATCGTTGGCAGACCTGCAACCCTCTGAATATCAACTGATCTGTGACTAAATGAGTCTGAAGAGACGTTTCACGTTTCTGTTTTTCTTCAACGTCTTAAAGAATGTCTGTGGTCGTGCTGCCGCTTCAAGCTCACTGCTCCCAAGTTGTCCGTGTCTGTGACTCCGCTTGACCTTCTTATACCGTCCTGATGTCACTGTGACTCTGCCATGAACATATATAGACTCTCCACCGTAGCCACGCCCAAATATGGGATGTTTTTAACGGTGTCAGCATGACGTCAGACTCAAACAAGTCAGTCGGTTCCATGCATGGAGCTCTAACCTTTCACGTTGTTACAGAACAAACACTCTATAGTAATGATTACTATCACAATATAGAGCTATTTAACACTGTTACTGACAAACACTCTATAGCAATGATTACTATCACAATATAGAGCTATTTAACACTGTTACTGAACAAACACTCTATAGTAATGATTACTATCACAATATAGATCTATTTAACACTGTTACTGAACAAACACTTTATAGTAATGATTACTATCACAATATAGAGCTATTTAACACTGTTACTGAACAAACACTCTATAGTAATGATTACTATCACAATATAGATCTATTTAACACTGTTACTGAACAAACTCTATAGTAATGATTACTATCACAATATAGAGCTATTTAATCCTTATTTTAACACGTAACTTACAGCACGTTTAATGAGGTGCAACGTGTGTTTCCTCAGTTATTTTAATGAGGTGTATCGTGTGTTTCCTCAGTTATTTTAATGAGGTGTATCGTGTGTTTCCTCAGTTATTTTAATGAGGTGTAACGTGTGTTTCCTCAGTTATTTTAATGAGGTGTAACGTGTGTTTCCTCAGTTATTTTAATGAGGTGTAACGTGTGTTTCCTCAGTTATTTTAATGAGGTGTAACATGTGTTTCCTCAGTTCTTTTAATGAGGTGTAACATGTGTTTCCTCAGTTCTTTTAATGAGGTGTAACATGTGTTTCCTCAGTTATTTTAATGAGGTGTAACGTGTGTTTCCTCAGTTATTTTAATGAGGTGTAACATGTGTTTCCTCAGTTATTTTAATGAGGTGTAACGTGTGTTTCCTCAGTTATTTTAATGAGGTGTAACGTGTGTTTCCTAAGTTATTTTAATGAGGTGTAATGTGTGTTTCCTCAGTTATTTTAATGAGGTGTAACGTGTGTCAGTTCTCAGGTCTGTACCTGTTGTCGTCGGTGGTTCTGGTGTTGGGTCTGTGTCTCTACGCCTCCTCCTCCACATACGTGGCTCAGGACCCTCGCGTCTACAAGCAGTTCCGCAACGCAGGTACCATAAGCCCTGGGGTTCTCAACCCCCAACATAATCATATTTGAACTGGGGACCCCCATATGAACTGGTGACCCCCCACACCGATAAGCACTTGGCATTTCATTTAGTTTGACTTTTTTCTATGGATTCTTCCATGGAGACATGAATTCATGGATATTTTTTTTTTTGTCGCATTCCTATAAGCCAATAATTTGATGACCGGCATCGGTTCCGGTAGGAGACACAAAGACTCTCCTTTGTATCTCTTATACCGGAACCGGTCCACCGGTCATCAAATTATTGGCTCACAAAAACAAAAAAATTAGTACTTTTTGGGGTGAACTATCCCTTTAATATGTATTCCTGAAAGGTTAGCATACTATAATAGAATATAGATTGTTCTCACATTAATAAATTGAGACACAGAGTAGACAGAAACATTACCATATTATCATGAGCATTAGAGGACCATTTATATAAGATAGGTTGAAAATGTCTGCAATAACAAATAAATAATCTGAGCGCTCCTTCTTTTGCAGGCTGCCACCCAGCCATGGACACGCCCCCTCGCCCAGGGGGCAGAGCTACGGAGCCGTCCGTCACGTACACCAGCCTGGGACAGGAAGTGGAGGAGGAGTCACGCGTGCGAGTGGTGTGACGAGTGGTGTGACACGCCCGCCACGACCGACCAATAGAAAAAGAGCAAGGACTAAAGACCACCTCCGCTTTAATTCCTGTATCTGTGTGTGATGTCACGTGTAGGTGGCCCCGCCTCTTTAGCCAGTTGAACCCCACCCACCATGCCTATTTGGGGGGGGGAGGGGTTGTGGCGCTATGTTAACTCATTTCACAGGGGACCCCCTGGTACCCTACCCCCCCCCAAAGACCACTGGTGGTCCCCGGACCACTGGTTGAGAACCACTGCTTTAGCTCCATGGTCACTGAATATTGAACCCAACAGTCACACAATTAAGACACACAATCTTCCCAACATTCTGACACTAAAATGTTTTTTTTTCAGACGAGACAATTCAGGAGAACATCAACTTTGTTATCGACCTTTTCTCTTTTCCCAGCAACACACTCTCACAGCGTCTAGCACCACCAGTAATCAATCATAAGAAGTTCCTATGTCAGACGGCGAATTCGTAGGAGACCATTAACCCTGAAGCCGATTCTACATGTCTCCTAAATCCCAACAGTTTTCTGGGGAAAAAAAACGTATGTTTCTATATCAGTGGTGCTCAATCTTTTTCATGTCAAGGACCCCCAAAATGATATGTATTTGGCCGCGGACCCCCATCTCAATTTTTTTTGTCCCAGGGGGTCCCAGAAGCAAAGATTTGAGTTACAAATGTTCGCTTGAAAAAA
This sequence comes from Gymnoscopelus microlampas, assembly GCF_963454915.1. NCBI lineage: Eukaryota > Metazoa > Chordata > Actinopteri > Myctophiformes > Myctophidae > Gymnoscopelus > Gymnoscopelus microlampas. Next base: position 49,760,303 of record NC_139953.1, on the reverse strand, counting down.
TATACATATTCAAAGATTTTGCACACATGTTCACGATTTTCCAAAAATAGCAGATCTACAAGCTCATAGCGTGGCACCGAGTGCCACGCTATGAGCTTGTAGATCTGCTATTTTTGAATAGCCAAAGTGTAAAATAATACTTTTTAGCCCATACACTATGGTCCAAAAGTGGGTGGATCCATGCCGGATGGGTGTGGTGAGTGTGTGGGGTGGGGTGCGGTGTGGTTGGTGGTTTATGATTTCGGAACAGTTTGAATAGCCTATATATTTTTTATATTTCCAAAATTCTCTCCTTCTTGTGCTCAATCCCAAAAAATGATTCCCCATTCAGACACATTCCAATATGACAATATTATTGTCTGCCTTTTGTTATTGTAAAGGACTTATTATGTTACTGCAGAACAACTCTACTTGTTTTTGTTTGTTTTAGATTTATTGATTGATTGATTGATTGATTGATTGATTGATTGATTGATTGATTGATTTACCTTACCTAGATCAATACCTTTATTGATCCCGCGGGGGGGGAATCGGGCGCCCAGAGGCAGCACAGCAGTTAAAGTTACAAAGGTAAAGAGTAATACAGCAATACGAGGCACAAGAAAAAGAAAACAAGAAGTGCCGTCAATACAGAACAACAGTGTACAATAAAAACAAATAAAGTGTCCATTACAGTCAATACAATGAGAAAGAAAGTGACAATGTTCACAGTGAGAGAGAAAAGAAAAGAAAAACTTTTTTTTTTCCAGTGACACAGACATAGTGGCATTTCGGCAGTAAGAAATGTGTGTATAAAGTAGTAATAATGGGAAATGTCATCGCAAACCCGAAAATCCGCAATAGGCCTCTGTGCACAGCGGCCATATTGGAAAGAAAATGGGCCTCTTCCTTACTGTTACCAATTGTGTTACCAATGACACTAATGAAGGCTCTGTTCCATTTAGCGTAGCACAGTGGTTCTCAAACTATTTGAATTCCAAGGACCCCCATAACTCTGAGAGTGTACACATGGTCATGGAACCAAATGGACCCTTACAGGTCTGTAACTCTGAGAGTGTACAAATAGAACCAAATGGACCCTACAGACCCGTAAGGGTCCATTTGGAACCCTTCTCAAGGACCCATGAGGGTCCCTGGACCACACTTTGAGACCCACTGGTGTAGCAGAGTGTTTCCAGTGAGTCAACACCCTGTGTGTGTGTGTGTGTGTGTGTGTGTGTGTGTGTGTGTGTGTGTGTGTGTGTGTGTGTGTGTGTGTGTGTGTGTGTGTGTGTGTGTGTGTGTGTGTGTGTGTGTGTGTGTGTGTGTGTGTGTGTGTGTGTGCGCGCGCGTGCGTGCGTGTGTGTGTCCACAGGGATTAGACTAATCACCCAAAGAAAAACCTAACAATACACATTAAAACAAACAAAGGTAAAAAAAAATTTTAACAAAAATAATAAACGCGTAGCGAGATTAACAAAGAATTCCACTGTGATCTAATGACTGTGAATACATTATAGATAGAGACCACGTTGTAAATCCTTTGTTCTTCATGTATAAAATGGTTCTTAAAGGTTTCATGACGTAACATTTAAAATAATATGTATGTTTGCTATTTTTTGGGGGGTTTTCTGACCTCAAGTACACCCAAAATACCAACTTTGAACATTCAGTGGATTTTCTGTGGTCTGGGCTTTTCTGAATAATTAGGCCTTTTAATCCGGCCTTTGACTTGTAACAGAGTATGTTTATATTGCGGTACTTTTACTTCCATCACTGGTTAAAACCTTTTAATACACGTTAGAAGGAAGGATCATGATAAAGACTTTTAACCCTTTAAGCCCTGAAGAAGCATCTGTGTCACTTTTTGATTTGAGCTAAAAAGCATTTTTTTTACTCTTTGGCTATTCAAAAAATAGCAGATCTACAAGCTCATAGCGCGGCACCGAGTGCCGCGCTATGAGCTTGTAGATCTGCTATTTTAGAAATATCGTTATTTTTTTGCAAATCTTGAGATTTGAGTTTCAAAAGCGAACATTTGTAACTTAAATCTTTGCTTCTGGGGGATTTAACAGTTTTTTGAAAAAACTTATGTCGCCATAATATCAGTGGTTCTTTTTTCCATGTCAAGGACCCCCAAAATGACATGTATTTAGCCACGGACCCCCATCTAAAAATATATGTTTCAGGGACCCCCGGAAGCAAAGATTCGAGTTAAAATGTTTCGCTTTAAAACAATATATATTAAAAGATTTGCACACATTTTCACGATTTTACAAAAATAGCAGATCTACAAGCTCATAGCGCGGCACTCGGTGCCGCGCTAGGAGCTTGTAGATCTGCTATTTTTGAATAGCCAAAGGATAAAATAATGCTTTTTAGCTCAAATCAAAAAGTGACACAGATGCTTCTTCAGGGCTTCAAGGGTTAATGTTTTGTAAACCAGCATTACATGTACATTACATTACATTACATTACATGTACATTACATTACATTACATTACATTACATTACATTACATTACATGTACCATAGATTACATTACATTACATTACATGTCATGAAACTTTTAAACTTAAAAAGCGTAGTTTTTCACGTATAAGATCAGTGGTTCTTAAACTTTAAAAGCTGGACACCCAAAAAAAGAGAAATGTCATGTCTCTCCCATTGGAAATAGCAGATCTACAAGCTCACAGCGCATGGCGATGCGCCGCTTTTTGAGCTAGCGGAACGGCTATTTTCACTATACTTCCCTATTGTCCCAGCAGGACCCCTGCAGGGGTCCTTGAGGGGGTTCCAGGGGGTCCCCATAGCTAAATGAGTTGATACAGCATCAAAAGTCAGTTCAACTCCTTAAACCCTAGTATACATCTGCTGTTAAAAAATACAAAATAATCTTGTATGGGGGGGGGGTCCCTGGGGGTCCCTGGCACAAAATATTTTCAGTTACATATAAATATGGGGGTCCTTGACATGAGGTTTGAGAACCACTGGTCCAAAGGGATTTGTGCCTAACAATGATACTCATATAAATAATAAACTGTGGACTGTGTCTTTTATTTACATGAGCATAAACCTGCTTTACGGTTATTTAACCCTGTTTACTGTTATTTAACCCTGTTTACTGTTATTTTTACTGTACATTTTAACCTGTTCAGTGTTATTTTCCTTGGCGACGGCCTTAAGCCTCCCAGACATGTATTATTACAAGTATTTATTATTATTATCATTATTATTATTATTATTATTTTTATTATTATTACTACTTGTATTATTGTGCCATTTGAATCCAGAAATGTTTGCAAATACAGTTTGAGATTAAAATACAAACGTGTTGAAGTAACTCCACAGACTGTCCTGAGTCCTTTGTACTGAGAAATACTCCATTACAAGTAAAAGTCCAGAATTTAAAATTTACTTGAGTAAAAGTACAAAATCATTGGCATACAAAGTAAAAGTACTCATTATGCAGAATGTCCCAGCATTTCACAAGTTTTCAACTGTATAAACATTTTGATCGGCTATTTTCAAATGGCAAAAATGTATATAGGGCTGAAGTGGTTAGTGTATGTTTTGTAATAATAATCAACATCTACAAATAATTGTAGTGGAGTAAAAGTACAATATTTACCTGAGATGTTGTGGAGTAGAAGTAAAAGTATTGAAAATTGGAAATACTCCAGTAAAGTAAAAATACCTAAAAATGGTACAATACTTGAGTAAATGTACTTAGTTACTTTACACCACTGTTTACCACAAACATAATTTGTCTTAAAACATTACAGTTAGAATTACAGCCAAATTGAGCCAATGTCTTTGTTTCATCACTTCTAACTCTCTCTCTCTCTCTCTCTCTCTCTCTCTCTCTCTCTCTCTCTCTCTCTCTCTCTCTCTCTCTCTCTCTCTCCTGATTGGATAAAAGTGGCATCCCGGCCTGAACGTGCCTTTTCTGTTTTCCTAAGAACTGCACAGATGGTAGAGCTCTTATGCCACAGACACGGTGTAAGTGTGCCATCTAGTGGATGAATGTTTCCACTGCACCTTTAATTTAAAGGGATATTTCACTTTCAGAAAAAACTTTTGGTGATTTTATCATCTACTCAAGCCTTTGTGAGCCCCGCCCCCAGACAGTTTTTAAGTTGGTCGATTCAGTATTTAGATATTTGATTTTCATTTTATCAGACACGCCCCCTTCCTATACAAACCCATTATAACTTCAAACTCCATTTTAACCATGTTACATTCATCAATTTGACTTAGTTACTTGGTAGATTTAGATTATTATTTAAGCTATACATTAACTACTTAAGCTCTATTTTATATTTTGTCTATTCCAACATAATAGAACACAATTTTCACAATCTACAAGTTATCAGCTTGTAGATCGGCTATTTTTGAAAGATTTGGACATAAATCCAAGAACTACTGCAACCACTGCTTCAACATGGGACTCCCCCATATCCAGCTCTAGAATGGTTCAGTCCACTGCTCCCCCAAATCCGGCTCTAGAATGGTTCAGTCCACTGCTCCCCCATCTCCAGCTCTAGAATGGTTCAGTCCACTGCTCCCCCAAATCCAGCTCTAGAATGGTTCAGTCCACTGCTCCCCCAAATCCAGCTCTAGAATGGTTCAGTCCACTGCTCCCCCATATCCAGCTCTAAAATGGTTCAGTCCACTGCTCCCCCATATCCAGCTCTAGAATGGTTCAGTCCACTGCTCCCCCATATCCAGCTCTAAAATGGTTCAGTCCACTGCTCCCCCATCTCCAGCTCTAGAATGGTTCAGTCCACTGCTCCCCCATCTCCAGCTCTAAAATGGTTCAGTCCACTGCTCCCCCATCTCCAGCTCTAGAATGGTTCAGTCCATAGCCTAAAAACTGACATATAAAATAGCCGATCTACAAGATGATAGATCGGCTATTTGTCAAGACATTTGGATTAACCCCCCCCCTTGCTTCTACCTGAGACTCCCTCATATCCAGCTTGCATATCCGGCAAGTAGGAGGGGCTCATGTACGACTCATTAGTTTAGTTATGGAGCAGAAAGACTCCCCTGTATCCAGCTGGATAATGGTTCAGTCCACAGCTTTATAAAGGGCAGGTAGGACAGCTCAGGTGCAGCTCATTAGTGTGATTATGGAAAATGGAGGTGCTGTGTGGGAGCAAGAGCTGCAGCAGAACTTCTCCTCTCTGAACCTCTCCTCCACACAGGAGGTCCTCAAGGTAAGGCTGTCAGTCACTGTCAGGACATTTTATTATATAAATATTATGTATAATATTTTGTATATAATATATATTGTAATATTTTGATTATAGTTTAGGCCAGTGGTTCTCAAACTTTCATGTCAAGATATGCCAGGGACCCCCATAAGAGAAGATATTTTTTTTACAGCTCTAGCAGTGATTCTCAACCATTTTAATTTCAAGGACCACCAGATTGACATGCATTAGGGCTACAGACCGCCATTTAATGGCATTTCTATCTCTGGGACTCCAATTCATATTGTAAAATCAATGTTAATTTAACTCTGAGAGTGTACAAATGGAACCAAATGGACCTGTTAGGGTCCATTTTGTTCCATTTGTACACTCTCAGAGATAACAGACCCATACAGACCCATAAGGGTCCATTTGGTTCCTATAAATCATTTAGCTGGGGCCCCCTGGTATCCCCTCAAGTACCCCCGGGGGTCCCTGGACCCCACTTTGAGAACCAATGGTTTAGGCCGATGCTAGGTTCTTGGTTTACCTGTGATTCTAGTTTATTGAGACCCTACACTGTCTCTCTGTGTTCTATGTATGAGTGTTTATTGTAAGTCACTCTGGATGAGAGAGATTGTACTTTGGTTAATTACGATTAACAATTGTATTGTGTGTTCCGCATTGAACATGATGGGAAATATATATATTTCTGTGGCTAAAATAAATTCGATTTAATTACTTTTATAGAAGCTATAAAATGGCAAATAGTTGGATCTACAAGCTTGTAGATTGGCTATTTTTGCTACTTGTTAAAAAAAAATCTGAACAATGGAAATTATTTAATTATGCTAAATAATTACTACTATCTCAAATAAGTGACTGTGTGGTTTATGTAATGTGACTGTCCTACCAGGACCAGCAGGAGAACCTCCAGAAGAACCTCCGTGATAAGGGTCTCCAGAAGGACAGAGGTCTCCAGATCCAGAAGGACCTCAGTGATGAGGTTCTCCAGAAGGACAGAGGTCTTCTGGACCTCAGTGATGAGGTTCTCCAGAAGGACAGAGGTCTTCTGGACCTCAGTGATGAGGTTCTCCAGAAGGACCTCAGTGATGAGGTTCTCCAGAAGGACAGAGGTCTTCTGGACCTCAGTGATGAGGTTCTCCAGAAGGACCTCAGTGATGAGGTTCTCCAGAAGGACAGAGGTCTTCTGGACCTCAGTGATGAGGTTCTGCTGCTCATCATGACCAGACTGGACCCCACAGCGCTCCTCAGACTGGGTTCCACGTGCAGAACCATGTTCAGGGTGTGTTCCTGTAACTCGCTGTGGACCAAACACTTCCAGGTAATGATAATCAAACATTATAGAGCACTGAAGTCTGACAGATGTTTCCTGGGCTGTGTTTTCCACTTCCTGTCGATTTCATTGGTCATCTGACCAGTTCCATTGGATTTCATTGGATCAAATCGGCAGGAAGTGGAAAACACACAGCCTAGGAAACGGGTGAATACAATAATGGGTTATAGGGCATAGCAGTGGCGGCCATTTTCGGGTTCCACTCAAAAATAGTCAATGCATTTTCCTCATTGAAATTTCTAAAAATATTTATATCGAGTGGAACCATAAAATGGCTGCCACTGCTATGCCCTATAGCTACAAATCTAAAATGACACATATATCACGCATTCCCGGATTGAATGGGTTTATGTTTTGAAAAACTGAAGCATAAAGAAGGTTGTCGCAGTTTGTGGACAAAAGGAGTTACTTTGTTTAATTACTTTGCAGATATAAAATATTATAAAACGTAAAATATTATAAAACGTAAATTAAGTATTGGTAACAAAATGTACTTAAAATACCAAAAGTACTAAAATGTTTGAAAATGGCAGATCTACAAGGTCGCGACGCGTTGTGAACTTGTAGATCTGCTATTTTCAAATAGCCTACAGTATGTATAAAATAGGGCTAAAGTGGTTTTATAATGTAATCATTTATATCTGCAAAGTAACTAAAGTTTTCAAATGTAGTGGAGTAAAAGTAACAATATTTGCCTCTTTGTATTGGAAATAGTCCAGTAAAAAAAAACACACAACATTGTACTTGAGTACATGTACTTAGTTACTTTACAACAGTACTTCGTTTGTCCCTCGCAGGCTTCCTTCGTGGTGTCCTTCCCGGCACACAGCTGCAGGGTCTCGGCTAAGGTGGCGTTCCGCTGGCTGTTCATGTGGAAGACTCTGTTCAGGAACCTGCACTGTAACCGCACGCTGCAGGAGAGGCTGTTCTCAGAGGTTCCCCTCCTCCCCCAGAGATACTGGACCCAGTGGCTGGTCCTGGAGGAGACGGTCCCGTTACCCCGCGTCAGGATGAGCGCCCCCGAGGTCCAGACCCTGTGGGGGGTCAGCGAGAAGACTCTGCAGGACCAGGCCCAAGGTACTGTGTGTGTGTGTGTGTGTGGTAAATGAATCCCTCTGGCGTGTTTTTCGCACAGAGGGTTCCAAAACGTTTTATCTTTGGGTCCGGGACCCAAAACTAGTGAAACTGGGAGATCTACAAGCTCAAACGTGATCTGCTATTTTCACTACTTAAAGTTATTTATTCATGAATAAAGTTATTCATTTTTTTCCCCAGACATACACGCTCATGGCTGTGCCATGAGCGTGTATGTCTGCTGTTTTTGAATAGCCAAAGATCTAAAAATGATACTGTGTTCCCGGTATTAATGGGTTAACCTCTCTGACGTGCACAGCGCTAAAACTCTGCAGTTGTACCTGACTTGAACACCTCGGGTCGGGCAGTGGTTGTCAAACCTTTTGGGCTCGGGGCAGCTCTGTAAATTATATTTTCATCCAGAGCACCCCTAAATGACATGTTAACTTTACAACACTCAGACAAATTAAATACTTTTACATCTAAACCAAGCATCCCTATTCTGCGGGTGAACATTCACCAAAAATGTTTACTTTAATTCATGGATATTATTTTAGTTTTGTCTCATTCCTAAGACAATAATTTGATGACCGGCAGCGGTTCCGGTAGGAGACACAAAGAAGACTCTTTGTGTCTCCTACCGGAACCGCTGCCGGTCATCAAATTATTGTCTTAGGAATGAGACAAAACTAAAAAAATATCCATGAATTAAAGTCTCCATGGAGTGACTGATGGATAGACAAAAATGACATTTTGGGGTGAACATTCCCTTTAATTATTACTAGTGTTTTTTTTTTGTACTTTATTGGGTTTTAGACTTTTCTATTTAAAAAAGCCTCCTGTGGACAGGTGTTAAACTAGCCCTCGTGCTATAGTATACACACTTGAAACGATGCATATAGTTCGTCCAATGTGATTGTGACGTCCATGTCAAATAAATAAACCTAACACAGGTACAGGTACAGATGACAGTGAGGTGTGGGTGTTGGTGTGGAAGGACCTCTATGCTCTGGCTGTCAAACAACACGGGAACGCCAGCACCTTCTTCCAGTACGTTCTCAACCAGCAAGAAAACAATGGTGAGACACACACTATGTCTCTCTCTCGCTCTCTCTCTCTGGCCTAAAGGCTTTATTTGTTATATTTAAAAAAATAATAATTATGTTGTACTTTTACTGCACTACTTTTCTAGGAAGGAAAATCTCTGGAAAGTTCAATTCAGCAAACAATTGCTTTGTACTTTTGTACTTTAGAATACTTATTTATTTGATTGAGTACATACTCTGCTACAGACCTGTCTAAATGTAAACTTGTATGAAGTGGCTGTTTTGAGAGTGTTTAACAATGTAATGTAACGTTTAATTTCCTTTCCAGACCACAGTGAACTGGAGGTGATGTACTTCCAGTACACGCAGTGTCGCTACCAGTGGTTCTTCTCCTATTGGCTGTTCAGCCAGGCGCCGCCCTTCAACCGCCAGCTGCGCGGCATCTTCCTCCAATGGCGGAAGCACAACAGCTGGCGGGTGGCCAACTGGGGCGGGACCCTGTGCGACGTCAGATACCTGGCCTCGCTCCATCCAATCACAGCCGACTACTGGAGAGGCAAGCTGGCTCTGGGAGATGAAGCCGTGGGTGAGTGGAATTAATAATAAATATTAATATTACACCCAGAAACCAGTGATTCTCAACCTTTATCATTGCAAAGACTCAGGTCGATATCATATGAGTCTCTGTGACCACAATCTACATTGTAAAATACTTAATACGTTAAATTAAACTATTAGAACCAGGAAAACATCAGTGTCATTTTAGATTTTAGCCCTAGTTTATACTTTGGCTACGACAAATATTTCTTTAAGCTGTCCTTACCTCTCCGTCTCTCTCTCCAGGTATCCAGGTGGTAGAGAACTATTTCTCCATGTGTAAGTCTCTCATGGCCTGGATCCTGGGTCGTGACTGGGGCCGGCTCAAACGCAGAAAGGTAATTAACGTATATCTGATCTGTTTTCTGCATCTCTGCAACACCGCAGAAAGCCATGATGTTCAAAGCCATGCAGTGGCGTGCACAGACATTTTGAGGGGCAGGTGCTCAAGTAAATTATACTTTTATTTGTTTACTTAGTCTGCTCTTTTTTCCCTCTACACCTATACCTCTTTGACAAAAATAGCCGATCTACAAGCCCACAACGCCTCGCAGCGCGAGGCGTTGTGGGCTTGTAGATCGGCTATTTTTGGCTAAAGTTCTCCTCAGAAAAGGGATGCTAGGTTTCGAGTGGTTATGGTAAAAAGAAAAATCCCATCACATAAAAATTTGGCGGACCCCCTGTAGTAACTCTGAGGACCCCCTAGGGGTCCCGGACCCCCTGTTGAAGACCCCTGCTGTGCCCTTTTTTCAAAAGGGCACTTCTGGTCAAGAGGGCAAAGGGCAGGTGCTCTAGCACCACCTAGAGTCTATCTGTGCCCGTCCCTGAAGCCATGTTTTTACCACCTATGTTTCCAGGTATACTTGTAAAAAAGTATTTGTTACATAATCATTCGTTGCTCATCGCAATTAGTTTTGTATAATTATCGTTTCCATGTCGTCATTTTTCCAAAATAAATGCAGATCTACAAGCCAACAACGCATCACTTAGTGATGCTTTGTTAGCTTGTAGATTTCCGCCATTTCCGCTATTTTTCAATTTTTGCAAGTGTAAAAATATTGAAATGTCCATAATTTCTTGTGTCTCCTCTCGTGCAATTTGATTATGAAGCCTGAAAGGCAAACGGAAATGCATTGTTTCCATGTGTTCCAAGGTTTAATGCTAAAAACACAATTAAATCGTTAATCGCAATTATTTGCATGTGTAGTTGTAAATATCACATATATATATGCATCGGAAATTAGGAGTTGGATAACATAGGAATATCGGCAAAAAAAGTCAATCCCTAGTTCAAGTGTATTCTCTCCTGTATCTCCAGGTGTACTTGGACACCCTGGACGGGGTCTACCTGGTCCTGCGTCAGGAGCTCCAGGACGGCCTGGTGGAACACTACAGGTTCTGGCAGGTGGCCAAGCTTCAGATGAGCCGGGTCTGTGCGCTGGAGGACCTGGCCCAGAACTATGTCAACTGGAGGCTCATCGACACCCTGCCCTATTACAAGTAAGATACTGATCACATGACACTCTGCCCTATTACAAGTAAGATACTGATCACATGACTACCTGCCCTATTACAAGTAAGATACTGATCACATGACTACCTGCCCTATTACAAGTAAGATACTGATCACATGACTACCTGCCCTATTACAAGTAAGATACTGATCACATGACTACCTGCCCTATTACAAGTAAGATACTGATCACATGACTACCTGCCCTATTACAAGTAAGATACTGATCACATGACTACCTGCCCTATTACAAGTAAGATACTGATCACATGACACTCTGCCCTATTACAAGTAAGATACTGATCACATGACACTCTGCCCTATTACAAGTAAGATACTGATCACATGACACTCTGCCCTATTACAAGTAAGATACTGATCACATGACACTCTGCCCTATTACAAGTAAGATACTGATCACATGACACTCTGCCCTATTACAAGTAAGATACTGATCACATGACACTCTGCCCTATTACAAGTAAGATACTGATCACATGAAATGATACCCGCTTCATAATACATTAGTCATTTAGCAGACGCTTTTATCCAAAGCTACTTACAATAAGTGCATTCAACATAGGTAGGGAACGAAACTGCTAATCACATTGCATTCTCTTCTAAAACAAGCAACTAAGAGTATACCTAGCGCTAAGGTAAAAGTGTAATATATCAGCTACCTACTGTCTTAAACAGATGAGACAAAATAGGAAAATCAAATGAGCAAGAGCTAAAACAAATAAGTGTATCGAATAAACAGGATCCAATAAAACAAGAGCTCGTACAAATAATGGACAACACGTAGGCAAGGCAAAGAGGAAGGGTCAGGGTAGTGTTTACTGAAGAGGTGGGTTTTCAGCCTGCGGCGAAAGATGGGCAGTGACTCTGCTGTCCTGACATCAGTGGGGAGTTCCTTGGTGATGATATTACAGGTTATACCTGCTGTCAGGAAGTATAGTGTACCTGGTTAATAATAATAATATTATTACAGATTGTACCTGCTGTCAGGAAATCCAGTGTACCTGCTCCACCTCCAGAACTTCCTGCTGAGGAAGCGACAGCTTCACAACTGGATCAACATGGAGGTCAACAGCTGGGCCAGAAGCTTACTGCAGGACGACCTGTACACACATCTGGAATATGATGCTAAGATCAGCCAAGGTTTGTATCCACACTCACTCTCTCTACGGTTGGGCGATAAGACGAATATATTGGCAACCAGCGATTGCCCAATCGTATTTTTACACAGGAAGCGTGTTGTGCGCTTGTAGATCAGCTATTTCCACTAGTTTGGGTCACGGCGAGACATTACATTTCTCTTTTGGGTTCTCCAGCTAAAAAGTTTAGTCACTTGAATTCATGGATATTTGTTAGTTTGTCTCATTCCTAAGACAATAATGTGATGACCGGCAGCGGTCATCACATTATTGTCTTAGGAATGAGACAAACTAACAAATATCCATGAATTCAAGTCTCCATGGGGTGACTAATCGATCTCATTGGTTGGTATTAATCTGTATCATTTTGCTCCACAGAAAGCCTCCATGGTCAGAGCGTGGGAGCTCAGCTCAACAGACTGATCTGGCTGTACCTGAACTCTGGACAGCAGCTCTACCTGGAGGCTGTGAAGGGCTTCGTGTTGCTCTGCGCCAAAGACAGACTGTCTGCTTACCGGATAGCTAACCACCTTCCCGTGTTCGCTGTGTGCGCGCCAAAAGCTGCTCTACAAGGTAGCTAACCGTCCTGTGTGTGGATCCAGGATCAACTTTTACCTGATCACCGGGTGATCTCTGCCACTAATGGCCTTTTTAGATACTTTTTATAATGTTTGGGCGCTTGTCCAGGATTTAAAAAAAAGGTGATCAAATAGTTTTTATTGCACGATAGCTCTCTGTACATACGTAGTCACTGCTGTAGTTTAGCAGCTTACGCTGTGAGCTAACCGTGTTTTAACTCTGAGAATGTACTAGTGTAAAAAGTTAAATTGATCAATCGACAGCAGATTTTACTGTGTGATGTGATGTTGAAACCTAAAAGGAATAGGCCTGTTAATGTTGAGCTAAATATATTTTTTTAATCTGAAGGTTTTAGATAAGAAAAGCGCATTGTAACCCAGGTTAGGTAGATGCTTTTTTTTAATATTGCTTGTAAATATTAATTGGTTTGTAAAGCACTTTTTAATCCCAACTGTTTGTTTATTTTTATCTTATTTTTTAGCCGTGCTGTGATTTTGCTCATATAGTTATATTAACACTTAAAAGCATCTTTACGCCTATGTAAATATTGTGTATATTAGGTATTTTTTTTTAAAACGACAAGCCACAGAAAATCTGTTTTTAGCTTAGACGAGGAATTTCACTGATTATTTGATGCTACCTGAACCATAATCACTGTTTGTACAATATTATACAAGTTAAGACACAATCCGTTTATGTTTTTACAAAAGTGTACATTCTATGAATGTTGAACTGTATCAATCACTGTAAACAAAGTTGAACCAGTTCTGTCCAGTATTTTGGGTGGTTTATCAATAAACCAGCTCAGTGAAACCATTTTGTACATTTCTTTTAAATTGTCTCATGTAATCTCTCCTACACACAGTTGGGCTGTAAACTATCCATGTTTTCTTGGTGACGATTCTTATCCGATTACATATCAAATAATCAGTTTTCTTGGATTGTTGTATCCACAAATTGACGAGTCTCTACAAATCTAATCGACCCTGTTTTATACTTCACAAAAGTGTCTCAAAGAATGGAAAAATCTACAATCTCACGCATTGCATATCTATTTTTGCAATGTTGTGCCTAAAAATGAACGGTTCAGTTTGATCAGCTGTTGAGCCCTTAAACGCAGCACACAGTAAAATCCTGTTACAAATGTATTTATAAGATTGAGATTCAACTCTCGATGTCATCTTTCCTTAACCCTTTAAGACCGGGAACGCATCTGTGTAACCACGTTAAGCATTATGTCATACTTTGGGCTTTAAAAAATAGCAGATCTACAAGCTCATAATGCGGCAAGCTTGTAGATCTGCTATTTTTGAGAAAACGTGAGGATTTGTGCAAATCTTTCAATATATATTTTCTAAAGCAAAAAAAATCCGCGCTACGAGCTTGCAGATCTGCTAAACTTAAATCTTTGCTTCCCAGGTGTCCCTGGAACAACATATTTTGAGATGCGTGGGGGGAGGGGGTCCGTGGCCAAATGCATATCATTTTGGGGGTCCTTGACATGAAAAAGTTTGAGAACCACTGATTATAGCAACATTTTTTTTAGGGTTCAAAAATACTGTTAGAATTTAGAAAGACATTTGTAGAATCCCCCAGAAGCAAAGATTTTAGTCAAAAATGTGACTCTTTGCACAAACGTTCAAGATTTTTCAGAAAATGGCAGATGTACAAGCTCATAGCGTGGCACCGAGTGCCGTGCTATGAGCTTGTAGATCTGCTATTTTTGAATAGCCCGAAGAATAAAATAATGGTTAAAGTGGTTAACATCTAAAATGAGACAGATGCTCTCCTGGAATTCATGGGTTAAGCCTTAAGACCTGGAACGCATCTGTCACTTTATATTTCTTTGGGCTATTCAAAAATAGCAGATCTACAAGCTCATAGCGCGGCACCGAGTGCCGCGCTATGAGCTTGTAGATCTGCTTTTTTTGAAAAATCTTGGAAAATTGTTTCGATTTATTTTTTTTCAAAAAACTTATGATTGAGGAAGTTATTTAGATTTTTTTTTAAAAGAATAGTCTCAGGTCTTAATATGTTAAATCAACCTAACAGCCATAGAGTATGTTCTACCTTCAGCCGTCCCAGCATGACAAAGTGAGCGTGGGGTTTGAGTCCTTGGTTTTTACATGGTACTGTATCGGCTTCATTCACCAAATATCATCAGGGGTCCTCGGACCCCACTTTGAGAACCACGTACATGATGTACAGTGAGTTGACAAACGGCATAATGTTGGACTCTGGTACAAGTTCCTTGTAACACCGTCTGTGACACCCAGTTGCACTTGAGCAATGATTTATAACCTTTAAAGTTCATCAGTAATGCATTAAGGTGCGATGCCAGAGTATGGTCTAACAGTGGGCCGGGGGACCATTTTTGGGTTGTGGAATAATTTTTTTGGGTCACGAGTTTCACATGGGAGTCCACAAGATGGTCACATATTTAGGCAGGTCACCAATTTCACTGAAACACCGCCATGCTGGAGGACAAAGGACGAAGGAAGCAAAAATTTGAGTATTTTAATTTTGGCTTAAGGCAGACGGAGGCACATTGCAAAGTAACAAAGTATTTACTCAAGTACTGTACAATTTTGAGGTACTTTTACTTTACTGGAGTATTTCCAATTTTGAATACTTTTACTTCTACTCCACTACATCTCGGAGGCAAATATTGTACTTTTACTCCATTACAATTATTTGAAAACTTTAGTTACTTTGCAGATATAAATTATTACATTATAAAACATACATTAACCACTTTAGCCCTGCCTATTTTATACCTAGGCTATTTGAAAATGGCTGATCTGTGCTTGTTCCCCAAACTGGCCACTAGAGGGCAGCGCTACATCAGGTAGCCTCCACAGCCAAAGAGTTATTATTAACCACTTAAACCCCATATGGGTTGACCAGAGTCCCTCAGGGCTCAATACTAGTGCCTTTTCTGTTGTTGTGGGGGAAGCTTTCGCTGAAAATAGCAGATAGACGAGCTCACAACACAACGCCACATGCCTTCACCTTCACTTAATGTGGCCCACAGGTTAATATCAGAATAGTGATATATTATTGATTTCAGCTGTTATGATTCCACACATCCAAACATGACCCACTTTAATTACTTCAGTCTATATTAGTAGCTTAATGACTAAAACTCTATTGTCCTTTTTATGTCCAATGTGTTTGTATTTAAGTTCATAAAGTTAACATCCACATTATTGGAGTTTTATAACCACATCGGTCTGCAATTCTGAAATTCTGTCCGTCCGTGTGTTCATTCAGGCAAAACTTTATTTATTCTGGAAAAGACATTGAGGTCATCCTCATCCACAGTGTCATAGAGAGAGAGAGAGAGAGCTCAGTACAATTCCATTTTCACATCAATGATGAAACAGAAACTTTCCCCTAACGTGTGATAGCTCACATGTTTAAAAGCAGTTGCAGACATGTGTGGGTATACTGTAGGTCTGCAATCAAAGATGTAAATTGACAGTATGTTATGGGAGAACAGAGCTTTAATTTAAGCTGTAGGTGCGTGCGCACAGTTAATCTCTGGTACCATTGGTACGGCATGAAACGTTGCAGGCCATGCATGATCTCCCACACCCATTGTTCTTTTTGTTTTCTTCTATGACATCATGGTGCTGTCCTTCAAGTTTTGGCCTTTTAACTCTTGAAAAAACTTCAAAAAATAAAATATAAGGAACAGACTGACAACAGAAGGTGTGGTACAGTATATGCCAACCCCACAATAGTAGGATCATGGAACTAGCTTCAATTGTTATGTAGTAGTTACAGTAGGTAGTTATGTTTGGAATGTCTGATAATCATGTCATGGTGGTTTCATTTATTTATTTATTATTATTTATTTATTTTAAATATTTTTATTCTGGATTCCGTGATGTAACTCCTCATATAGGCCCAGCTGGCCATTTGTGACTAGATTTAGTTTTTTCTTCGTAACACACTTTTTAGTTGGGTCATTTATGGCACTTCCGTGACCGCGGAGAGCGAAGGTCCGTTTCTCAATGGATTTGTCATCTAGGAGGGTTATTAAACAAATTTAGCCGGGGTGTCTTTTTTAAAACGGCGGGGAAAATTTGTGGGAGACCAAAATCCAAAATGGCTGCCGTGAAAATGAACTTTTTAATGGTTTGACCTACAATGATGCACAATACATGGTTTCAGAGCTTATTTTGGTCAAGGAATACATATATGGTGTTTATATAATGATTTGACCTATTGTCGACCTTCAAATGCAAGATGGCTGCCAATTATGAGCTCCAAAAGGGAGTTTTTTCAAAATCGTCACAGAGCCTTCATATTAGGCTCAAATGAAAGCTCTGCTCATGATGAGTTGAATAATATACAGTATAAGTACACAGAAGTAATCTCTGAGGTCAATAAAGTCAATGTTTGTGTGTAAACAGCAGTTGCTGATTTGCGGTTTCCCATTAAATAGGGTAGGCTACTGAGAATATGGTGTCCAGTTCATCCCATCACATTTTCATAATGAACCAAAAATAAAGGAGCTCTATAGCCTAACATAAAATAGTATTCTGTATGCAAAGCTAGAAAGGTTAGTTGCTTGAGGTGAATTTAAAGGTCAACTCATTTGTCACCCTTATTTTGTAGTATTGCTCCCAGTGTTTCCTGTCTGTCTTCCTTGCCTTGTCTAACCAGTCTTGTGATTTTGTCAGTGTTTCCACCTGTGTCCTCCTAGTCCCCGAGCCTATCCCAGTGTTGATTGTCAGTTGAGTTCACCTGTGTCCTGTTAATCCCTGTATATTTAAGCCCTGTGTTTGCACTGTGGTCTTGTTGGTCTGTTGTCATGCGAGGTGAGGTTTTTAGTTGTTGTTCTTTGTGCTCAAGAATCTTGGACATTAGAGCGTCTGCCATTCCAGAGCCCTTGAATCGCTTGTAGATGGCATAGATGTAGGACATCAGCTGGTGGAAAGTTACGAGGATTGGGAGGATGTCCTTGAACATTAATGGATTCTCCGCCTTGAGCTGAGTGAACGTCTTGTAGGTGGGCAGGTGACCAACAAGAAAGGAGAATGGAATATTCTTCTGCCGCATGGCCTCCACATGTTTCACCATTATGTCATTCACCACTGACTTGCTTGGAGGTTCATTGTATGTTGTGTGGTAATTAGGCATGCTCTTGTTGGGTGGTGGATGACAGCAGGACTGGGCACCACTGTATCCTGGAACTCGCTGCTCTTCAGGTGGTGGTCTTCTGCCATGATTGTCTACACAAGACAGTGCATGTATTACAGAGCGAGCACGCTGCGGAGCTGACCCATCCACTGGTGGATCTACCCTGGGACAAGCAGGTGACTCACTCTTGCTACCAGGGGGGGCATCTGTACTGGCAAACCTTTGTCAGTTCCGCACACTTCTGCTTTAGCTGTGCAGAGATTTCCTTCTTCTTGGTGAGCGTTTCAGCAGTCTCTTTGCCTGGTTTCTTTTCATAGCTCTCTGGCTGCATGTACATGACATTTGTTCGATGGACTGCTGTAGAGTCACCTGTCATAGTGTCAATCTTGAAGTCGTCATTGTCGATGATCACGATAGCTGGCTTGCTGTCTGCGATCTCGTGTGGGCAGGTTGCTGATGCCTCCACATCCATCAGAGCCCAATGGTCATAGAGGAGCAGTGTGTCTGCAAAGCTGATGCA
The DNA here is from genome assembly GCF_963454915.1 of Gymnoscopelus microlampas. NCBI lineage: Eukaryota > Metazoa > Chordata > Actinopteri > Myctophiformes > Myctophidae > Gymnoscopelus > Gymnoscopelus microlampas. The sequence continues at coordinate 49,742,132 of NC_139953.1, read as the reverse complement.
GACACCGCTCTTGTGCAGAGTGTCTACCAGATCTTTACTCCTTGTCATGCCATGGACATTTACTCCCAGGTTGATAGCAGAGCTCCGCAGTGTGCTCGCTCTGTGATACATGCACTGTCTCGTGTAGACAATCATGGTACAAGACCACCACCTGAAGAGCAGCGAGTTCCAGGATACAGTGGTGCCCAGTCCTGCTGTCATCCACCACCCAACAAGAGCAAGCCTTATTACCACACAACATACAATGAACCTTCAAGTCAGTCAGTGGTGAATGACATCATGGTGGAACATGTGGAGGCCATGTGGCAGAAGAATATTCCATTCTCCTTTCTTGTTGGTGACCTGCCCACCTACAAGATGCTCACTGAGCTCAAGGCAGAGAATCCAGAAATGTTCAAGGACATCCTCCCAATCCTCGTACCTTTCCACCAGCTGATGTCCTACAGTACATCTATGCCATCTACAAGCGATTCAAGGGCTCTGGAATGGCAGACACTCTGGTTACAGCAGGGGTAGTAATGGAGGGGTTGGTAGACCAAGCACTACGAGGAAAGCACTACAGACAGGGCGTGCTGTGCATCCTGCTCTGGCGAGAGGTTCTTATCCAAAATCACTTCCAAGATTCTTGAGCGCAAAGAACAACGACTAAAAACCTCACATGACAAAGGTCTACAGACCAATAAGAACACAATGCAATCACAGGGCTTAAATAGACAGGGATTAACAGGACACAGGTGAACTCAACTGACAATCAACACTGGGATAGGCTGGGGGACTAGGAGGACACAGGTGGAAACACTGACAAAATCACAAGACTGGTTAGACAAGGCAAGGAAGACAGACAGGAAACACTGGGAGCAATACTACAAAATAAGGGTGACAAATGAGTTGACCTTTAAATTCACCTCAAGCAACTAACCTTTCTAGCTTTGCATACAGAATACTATTTTATGTTAGGCTATAGAGCTCATTTATTTTTGGTTCATTATGAAAATGTGATGGGATGAACTGGACACCATATTCTCAGTAGCCTACCCTATTTAATGGGAAACCGCAAATCAGCAACTGCTGTTTACACACAAACATTGACTTTATTGACCTCAGAGATTACTTCTGTGTACTTATACTGTATATTATTCAACTCATCATGAGCAGAGCTTTCATTTGAGCCTAATATGAAGGCTCTGTGACGATTTTGAAAAAACTCCCTTTTGGAGCTCATAATTGGCAGCCATCTTGCATTTGAAGGTCGACAATAGGTCAAATCATTATATAAACACCATATATGTATTCCTTGACCAAAATAAGCTCTGAAACCATGTATTGTGCATCATTGTAGGTCAAACCATTAAAAAGTTCATTTTCACGGCAGCCATTTTGGATTTTGGTCTCCCACAAATTTTCCCCGCCGTTTTAAAAAAGACACCCCGGCTAAATTTGTTTGACAAATCCATTGAGAAACGGACCTTCGCTCTCCGCGGTCACGGAAGTGCCATAAATGACCCAACTATTTTGCTCATACTCAACAACCAAACAAATCGGTACACATTATTTTTTAATAATAAATAATCCTCCTATAATTCCACAATTCTCTGTTGTGGTGTGAGGTACGTAGGTAGGTAGGTAGGTAGGTAGGTAGAGTGGTGAGGCCAAAATTGTTCTTCCCGGTTCTCCTCAGCGGCTGGAGCAATTGAATTTGCACACAGCCATTGACCATTACCATGTGCACCTAACAGCGAAGCCCGTTTTTCCATGTCCCCAACTGTCAGCTGTTTGTTCGCGTTTTTATGTAAAAAAGAATGTCGCCATGGTTACGGCTGCACAGCTGTGGGATGGCCCCGCGAGCTAGGGCTGAACGATTTTGGGAAAAAATCTAATTGCGATTTTTCTGACCGATATTGCGATTGCGATTTGATTGCGATTTTTTAATAAAAAAAATAAAAAAATCTTAAACATTTTTTTAAAGTCAAGCTTCAGTTTAGTATTCACTGTGTACGTTTAAAAAGTAATTGGAAGTAATGGAACATTACCAAATGGCATACCATTTATTTACTGTTCTAGATTCTAATAAATAAGGATGAGAACTAAAAGATATGAATTGCTTCATTGCTTCCAACATGTATCTTCCAAGTACTTTTTTCCCATGTATATATTTAAACATTTAGCTGGAATAGAAATAGCTTATTTTTGTAAACAACCCAACATTGAACTTGTTAAGTCATTAACTTATGGCTCAAGAAGAGAAGCTTTTTCTGAATGAAGTTCAATAAATAAAAATAAAATCAAACAAATAATTACCATTTTTGTGTAAACAATTCACAGCAGTGAAATAAGTAGGTCTTTCACTTATGGCTCCAGAAGCATATTTACTGATATCCAGTATTTAGCTTATGTAGATTAACATTCAACTAAAATGTAACACTTTTTTTGTCTCACAAGGCAAAGTCCTCTCCTACTGTACATTGTATTACTACTACTCCTTAGAAGTGAAAAACTCAGAATACATAACGCAGTGGTGGAAAGTAACTACTGTAAGTACATTTCCTAAGTACTGTACTTAAGTACAATTTTGAGGTACAGTATTTGTACTTCACTTGAGTATTTCTAATTTCCAATACTTTAACTCCTACTCCACTACATCTCAGAGGCAAATATTGTACTTTTACTCCACTACAATTATTTGAGAACTTTAGTGACTAGTTACTTTGCAGATATAAATTATAATATTATAAAACCTACATTAACCACTTTAGCCCTATTTTATACCTAGGTAATTTGAAAATAGCCGATCTACAAGCTCACAACTCGCCGCGATGCGACGCGTGGTGAGCTTGTAGATCTGCTATTTTCAAACATTAGTACTTTCACTTTTGGTACTTTAAGTACATTTTGATACCAATACTTTTGTAGGCCTACTTTTATTCAAGTCAATTTTGAATTTGGGATTTTTACTTGTAAGAGAGTACTTCTACATTGCAGTATTGATAATTTTATTTAAGTACAACATTTGAGTACTTTTTCCACCACTGTACATAAGTGGCAAAGATACAGTTCATAGTCGCTTATTTTGTTTTGGGCTTGTTTTCATAGACAGGGTTGCTTATTTCTCTCACAAAACCTGGCAACACTGACCAGGAAGTGCTTTACTGTTTACATTGGATCACAGCATCCAACAGTAATAGTTTAATAATGATGGGAAAAATATAAGTTACACTTACAGAAACAAACATAGATAGGAGCAACATTACTACTACACTACTTGTGTCGCACCGAAAATAATGTTTTACCGCTACGCGCGACATCGGGGACTTCGGGGACACGGCCGTTCGACAAACTTTAAATACTCGCAGCCGACGGCGAGGGGGGCCTAACTCTATGATGAGAGGGACAGAGCGAGAGAGGGGGGGGCGCTACCCTCTCGCTCCCTGTAGAGAGGCAGACACTCTGGAGAGAAGGAGACAAGTCCCGCGGGTGCTCTGGGATTAATATTAATATTAAAATGATTTATTATGATAAAATAAAAATAAAAAAAATCGCGGCCTTTGCGATTAGCTAATCACGTGGTTTCAAATCGCGATTTCGGTTTGAAAACGATTAATCGTTCAGCCTTACCGCGAGCTATGGGATGAATGGCTCCCGGGTTGCCAGATCATGTGTGCATATCCCCCCACGGATGCGTTGACCGGGTATGGACTAGTAATAATAAATCAAACCGGGGACCTTTGGCTTCCCAGGCGGGCTCTCTAGTCTAACCACTCAGCCGCCTAAAGTGGGGTCATGTGATTCTTCATAGTCCATTGCAATTGGCTAGGACTGCCTTGTAAGGTTAATGGGGCGCTGGGTCAGGCAACCTGGCCTGGCGGAGACCTGCGCTTTTGTTGTTGGTTGTCATTAGTGACGGGTCGGTCATGATCGATTCGTTCATAAGAAATAGTTATTCGCCGTGAACGAGAACGAACACGTTCACTTCTTCAAACTGTTACGTTCGCGATTTCGTTCATGCGCCTCCCCCCCACCCCCCGCACACAGGACGGGCGGGCTATACCCCCAACAAAAGACAGACTATCAGACAGACAGACCATCAGACAGACAGACTATCAGACAGACAGACCATCAGACAGACAGACCATCAGACAGACAGACAGACAGACAGCTGTGTGGTAGAGTTTTTCATGCGCTCCGCCGGGACCGGAAGTGCTACTGAACGAATCATTTGAACGAATCATTTGAACGAATCATTGCCGTGAACGAAATCGTTCGTTCACTGAAATGAACGTATTTTCCCACCTACAGTATTAGTTGTCATGGCGACCAGTTCCCACCTGATGTTGTGAGGGAGCTCAGACCGCTCCAGATCGTACTGAAGAACTGCTAGCTTACATAACGTCTTCAAATGAGGCCTTAAGTCTAAGATGTAAAGATCATCAGAGGGTGTGTTATTTTCTCCTCTGTCTCTTCCAAGGAGGATGATACGAT
>NC_139953.1:49695156-49730156 GCF_963454915.1 Gymnoscopelus microlampas | reverse complement strand
TGACTATCTGTCAGGATCACCTGTACCTCTGTAACTATTTACTGATAGTTTTCCCTAATACATATATTTAATACAAAATAAGTAGTAGGTAGTTGATGTGTGAACATCAGGATAGCTGCTGTGTGAACATCAGGATAGCTGCTGTATGAACATCAGGATAGCTGCTGTATGAACATCAGGATAGTTGATGTATGAACAGTAGTTCATGTTATGTTTATCCAGACTCCCTCATGCTTCACCTTCCTGTGAAAACTGACAAAACATGTTGGTTCAAAATGGAACTCATGGAAAAGTATAACACACACACACACACACACACACACACACACACACACACACACACACACACACACACACACACACACACACACACACACACACACACACACAATTAACAATATAGTCATTTATCAGGAGCTGCAGAGTTACAAGGCCGGCAGTAGTTCAGGAGGTTAGAGCGGCTCGCTTGGGGCAGCGGAAGGTTCCCGGTTTGATTCCCAGCCCCCCCCCTTAGCGGGTTAGCGTCGAATTGTCCTTGAGCAAGACACTGAACCCCTAACTGCTCCTGATGAGCAGTTACTGTGTGTGTGTGTGTGTGTGTGTGTGTGTGTGTGTGTGTGTGTGTGTGTGTGTGTGTGTGTGTGTGTGTGTGTGTGTGTGTGTGTGTGTGTGTGTGTGTCAGATCAGAGTAAATATAATGAACTGTAGTCAACACACCACCTCAGGGTCAAAGGTCACATACAGTAGAGATAGTCAATAAATCAATGAAGTTTCAAATGTACAGTAATAACTAGGATACCATGTAAACATTACTCCTGTTTCCATAGCAACCCACCAACCTGACATCACGTCATGTTACCAGTGGTGTAAAGTAACATTTACTCAAGTACATGTACTCAATTACAATTTTGAGGTATTTTTTTACTTTCTGGAGTATTTCCACTTTTCAGTACTTTAACTTCTACTCCACTACATCTCAGAGAAAGATATTGTAGGAGGGGTTATATGTGTTGTATGTTTAAGGCCAAGAAGTAAAGTAGCCTTATCAGTTTGTTTTGGGACGTCTGGAGCCTTGTTTTTAAGGCCTTATATGGTGTCACAAAAATGTTCCTTTTTTTGGTAATTAAAATCTTTTCTTTTAAAAAGGAGTGAAAACAGCAGATCTACAAGCTCACAACGCCTCACATTGTGAGCTTGTAGATCTGCTGTTTTCACAACTTTTGTGCGGCACTCTTGTATGATTACAAAAAACAAAAAGGCATATTAATACACGCACACACGCACTCACGCACGCACACGCACGCACGCACGCACGCGCGCACACGCACGCGCGCACAAACGCACACACACCCACGCACACACGCACACACACCCACGCACACACGCACACATGCACGCACGCACACACACACACACACACACACACACGCACGCACGCACGCACGCACGCACGCACACGCACACACACGCACACGCACACGCACGCACACACACACACACACACACACACACACACACAGGGGATTGTTTGGTAGTTGTGTGCTGCTCTTTGTTTTCATTCAAATGACTTTTCCTCTCTCTGCTCAGTGTGTGGGGTGTGTTCTGAAAAGACACACTGTTGTGTTGTGTTGTGTTGTGTTGTTGTGTGTTGTGTGTTGTTGTGTGTTGTGTTGTGTTGTGTTGTGTTGTGTTGTGTGTGTGTTGTGTTGTGTTGTGTTGTGTGGTGTGGTGTGGTGTGTTGTGTTGTGTTGTGTTGTTGTGTGTTGTGTGTTGTTGTGTGTTGTGTTGTGTTGTGTTGTGTTGTGTTGTGTTGTGTTGTTGTGTGTTGTTGTGTGTTGTGTTGTGTTGTATTGTGTTGTGTGGTGTGGTGTGTTGTGTTGTGTTGTGTTGTTGTGTGTTGTTGTGTGTTGTTGTGTGTTGTGTTGTGTTGTATTGTGTTGTGTGGTGTTGTGTGGTGTGGTGTGTTGTGTTGTGTTGTGTTGTGGTGTGTTGTGTGGTGTGGTGTGGTGTGGTGTGGTGTGGTGTGGTGTGGTGTGGTGTGGTGTGGTGTGGTGTGGTGTGTTGTGTTGTGGTGTGTTGTGTTGTGTTGTGTTGTGTGTTGTTGTGTTGTGGTACCCAGAAATCCCTCTCTGTACTGTATGTTAACTCTTTAAGACCGGGAACGCATCTGTGTCGTTTTAAGATGTATTTGGCTATTCAAAACAATAGCAGATCTACAAGCTCATAGCGCGGCACCGAGTGCCGCGCTATGAGCTTGTAGATCTGCTATTGTTTTGAAAAATCGTGACAATGTGTGCAAATCGTTGAATATATATATTCATATTTTAAAGCAAAACAACTCAAATCTTTGCTTCTGGGGGGATTCTACAAATGTCTTCTGAATCCTAAAAGTTTTTTTGGGGAAAAGATCTTATGTTGCTATAATAATAATATCAGTGGTTCTCAAACTTTTTCATGTCAAGGACCTCCAAAATGATATGTATTTGCCCAGTGTCCACGGAACCCCCATGTCAAAAGGTTTTGTTCCAGGGACCCCCCAGAAGCAAAGATTTGAGTTAAAAACGTATTATTTTCAAAGCTTTGCACAAATGTTAGACTATGTCTAAACCTAACCTTAAACCTAACCATATTCACCTGTTTCCTAGGCCATTGGTTCTCAAAGTGGGGTCCGGGGACCCCCAGGGGTACTTGAGGGGGTTCCAGGGGGTCCCCAGCTAAATGATAGATTAGGCACCAAATGGACCCTTATGGGGCTGTAACTCTGAGAGTGTACAAATGGAATCAAATGGACCCTAACGGGTCCATTTGATTCCATTTTTACACTCTCAGAGTTAAATTAACATTGATTTTACAACATGAATTGGGGTCCCAGAGGTATAAATGTCATTACATGGGGGTCTGTAGCCCTAATGCATGTCAAACTGGGGGTCCTTGAATTTGAAATGGTTGAAAATCACTGCTAGAGCTGTAAAAAAAGAGAGAGAGAGAGAGAGAGAGAGAGAGAGAGAGAGAGAGAGAGAGAGAGAGAGAGAGAGAGAGAGAGAGAGAGAGAGAGAGAGAGAGGTAGACATGGCTCAGCAGTTGAATAACAGTGTAATTACTGTAGTGTTATTATAGGTTACTGTTATAATTCAACCGGCCGCAAAATGCTCCAATTAAAACGACACTGAGCCCTTTGTTTTGCTAACACAACAACAACAACCCAGAGACAGACCAGACCTGGCAACCTAAACAATCCCTCTGTTTGATTCACACACGTTGTTGTTCAAGAAGCATAAAAAAAACATTCAAATGAAGCAGGCTGTAATTCCTCTGGTTTAAAAAGCCTCTCAGAATGAAATTATGTTCACTTCTTAACCCATTAAAGGGATAGTTCACCCCAAAAAAATGACATTTTTTTCTATGGATGAGTCACTCCTGGGTATAGGGGCGAAAGACTAATCGAACCATCTAGTAGTTGTATTTTATAGTGTTTGTCTCATTCCTAAGACAATGATTTGATGACCAGCGGACCGGCAGGCAGTGGTTCTGGTAGGAGACAGAAAGGAGACTCTTTTGAGTCTATTAAAAAAAAAGGAAATGTGAATATTTGTGCAAATCTTTAGTTTGAATATATATATTTTATCAAAGTGAACATTTGTAACTCAAATCTTTGCTTCTGGGGGATTCTACAAATGTCTTCTAAATCCTAACAGTTTTTTTTTAAACGTATGTTGCTATAATATCAGTGGTTCTCAAACTTTTTTCATGTCAAGGACCTCCAAAATGATATGTATTTGGCCGTGGACCCCCATCTAAAAATAAATTGTTCCAGGGACCCCCCAGAAGCAAAGATTTGAGTTTAAAAAAAAGTAAAAAAAAAAAAAATCTAGTCAAAGATTTGCTAAAAAAAAACTAGATTTTTTAAAAATACGTAGCAGATCTACAAGCTCATGAGCTTGTAGATCTAAATAAATGTTAACATGACACAGAATGCGTTCCTGGATAGAGTGGGTTTAAGAAGTGTTCCAGGACACAGAACTGGGTCATGACGTGTTTTTGCCAAAATAAAAAAACAAACCCATGTAATCCTCAGAGTTAAACCTGTAGTATGGATTTGAACCCATGGCTCTCTGCTGCATTTTTAGAGCCAATAGAGCTGAGCCTGCCTGCTTGCTCAGGGGAGACATTAAACTTTGACCTTCAGGTCAAAATGGGTGTCAAACCAGAAACAGGATGGTGTCAAAGGTCATGTCCAACCTAGACACAGGATCTAAATGTGTCAATAGAAGAGCAGATAGACCAAATACAACCACCCCAATGTTATAAAGTTATATTGTATTAACATACTCTAATATACGTATTTTTGGGGCGGTGTAACAGTGTCCAAAGTGAGTTTTGGACACTGACCAATCCTGCACCAATCCTGCACCGTGATTGGCCAATAGTGTACAACGCAGTCTACAACCCTAACCCTTCCACAGTCAATGCAAATCTATACGTTTGCAAAGTCAGCCAATCACATTACAGCTAGTGTCATCACCACTAGCTGTAATGTGATTGGCTGACTTTGCAAATTCAGGACTGTGATTGGCTAGCGAAACACATGACACATGTGCAACGCTCTGATTGGTCAGACCCGTCAACGCTCTGATTGGTCAGACCCGTCAACGCTCTGATTGGTCAGACCCGTCAACAAAGTGATTGGTCAAGCTTCACGTGACACGTGGCTATAAACACATTATAAACACATATCGATGACATAATGTATCAAAGGCGCCGCTACCTTCACACAGGGTGTGATTTTTACTATTATTAGTAGTATTTACAATTTTCAGTACTTTTACTTCTACTCCTCTACATCTCAGACGCAAATATTATACTTTTACTCCACTACATTTATTTGAAAATCTTAGTTACTAGTTACTTTGTAGATGTTGATTATTATCACAAAACATACATTAACCACTTATAGCCCTATATACATTTCGGCCATTTGAAAAGCGATGCGACGCATTGTGAGCTTGCAGATCGGCTATTTTCAAAAGACTTTTATACAATGTATACATTTTGAAAACTTGTGAAATGGGACATTTTGCATAATGAGTAGGGTACATTTTGAATTCCGGACTTTAACTTGTAACAGAGTATTTCTACATTGCAGTATTCATACTTTTACTTAAAGTAAAATAATCAGAGTACTTTTTCCACCGCTTGTACTAATAAGTGTTTGACTAAATGACATTATTTAGGCGTGACTGCACTCTTGTTAGGTTAAGTAATAATGTGGTGATGTAATGTTTTATTACAAATATCACTAGGATTACATCATGCATTTCTGAACCCAGAACCCAGCCCAGCTGGCAGACCCAGAGAGCTCTGATCTCTGAGTGGTGTAAAGTAACTAAGTACAATTACTGTAATCTAATTTAGTGTAATCTTTAATGTAATCTTTTGACTTTATTAAATTGTATGTATTTTTTTTATGTATTTTTCCATACATTACTGTCTTGGTGACCATAAAGCCAGAGTAAACGTTATAAAGTGACTCCAGAAGTTTTTTAACCCATCAAAAAAAGCGTGTGATTTTAGATTTTTGCTTTGGCTAATCAAAAATATTCAGATGTACAAGCTGGCAGCTGTGAGTTTATACATCTGCTATTTTTGAACATTTTAGAAAGATCTTGAAAGAACCACTGGTTTCGAAGGCCTTTAGAATCAGGTCTTTATGGGTTAAAGTGAAACAGTCCTTTAACATGAAGGTTTATGTTACATCATCATCATCAATAATACATGAAAACCTCAAACAAGACTGAACACACCTCTACTTATTATTATGATCCTAAAACACACTTATATAACATGATGCATAACTATCTGTCCTCACAACACCTTAAAAACACTGTCTCCAAACCACACACACACACACACGCACGCACGCACGCACGCACGCACGCACGCACGCACGCACGCACGCACGCACGCTCGCACGCACGCACGCACGCACGCACGCACGCACACACACACACACACACACACACACACACACACACCCACACACCCACACACCCACACACACACACACACACACACACACAGTCACACACACACACACACACACACACACACACACACACACACACACACACACACACACACTCGCAGTCAGCCAGGCACGCCTGTAGTTTGGCTGTAATAACAGGTTCCAGCTGTGTGTGTGTGTGTGTGTGTGTGTGTGTGTGTGTGTGTGTGTGTGTGTGTGTGTGTGTGTGTGTGTGTGTGTGTGTGTGAGAGAGAGAGAGAGAGAGAGAGAGAGAGAGAGAGAGAGAGAGAGAGAGAGAGAGAGAGAGAGAGAGAGAGAGAGAGAGAGAGAGAGAGAGAGAGAGAGAGAGAGAGAGAGAGAGAGAGAGAGAGAGAGAGAGAGAGAGAGAGAGAGAGAGAGAGAGTGTGAGTGTGTGGCTCGCACACTCAATGCTCAAGCTCAGTGGGACTCATGTGTGGACTCGCAAAGGTGTGTGTGTGTGTGTGTGTGTGTGTGTGTGTGTGTGTGTGTGTGTGTGTGTGTGTGTGTGTGTGTGTGTGTGTGTGTGTGTGTGTGTGTGTGTGTGTGCATAAATCAGCAGTTTAAATGAACATGTTGTAACTTAAAACAGACACAGCTGTACGACAGAGAACAGGTTTTAGACTCACTGAGTGATTTCTGCACATCGTGTTCAATGAGAGTTTGAGGTCTTTTATAATCAATAGATTTTCTACTGTAGCTACTTTTTATATTCATTATTTTACAATGTATTGATTTATCAGACTCTCTTTATCCAGAGTGACTTACAGTAAAGAAGGTAAACAATGTAGTGTCTCAGTAAACTATAGGCTCACAGGTAAACACTAAATGACATCCTTAAGCTTGTGTTGAAGGAGAAAACAAGCGTAATTAACAAAAGCTTGAGAACAGATAATGACCATATGGTATGTCTGCATGTTTATCATATCTAGTGCTAAGGCTGAGGCTGAGGCTGAGGCTGACCACATCCTTCCATCCTAACCCTAAACCCTGTGTTTAGAGCAGGGGTGATGCAACTTTGATGATGCAGAGGGCCACTATATTTCCACACTCACTCCAGAGAGACACATTGCATATACTGTCAGACAGACACCTCTTATCTCTGTATTTTAACTTTTTTCATAAATTAATGCCGTACTTCGCCATTCTGTGTCATACAAAAGTAGCAAAAATAGCAGATCTACAAGCTCAAAACGCGCCGCAGTGCGACGCGTTTTGAGCTTGTAGATCTGCTATTTTTGCTATTTTTTAACTGGAATCCTGATTTTCTTTTTTGCTATCTTTTAATTGGAATCCTGAAAAGTAAGTTTTATTTGATTTCAAATGCATTTACTTATTATGTTAACTTTATGAACTTAAATACAAATACATTGGACATAAAAAAGACAATACAATATTACTAGTCATTAAGCTACTACTATAGACTGAAGTCATTAAAGCGGGTCATGTTTGGAATTGTAACAGTTGAAATCAATAATATATCAGTATTCCGATATTAACCTGCGGGCCGCATTAAGTGAAGGTGGGGGCCGCATGTGGCCCCCGGGCCGCCAGTTGCCCATGTATGGTTTAGGGTTAGGATATAATAGTCAAAACGGATGCACCGCCTTCCACTAAACACACATAAATAGCAGCTCTACAAGCTTTATGACACAGGCAACCCAAGCCTTCGTCTCCTCTCAAGTGTCTTCTCTTGTGTTGTGAAGAAGGCCTCACATTAACCATGGTGACTATCAATGCTTTTAAATTAATTTGAATTACATTTAACATTACATTAGACATGATTGTCTAAGAGGGGGGGGGGTTCACAGATTGTTCAACAAAGAAACATATAGAAGCTCTGATCATGATTAGAATATAAACCGGATATGAAGCCTCCTCTCCACTTCAGTTTCATCTTTACAGTCACGCAAACTTATCCTAATATAAATACAAATCATCTAAGTATACATAGCTTGCTGCTTAGCAGAAATGGAAATAAAATTATAAAATGTAAAGATATTTTAAAATATATTTTCGTGAAGTGCCAGTTTCCTCTCTGGGATTTGTGGAGTTGTAGTTCCAGACTCTATATAACATTCAGAGATTGAGGAATAGTTGTCTGGCTACGCGAGACTACACTGAGACCAACATGTTTAAAAATCAATATAAAAAATGGTCTTAAAGGTAGGGTAAGTGATTTTCTTTGGTTAAAATAAGTGTTAAATAACTCTATATTGTGATAGTACTCATTGCTATAGAGTGTTTGTTCCAGGGGCGTCAATTGGGTATGGCAGGCTATTGCAGCTGCCATACCCTGGCTCCAGGGGAGAAAAAAAAAAAGAGTACTTTTTTTGACAATAAATCGGGAAAATCAGGCAAAAATAAGAATTAAATAACATAACCCTAACCTAACCCGAATCCTAACCCTAAAACCGAAATAAAGTAACCAAAAACTGGAAAAAAACGAACTCAACCCGCCCAGAACCGCACAAAAATTTCGCGCGCGCGCGCGGGGGTGACCTCATGCACGCGCGCTGCGCGCGCGTGCATGAGGTCGTGTGCATGCTGCCATACCCTGGCTTTTGCTGAACTGACGCCACTGGTTTGTTCAGTAAAAGGAGTCTCCTTGTCTCTCCAGCTCTTTATTAAACAGAAAATGCATTTTCGTTTCAGTTTCAGTTTCATTTCCAATTTTATCCAATCAGGACAGAGAACTCAATCAGGATACAGATTAAACAAGTGAAATTGGAAGTGATGACACTAAGAAATGAGCAGACAAAATTAGAACTGGAACACTATACAAATTAAGCTTAAAAATGGGTACTTTCTCCTGATTGGCTGAGATTTTGACGCCTACCGAAAAATGTATTTTCTGTTTATTAAAGAGCTGGAGAGACGGGGAGACTCCTGTTACTGAACAAACACTCTATAGCAATGATTACTATCAGAATATAGTGCTTTAACCTTTTAACAAAATACTTTTTGTTTTAACCAAAAAATATCACTTACCCTACCTTTAAGTAATGTAAAGTATACATGATTTGAACGTGTACAGTATTCCATTGTGGTCCATGTACTCAACATACTTTTAGTTTTAACCAACTATAATGTGAAGACAAATGTTACTTTTACATTTGGGTAATGTCTTAAAGCATTGATTCTCAAAGTGGGGTCCGGGGACCCCCAGGGGTCCTTGGGGGGGTACCAGGGGGTCACCAGCTAAATTAGTTAATATAGCGTCACAATCATTACCCACTTTCACCATATTTTATACTTAGGCTATTCAAAAATAGAATCTTGTAGATCTGCTATTTTTGAAAAGTCCCTTGCACAAAACATTTTTGAGGTGGGGGTCCACAGCCAAATATCTACAATTTTAGGGGTCCTTGACATGAAAAAGTTTGAGAACCACTGTCTGAAAGGACAAAAGTAAGAAAAAATCTAATTATTTTGTTACTTTTATTTTTTGTATCCTTTTTCTTTGTCTTATTAGTTTCATTATCTGTCAGAGATATCAGACAGTTTGGGTTTAGTGTTGTTTACTTCCATTGTACAAGAACTGATCAGTTTATGTTTTATACATTTTAATTATTAAAATGTGTTAAATATAAACGTGTGATTATCTAAACTCAGTACTTAGTCTTTCCACTAGATACTTTCTTACTCGAGTAATTATTTGATTGAGTACACCCTGCAAGTACAGTATTATGTTAAACAGTACTTCTACTTGAGTACAGTTCTTTTGGTGCTACTCTACCCATCTCTGAAGCACGCACGCACGCACGCACGCACGCACGCACGCACGCACGCACGCACGCACACACACACACACACACACACACACACACACACACACACACACACACACACACACTGCAGTGATGATGGAGTCAGGATCTAGGCTCCGCCCCTCGGCACTGACGCAGTGTGTGACGTCACATCCTTACAACGAGACACCCAGTGTTGCCATGTCTGCTTGTTATAAGCGAATTTGGCCTCGTTTTCCCTGATAAAAATAGCAGATCTGCTATTTCCCCCCAAAAAAAGAATTGTGTAAACATGAGCTGCAGTCAGACATTAAGGATAAAAGGAGAACACAAACAATGCCTGGGGACTTGTTTCCAGGGTGGTCCTGTATTCAATTCATTAACATAGCTTGATAAAGACACGTTTTTATTTACTTATTTCATTATTGTATTAATTTATTATTATTAATACATTAATTAATTTATTGTCATTTCCCTTGGCCTTGTGTTTTCATGTTCATAGCCATGGTTGACATGAAGCTCGTCTATCACAAGCGTCATGGCGTTACTAGTTCCTGGTTTTTGAACTTTATGTATTTACAACTCGTACATCTACATAGACGTTCACATTTACAATATAAAGTACTGACCCTACGGCCATGGATGTAACAAGTTAAAACGCTTTGGTCTAAGTACCCGTATCTTCCATATTGTTCAATAAAAAGCATTTGAATCTGCTCGATGGCCATTTTCTCAACATTTTCTCCATGTGCTTTCAACTACGCGCCCTTATCGGTTGGGGGGTGTATTGCACTCTGATACATTATAACTCTATGAAAAAATGGCCATTGATTAGATTAAAATGCTTTTTTATTGAACAATACTGAAGATACGGGTACTTAGACCACAGCGTTTTAACTTGTTACATCCATGAACATGCGGCCATCACTTCATATTTGAAATATAAACGTTTATGTAGATGTACGGGTTGTAAATGAATACAGCTCAAACACCAGGAACAAGTGGCTCCATGACTGTCATGATATGACGGTCATGTTTCAGGGCTAGTGTTTTCTTAGACCACAGCGCTTGTTTCTCTCGCAAAACCAAAACCTGGCAACACTGCATCCCTCCAACGCCACACACACACACACACACACACACACACACACACACACGCTCGTGTTTAGTCTCAGTGTCTGTTATGTGAATGTAATGTGTGTGTGTGTGTGTGTGTTTCTGGTCTTAAGGATTACATTCATGGAGCTTTTCCAGCAGATCTCCATCTAGTTGTAGTTCTACAGATCTAGTTGTAGTTCTACAGGGTTTGTAGATCACCAGAACAAGGTCGTGATGGAACCACAAGGTTCTCCTCACATCCAGGACTCTTTGTGGAACATTACGGGTTCTGTGAGTCTCTGAGACTCTGACAAGGATCGGTTCGGATCTGGGACGGACGGACGGCTCGGACCCGGCCCGGGATTCGGACCCCCGGCCCGGCCCGGCCCGGCCCGGGTTCGGCGTTAGTTTATAGTTGTAGTTGTGGAAGCAGAAGCTCATGATGTGGAGCAGATCCTCTGATCCGTTTGAAGATGGATTTGACTATAAAACAGGTAACATAACGGTTTACTTTATCAGATCTATAGAAAACATAACGGTTTACTTTATCAGATCTATAGAAAACATAACGGTACACTGTTATCAGATCTACATAGTGTCTGGATGGACTCTAATATAGAACATATAGGTTATATTTTTATTATCAGATCTAGTAAATAGGATGGACTGTTATTATCAGATCTAGTGATGGACTCTTATATAAAACATAACGGTACACTAGTTATTATATCAGATCTACATAGTGGGGTCCGGGGACCCCCAGGGGTACTTGAGGGGGTTCCAGGGGGTCCACAGCTAAATGATGGATAGGAACCAAATGAACCCTTATGGGTCTGTAACTCTGAGAGTGTACAAATGGAACCAAATGGACCCTAACGGGTCCATTTGGTTCCATTTGTACACTCTCAGAGTTACATTAACATTGATTTTACAATATGAATTGGGGTCCCAGAGGTATAAATGCCATTACATGGGGGTCCGTAGCCTCTAATGCATGTCAAACTGGGGGTCCTTGACATTAAAGTGGTTGAGAATCACTGCTAGAGCCGTAACAAATCTTCTCTTATGGGGGTCCCTGGCATATCTTTTCAAATGGGGGTCCGCGGGCTAATAAGTGTCCATTTGGGGGTCCTTGACATGAAAAAGTTTGAGAACCACTGCTGTATAGAACATATGTTACATTATTATCAGATCTAGTAAATAGGATGGACTGTTATTATCAGATAGTAAATAGGATGGACTGTTACTATCAGATCTAGTGATGGACTCTTATATAAAACATAACGGTACACTAGTTATTATATCAGATCTACATAGTGGTTGGATGGGGAGCTGAGCTATTGCAGATGTGTTGTAGATCAGTGGTTCTTCTCTCCCCCAAATTGATCCACTTATATTGGCCTGCAGAGACAGACCCCCCCAATTATGAGGGGCTTGTGCCACACAGTGCCAGCACAGGGACCCCTAGGGACCCCCAGTGAGTTCAGGGACCCCCCCATACGTATTAAGATAAAGATTTGTCCACGTTGTGTCGATAATAGCAGATCTACAAGCTCTGTGTGTGAGCTTTAAGTAGATTTGCTATTTTTCGTGCTTTTTAAGTGTTTTTTAAAACTATGCTGTCCACGTTTTTTGTTGCTTTCATTATTGGGGGACCCCCTGGGACCCTCCTCCTCCTCAACGACCCCACTGTAGGGGTCCGCGGACCCCCTGTGTATGGTACACACAGTGTCCACCATGTGAAGATCATATGTTTATCAATTATGATTCTAACATGAACATAACATACAGATGGTTAGCATAGACCTGTAAGCTAACTGTTAGCATGGTGCTGCTGGATACATGCTGACTGATAGAGCTTGTAGATCTGTTCTTTCTGGGGAGGATGGAGGGAGTCTGTTTTTAACACAATGTTGTTTTCCTTGGTTTGTCAACATAGTGACTCTGTGTGTCAGTTATTACTGTAGTGATTTAATGTTATATCTATCTATCTATCTATCTATCTATCTATCTATCTGTCTGTCTGTCTGTCTGTCTGTCTGTCTGTCTGTCTGTCTGTCTATAGCATTGGTTCTCAAAGTGGGGTCCGGGGACCCCCAGGGGTCCTTGAGGGAGTTCCAGGGGGTCCCCAGCTAAATGATAGATTAGGCACCAAATCTTATGGGTCTGTAACTCTGAGAGTGTACAAATGGAACCAAATGGACCCTGACGGGTCCATTTGGTTACATTTGTACACTCTCAGAGCTACATTGACATAGATTTTACAATATAAATTGCGGTCCAAGTGATAGAAATGTCATTAAATGGGGGTCCGTAGCCTCTAATGCATGTCAAACTGGGGGTCCTTGAAATTGAAATAGTTGAGAATCACTGCTAGAGCTGTAAAACATCTTCTCTTATGGGGGTCCCTGGCATATCTTTTGAAATGGGGGTCCGCGGGCTAATAAGTGTCAATTTGGGGGTCCTTGACATGAAACAGTTTGAGAACCACTGGTCTATTATGCTGACTCAGAGAGCTATTAGTTGTACAGTCAGTCATACGTATATAATGAACTCTCTCTGGTTTACATGTAAATAATTGATATTTAGAGCTCGGTGACGCAAGAGAGCCTGAACGAAATGTGAATCTAAACACATTATAATGAAGTTTGTGTGTGTGTGTGTGTGTGTGTGTGTGTGTGTGTGTGTGTGTGTGTGTGTGTGTGTGTGTGTGTGTGTGTGTGTGTGTGTGTGTGTGTGTGTGTGTGTGTGTGTGAGATGTCTTAGCAGTTTAACAGTAAATGGATTAGTGTGTTCTCTGCTCTCCAAGCTTCCTCTGACCTGGTTAAGGTCATGTTCACATTCACTACTAGCTGCAGCGTACAGGGGTTGACTCTGACCGCTGACCGTTAGTGTCAACCGTTAGAGTCAACTCCTGATCAACTTGAAACTAACGGTTGATCAGAGGTTGACACTAACGATTGCCCGACTGCAAGTAAATATAAGGTTGTGGCCGGTGGAGTGCTTTGTGCTTTCAGGTCGTCCTACGGGCGAAATGTGCTTGAGCGGGGGAAGCAACCTTCTTTAGTTCACTATAAACACAACACAAGATGCAGCATGTCTGTGGAATATAAAATGAGTCATGTTGTATAGCTATTGAGATACATGGCATAAATATTGATGTATGTCCATATCACACAGCCCCACAATTCCTAAGTAAAGTAAAAAAAAAAAGAAAAGAAAGTGTTAAAGGGCAAGACCACTTTGGTAGAGGTGTGTGTTGTGTAGGTACCTTGCCATGATGTAACTCCAAAGGTGGGCAAGAAATCAAAAATAATTGCTCCATTGATTAAAAATTGATAATTCAAAATATGCTCCTCATTGACTTACATTGTAAAGTAAAACAGCTCTCAAAGTCACTCTTTTACCACATAAACGAATGCAAACAAAGTTGATTCAGACAATATAGAACATCACCAAACCCAGTACTGTTTTTTTTAAATAAAAAATGTCAACTTCCTGTTGATTTTACCATTTTTATTAAGAAGAAAACCCAGATTGGATCTGCGGATCCGGATTCGGATCTTCAAATAGCAGAGTATTGGACTCGAGTCATAGTGACTGACTCGAGTCTGACTCGCAAGTCATATTTGACGACTTGCGACTCGACTCGGACTTTGTATGTAAAACTTGCGACTCGACTCGGACTTTGAATGTAAAACTTGTGACTTGACTCGGACTTGGAAGGTAAAAGACCAAGAGACTTGAGACTCGACTCGACTTGCTAGCCAATGACTCCCGACTCGACTCGACTTGAGACAAGATGACTCGTGACTTGTTTTGTCATCGGAGTTCCCCCCGCATAATAAACAGAGCAGTTGAGATTTCATTCGGCCAGATCTTTCTCAATTTTACTTGAATTCTTATAATTTTAATGTTTATATGATATGTAAAGCTTATATTTTCATTTGGTATCAGTCATGGATTTATTATAATTTATTATAATTTATTTTCTTATTTTCTGTAATTTATTTCCACGCGCAATCGCGCATAATAAACAGCGCAGTTGAGATTTCATTCGGCCAGAACTTTCTGAATTTTACTTGAATTCTTATAATTGTAATGTTTATATGATCTGTAAAGTTTATATTTTCATTTGGTATCAGTCATGAATTTATTCATAATTTATTATAATTTATTTTCCTATTTTCTGTAATTTATTTCCACTCGCATCTTCAAGCCATGGTGCCGTAGATACATAACCGGAAAACTCGCCCCAAAACACCATCGCCCCCATTTATTTTCGCGGACCAGCGGTTCTTGTATTCCTGTATTTGTTTTACTGAGGATAAGGTTAGAAATAAGTTTACGGTTAGCCATGTTATTAGTTTTACTGAGGTTACGTTTAGGAATAAGGTTAGGTTTAGGCATAGTTTAATGAGGTTACGTTTAGGAATACCAGGTGAATATCACCGGATTTCCCCCGGGGTGACTGTTTTGGGGCGAGGGTTTTGGTGTTCGTCTGCAGTGGGCAACAGTGCATGCGTCCGCAATAATGCTATCAGGATCAGATTATTAGATATTATTATCAGATATTAGAAGTATATTGGGTACCAAATATACTTACCAAAGAAGTTTTACTTTGGGAAGGTTTTCAGACTCATCCATTCATTGCACTGACCCCAGTTTATATATTTGCAATGGTTCAGGTTTCTTTATACCTGCCCAATAATCTCTCTCTCTCTCTCTCTGTGTGCGTGCATATGTACAGTATATGTGTATATATATATACATATATATATATATATATATATATATATACACACACACATCATATCATGATCAGACATGTAATGTTGTAATGGATAAATGAACAGCTTTATGCTGGTTTAATTCTTGACTTTAAGATACGGTTTCTCTCTTCCTGAGTGCTTTGTGGGTGGGCTGGGGAACAATAGTAGTGAGGGACTTGACACAACCTTGTGACTCGACTTGTGACTCGGCTTGACTTGCCCACAACAGAAAGACTTGGGACTCGACTTGGACTTGGGACCAAATGACTTGGGACTCGACTTGGACTCGTACCGGAGGGTTGGATTGACTTGGGACTCGACTTGGACTTGGGACCAAAGACTTGGGACTCGACTTGGGACTCGGACCTGAGGGTTGGATTGACTTGGGACTCGACTTGGACTTGGGACCACATGACTTGGGACTCGACTTGGACTTGGGACCAAACGACTTTGGACTCGACTTGACTCGGACCGGAGCGACTTGAACAATACTCTGTCAAATAGTAAAATCAACAGGAAGTTGACATTTTTATTAAAAAAACAAACAGTACTGGGTTTGGTGATGCTCTATATTGTCTGAATCAGCTATGTTTGGGTTCATTTATGAGCTAAAGGAGTGACTTTGAGATCTGTAAGTCAATGAGGAGCATATTTTGAATTATCAATTTCTAATCAATGGAGCAATTATGTTTGATTTCTTGCCCACCTTTGGAGTTACATCATGGCAAGGTAACTACACAACCCAAACCTCTACCAAAGTGGTCTTACCCTTTAAAATGAACGGTAATACAAATTTGACCTATATCCTGATTTAGTAGAATATGAGCTCATTGAGCTGTACTCTGAGACTCTATCCCTTTAAGACACATATAAGGCTACAACGGATACAGGCAGACAGACAGACAGACAGACGGGGGGAGGGGGGGGGGGGGGGGTGTTTAGGCTGTCATGTTCAGGTGGTAAACAGTGATGCAATACGTCCAGCTTTCCTCCTCTTCATATCACTGTAAACACAGTCTGCTGTTGACAACCAATCACCTGCCCTCTGAGACACATTGACCAATCAGGACGGAGCGTCATCAAAGCCCTGCAGTGAAGATAAGATGCATAATTAATTAATAGGTAGATCATGTTTAATAGTTAAATGATTGATCAGGTACATGGAATTCAAGCATCATGACGTTAAGGAAGGACATGCATTGTGTCATAACCATTGTTTTACACTTTGGCTGTACAAAAATAGCAGATCTACAAGCTCATAGCGCGGCACATAGAGCATTTTTTTTTAATTTGTCTCATTCCTAAGACAATAATTTGATGACCAGCGGTTCCGGTAGGAGACGAGCTTGTAGATCTTCTTTTTTTTTTAAATAAAATTGTGATTTATTTTTTGTAAATCTTTGAATTTATTTATTTTTAAAGCGAACATTTTCAACTCAAACTTTGCTTCTGGGGGGTCCCTGGAACAAAACCTTCTCATGTCAAGGACCCCTAAAATTATATGTTTTTGGCCGCGGACCCCCATCTCAAAATATTTAGTTCCAGGGACCCCCATTAAAAAAGTGTCGCTTTAAAAAATATGCAGAGCCTATATTCAAAGAGTTGGACACATTGTCACGATTTCTTTCTCCAAAAAATAGCAGATCTACAAGCTCGTAGCGCGGCACTCGTGCGGATCTACAAGCTCACACCGTGTCGCATTGTGAGCTTGTAGATCTTCTATTTTCACTATTTCTTACAAGTAATTATTTTCCTCTTTTAAACAATTTATTTGATTACCATAGAAGTGCAAGGATTGTTATAAATAAATGCTGGTTAGGCTTATCAGATATAATAGCAGTGTTAACAGTGAGCCTTCCTGTATCTAGGAACTTGGAACTGAAGACACAAACTGTGTTGAACCCCACTCCTGGGTGCAGCGTATCAGATGCGTATCAAGGTATCAGATACGCCGTTTCAAACTGTTTTTGAATGTATACGGTGGCGACGGAAAAAATCTGCAGGCCATACGGCGTATACAGCGTACCACGGTAGAACACACCACTGCGGTCCACGGCCCGCACATGGGTCCTGACCCACTGTTTGGGAAACGGTGGTATGGAAAGTGAAACGATGAGTGCATTTTGTTTTGTTTTGTTATGTAAACAAAGTCACATAGTGTGCCTTTAAAGCGTGGTGCATTCCACAGCATGAAGACGGTGAACAGAACAACATGGAGGAGGATAATTGTCTTATCTCTACAGTGACTCACATGTACATGTAGGACAGGATAGATGACTCTCTGTCTAAATGGATTAGCATCTAGAAATAGAGCAGCTTTCTATGAGGAGGTCACTCTGTCACTATGGAGGAGAGCAGGGGTCCTCAACGCTTTGTCAGGTCAAGGACCCCTTTAGCTGAGAGACAGATGAAGCAGGGACCCCTTACCTGAGAGACAGATGAAGCAGGGACCCCTTTAGATGAGAGACAGATGAAGCAGGGACCCCTTTAGCTGAGAGACAGATGAAGCAGGGACCCCTTTAGCTGAGAGACAGATGAAGCAGGGACCCCTTTAGCTGAGAGACAGATGAAGCAGGGACCCCTTAGCAGAGAGCAGTGGTGGAAAAAGTACTATTATTATTTTTTTTACTTACTTTGGACAGACCCATGAAGTTGAGTGAATCATACAAGCTGTGAATAAGTGCTTGTTGCATTATGTTCATACAGGGAGAAGTCTGTACATGCTGTAGAGGTCGACAAATGAACATCCTCCTATAATTTGACAAACCTCTGAGAGCAAAATGTGCAATTGCGACAGGATGTGCAATAACCCCACGTTTGCAACTACTTTGGCCTGCGCACTTCACCGGGTACGGTCTAGTTACAATAATGTTTGATTTCATAAAGTTCTAGCCTGGCAGAGGTACAGGGCTCTGTGTGGAGTTTACATTGCAGTCTTGGTTGACCTGCAGCTCAAATCCACTACCAGCTGTTCAGCCTTCAAATCCAGTCCTATATTGTGCTGATCAGAGCCAATGGTCAGTGAGTTATGTCCATTTGAAGTGTTAAACACTGCTGTAGTGCTTTATGTCTGTAATGCAGGTTATTGTTGTGTGTCTGTATGCTGTCATGGCATCTCTGCTCAGGAGCTGTTACTGACCTGATACTTTCAACATCTTACAATAAATACACTGAATAATCCATGTACCGCTACGTCTGTTCACGTATATCTATCTTTAACTTTTCTGGAGTATTTCCAATTTCCAATACTTTTACTTCTACTCCACTACATCTCAGAGGCAAATATTGTACTTTTACTCCACGACAATTATTTGAAAACTTTGGTTACTGGGTACTTTGCAGATATAAATGATGATATTATGAAACATACATTAACCACTTTAGCTCTATTTTATGCATAGGCTATTTAAAAAAAATAGTAGATCTACAAGCTCACGCGTTGTGAGCGTTGTGAGCTTGTAGATCTGCTATTCTCAAACATTTTAGTACTTTTACTTTTGGTACTTTAAGTATATTTTGATGCCAATACTTTTGTTCTTTTACTCCAGTAACATTTTGAACACAAGCCTTTTACTTGTAAGGGCGCAATCCCACCGTCTAACCTTAACCCTTCGTAGACTGACTGACTGCACATCTTCTCCAGGAGGACGAATGATACTCGAAAGGTATACTCGAGTTTTCGAGTATACCTTTCTGTTGAGCTGCAAGTCAGGAGTTCAGCTAGACACACACACACACACACACACACACACACGCACACGCACACGCACACGCACACGCACACGCACACACACACAAAGTGATTTTCTGCACTGCACGCCTGGGAGGATGTGAGAATGTCTTGTCATCAGAAAGTCACTCCAATGTGTTTTCTGCAGCTCGTTCAACCTGACGTTGTGTTCTGTTATAGAGGCTGGACTCTAAGATGTGTTGCAGGTATTCGTTTAGGGCAGTTTTGAAAGTGAGTAGGGTTTTACACTCCTTTACTCCTTTTGGTAGGGCATTCCACATGTTTGTTGCATAGCAGGAGAATTCAACCCCTTGTTTCAACCCAGACGTGTTGTGAGCTTGTAGATCTGCTATTTTTTAAAAGATATTTATACATTTGAAAACTTGAAATGGGACATTCTGCATAATGAGTACTTTCTACTTTTGTATAATTTTGATGCCAATACTTTTGTACTTTTACTCAAGTCAATGTTGAATTCCGGACTTTTACTTGTAACAGAGTATTTCTACATTGCAGTATTGATACTTTTACTTAAGTAAAACATTTGATAACTTTTTCCCCCACTGGATACAGGCCTACTGTATGATACAGGCCTATGTATGATACAGACCTATGTATGATACAGGCCTATGTATGATACAGACCTATGTATGATACAGACCTATGTATGATACAGACCTATGTATGATACAGGCCTATGTATGATACAGGCCTATGTATGATACAGGCCTATGTATGATACAGGCCTATGTATGATACAGGCCTATGTATGATACAGACCTATGTATGATACAGGCCTATGTATGATACAGGCCTATGTATGATACAGGCCTATGTATGATACAGGCCTATGTATGATACAGACCTATGTATGATACAGGCCTATGTATGATACAGGCCTATGTATGATACAGACCTATGTATGATACAGACCTATGTATGATACAGACCTATGTATGATACAGGCCTATGTATGATACAGGCCTATGTATGATACAGGCCTATGTATGATACAGGCCTATGTATGATACAGGCCTATGTATGATACAGACCTATGTATGATACAGGCCTATGTATGATACAGGCCTATGTATGATACAGACCTATGTATGATACAGACCTATGTATGATACAGACCTATATGTATGATACAGACCTATGTATGATACAGGCCTATGTATGATACAGGCCTATGTATGATACAGGCCTATGTATGATACAGACCTATGTATGATACAGACCTATGTATGATACAGGCCTATGTATGATACAGGCCTATGTATGATACAGACCTATGTATGATACAGACCTATGTATGATACAGGCCTATGTATGATACAGGCCTATGTATGATACAGGCCTATGTATGATACAGGCCTACTGTACTCCTGCTGAAGCCAGGCTCAGAGGACATTATTGTGAAGTGATGACACACAGGGTTCAGGTTGAAGGTTGTATTATTGTCACATGTTGTGTTCAGGTACATAAGAGTCACATAGAGAGGTGCTATAGATGTGTGACGGCTCTGTCATTTACATACAGTACATTACAGTATGTGTGATGTTGCAGTGTATTTTGGGTGGTCCCCAGTTCAAATATGATTATTTTGGGGGGTCTCCAGTTCAAATATGATTATTTTGGGTGGTCCCCAGTTTAAATATGATTATTTTGGGGGGTCTCCAGTTCAAATATGATTATTTTGGGTGGTCCCCAGTTTAAATATGATTATTTTGGGGGGTCGCAGCCTGAAACGGTTGAGGATATCACTGACCTAGATGGTAGAATATTTTCTCTGGTAAACGGAAGCGTTGTGGAGAGGGTCATAAAAGGAACCTTTGTTCTGGGGGTCTATGAGGGTCTATGAGGGTCTATGAGGGTCTATGAGGGTCTGCATACATCTCAGTGGAACAATCAGATTACATGTCTGAGGTCAGAAGGTCATGGATGGAGTCTTATCACATGGTTCACGGTCTCTCATGACCCGCGTCATGTGGCCCATAGTTGCTTCTTTTGGGCTGGTTTTCCTAGACCTAGTTGCTTGTTTCTCTCGGAGAATCTGGCAACACTGTTTAGGAGCCGTTTACACACGCTGACGATCAGTACAGTAAACCACAAAGTGCCGTTTGCGTTCTCACTTTTTATTCTGCGTTTACAACAGAGGCGCGGCAAACAGTGATTGAAAACGCTGTTGTGTGCACGCCAGGTGCACGTGTGCGTAGAACCACTTCCGTTCTACCTCCCCAGTGAGTCAACACCCTGACTCTGTTTGACCAGAATGGAACAGAGCCTTCATTAGTATCATTGTAACAATCAGAATGGAACAGAGCCTTCATTAGTGTCATTGTAACAACCAGAA
Organism: Gymnoscopelus microlampas; assembly: GCF_963454915.1. Lineage (NCBI taxonomy): Eukaryota > Metazoa > Chordata > Actinopteri > Myctophiformes > Myctophidae > Gymnoscopelus > Gymnoscopelus microlampas. Next base: position 49,708,411 of record NC_139953.1, on the reverse strand, counting down.
TGGAACAGAGCCTTCATTAGTATCATTGTAACAACCAGAATGGAACAGAGCCTTCATTAGTGTCACTGTAACAACCAGAATGGAACAGAGCCTTCATTAGTATCATTGTAACAACCAGAATGGAACAGAGCCTTCATTAGTATCATTGTAACAACCAGAATGGAACAGAGCCTTCATTAGTGTCACTGTAACAACCAGAATGGAACAGAGCCTTCATTAGTATCATTGTAACAACCAGAATGGAACAGAGCCTTCATTAGTATCATTGTAACAAGCAGAATGGAACAGAGCCTTCATTAGTATCATTGTAACAACCAGAATGGAACAGAGCCTTCATTAGTATCATTGTAACAACCAGAATGGAACAGAGGCTTCATTAGTGTCATTGTAACAACCAGAATGGAACAGAGCCTTCATTAGTGTCATTGTAACAACCAGAATGGAACAGAGCCTTCATTAGTGTCATTGTAACAACCAGAATGGAACAGAGCCTTCATTAGTATCATTGTAACAACCAGAATGGAACAGAGCCTTCATTAGTATCATTGTAACAACCAGAATGGAACAGAGCCTTCATTAGTATCATTGTAACAACCAGAATGGAACAGAGCCTTCATTAGTATCATTGTAACAACCAGAATGGAACAGAGCCTTCATTAGTGTCATTGTAACAACCAGAATGGAACAGAGCCTTCATTAGTGTCATTGTAACAACCAGAATGGAACAGAGCCTTCATTAGTGTCATTGTAACAACCAGAATGGAACAGAGCCTTCATTAGTGTCATTGTAACAACCAGAATGGAATAGAGCCTTCATTAGTGTCATTGTAACAACCAGAATGGAATAGAGCCTTCATTAGTGTCATTGTAACAACCAGAATGGAACAGAGCCTTCATTAGTATCATTGTAACAACCAGAATGGAACAGAGCCTTCATTAGTGTCATTGTAACAACCAGAATGGAATAGAGCCTTCATTAGTGTCATTGTAACAACCAGAATGGAACAGAGCCTTCATTAGTATTGGGCGTAGACATGGGGTCAAAGTCGTTCTACTGCTACTGTACGCCAGCGACATGTTGGCTAGTGAAAGTATGTCACGTTAGCATCATAGTGACCCAGATACATAGTTAGCCAGCTAACCGACCCAGTCAGTCAGACAGACAGCCGTCTGTCTGCCCTGGAGCTCTCTACACCAATTATATGCTCTGTCTGTCTCTGCTACGCTGTCTGTCTCAGTCATATCAGGGGTTTTTCAGGCCAAGGACCCCTTAGCTGAGAGAGAGATGAAGCAGGGACCCCTTTAGCTGAGAGAGAGATGAAGCAGGGACCCTTTAGCTGAGAGAGAGATGAAGCAGGGACCCTCCACTACATATTGTATAACATTGTGTTGCAGATTCAACTTTTTCATAGATTTCATAGAACAGTGGTTCTCAAACTTTTTCATGTCAAGGACCCCCAAATTGACACTTATTAGCCCGCGTACCCCCATTTCAAAAGATAAGCCAGGGACCCCCATAAGAGAAGGTTTTTACGGCTCTAGCGGTAAAAAAAAAAAATCAAAGACCCCCCAGTTTGACATGCATTAGGCTACGGACACCTTTAATGGCATTTCTATCCCTGGAACCCCAATTTATATTGTAAAATGTTAATTTAACTCTGAGAGTGTACAAATGGAACCAAATGGACCCGTTAGGGTCCATTTGGTTCCATTTGTACACTCTCAGAGTTACAGACACATAAGGGTCCATTTGGTTCCATTTGTACACTCTCAGAGTTACAGACACATAAGGGTCCATTTGGTTCCATTTGTACACTCAGAGTTACAGACACATAAGGGTCCATTTGGTTCCATTTGTACACTCAGAGTTACAGACACATAAGGGTCCATTTGGTTCCATTTGTACACTCTCAGAGTTACAGACCCATAAGGGTCCATTTGGTTCCATTTGTACACTCTCAGAGTTACAGACCCATAAGGGTCCATTTGGTTCTTATCCATCATTTAGCTGGGGACCCCCTGGAACCCCCTCAAGTACCCCTGGGGGTCCCCGGACCCCACTTTGAGAATCAATGTCATAGATAGCTTCATAGACTTGTTTGACAGACACTGTCATCAAATTGTTGTTTTTTGGTTCTTTGACTCATCTTTTAGGGAGGGGGCTGTGTTACACTGGATCCAGTGTAGGGAGGGGCCTGTGTGGAGGGAATGAGCTGTGATTAGTGTTTAGGAAAGCGTGGCTGATTGAAAGGTATTTTTGTGATATGTGTGTGTATGTGTGTATTTCATGTATTGAATGTGTATTGTGTGTGTATCTCTCCAGGCTCTTCAGGGTGTGTGTGTGTGTGTGTGTGTATTAAATGTGTGTGTATCTCTCCAGGCTCTTCAGGGTGTGTGTGTGTGTGTATGTGTGTATTAAATGTGTGTGTATTCCTCCAGGCTCTTCAGGGTGGGCTCCAGGTGGTTGTGACTCCTCGTGGCACGGCCCCCCCTCGGCCCCTAGCAACGGTAACCGGGGGCGTCGCCACAGCACGGCGTCGGACAGCGGCGACACGGGCTTCGGCACTTCCTGCTCCGACAGCGTCGAAGGTACGTCCTCCCTCCTGATTGGTTCCCTAGTCTCTGTGTTGCTAAAGACCTCCCTTCTGATTGGTTCCCTGTCTCTGTGTTGTTGTTGTTGTGCGAGCGCCTCGAGTGGCTCAGTGGTACAGTGAATAAGACGGAGTGTGTTCATCAGCTCTCTGGTGCTCACATGGTTCATGGCCGTGAGGTGGAAAACAAAGGTTGGTGGTTCGAATCAGAGGCTCTCAGACAAAGAGAGGTTGGTGGTTCGAGTCCAGAGAGGCTTTCAGACAAAGCCCTGAATGTCAAGCGGATGCTGGTTGGCCAAGTGACCGTGGGCGACACAACGGAACCACGCGACTGTGATCCCATCCAGCCAAGATTCCCTCTCTCTCTCTCTGACACAAAAGATTCCTTCTCTGTCACGTGTGTTAGTGGTGAAAGGGAAGAGACGCTGACGTTTAAAACATCACTGTGTAAACATCATGGACACAAGACATGTTAAAGTGACACAGATGCGTTCCCGGTCTTAAAGGAGAATTTTGGACTAAGGTTTTCTTACCTTTTCTATGACGTTATGATATCTTAGGATGAATGGTACAGTAGAAAGATTTCATAACTCCATCCCTGGTCCGCCACAGCTTAAAACGTGCGTGGATAGGCCTTGCGCTAGATCGTGTATTTTAATCGCTTTTTCTCTCTTTTTTTTTGGTGAGATCTGACGTTCATAGTGACAGAACACTATGCAAACAAAAATAAAATAATAATAATCGAAATCTCGAGATCTCGATCTCGTCTAGCTAGACTTCTGTTTTTCTTTTTATTACAGGGTTCTGTCACTATGAACGTCAGATCTCACCAAAAAAAAACGACTAAAATACGCGATCTAGTGCAAGGCCTATTGGCGTATATTTTTAACTCAAATCTTTGCTTCTGGGGGGGTCCCTGGAACAAAATATTTTGATGGGGGTCCGCGGCCAAATACATATAATTTCAATGGGTTAAACCCCCCCACTACCTACTAGTTACACCAATACCCTCTGTCTGTCTGTCTGTCTGTCTGTCTGTCTGTCTGTCCCTCAGAGCTCATAGTGTCAGTCAGTGAATTCCCATGAGGTTGTAATTACATGGTAGTGTGTGAGTGAGGAGGAAGCAACTCGTTAAGGCCCCCCAGGACAGGATACCCCCCCCTCACCTCCCCCCCTCCCAGGATGTGTCTGTCCAACCAGAGACTGACACATCATCACCCCTAGAGGGTGTTTTAGCCAGACAGAGCACAAATCTCACACAGACGTCCCCCAGCCAATAACGGCCCTTTTCTCACCGGGATCGCGGTATCTTGGCCACGCCCCCCTTAGCCTCTGAGCCTATCACCACGCACGCAGAACTCTGCATCACACGGCGAGACGCTGTGTCGAACGTTTTTTGAAGTCTCTGATTCAGCCTCAGTCTCAGCGCTGTTGGAGAGATAGGCAGTGCCAGCGCCTGGGCAGTGATATCCGCATGGAAGGTGACGCAGTGGTCCTTGGGGGAGTACCGGGGGGTCCCCAGCAAAATTAGTTATTTAACATAGCATCAGAATCATTTTAACCACTTCGTTTTGGCTATTCAAAAATAGCAGATCTACAAGCTCATAGCGCGGCACCGAGTGCCGCGCTATGAGCTTGTAGATCTGCTATTTTTGAAAAATCTTGAAAATCTTGTGCAAATCTTTGAATATATTTACAATGCATTTTAACTAAAATCTTTGCTTCTGGGGGGTCCCTGGCACACAAAACATTTTCAGATGGTGGTCCGCGGCCAAATGTATATCAATTTTAGGGGTCCTTGGCATGAAAAAGGTTGAAAACCACTGGCATAGAGGGTGTGGCCAGACGGGGCACACAGATCTCCACCTACTGTAGTCCGTCTTGAGAAATGTTCATTCAATCCATGACATTGAATTCAATGTCCATGCATTACATTCACTGAATGTTCAATGAACAGTGAAGAAAGAAACCATATAATCTATGAATATAGTTCCCAGTCAGTCTGAACACATTCACAGGACATTAACATGATGTCACCATCACACTTATCACTATCTAGAGACGAGGATCTCTGAGAGGCTGGTTGTGTGAGTCTAGGCTGGTCAACAATACACCATATGATTTAATTTAATTCTTCACAGTGTAATAATGGAAACGAGGTCTTGATAATCTTATTCTGGCTCTTTGACTTCTGTGACCCTCTCTCTCTCTCTCTCTCTCTCTCTCTCTCTCTCTCTCTCTCTCCCCCCCCCTCTCTAAGCAGTCCCAGCTGTGTTCTGATGTTAGTACCACTTTGCTCCGGGACGCACTGCTCTGTAACAAAGACCTCTATGCATGAGGGTCAGCACGCGCACACACACACACACACACGCACACGCACACGCACACGCACACGCTCACACACTCACACTGACACTGACACTGACACTGACACTCACACACGCGCACATGCACAGACACATGCGTAGACACACACACACACACACACACACACACACACACACACACACACACACACACACACACACACACACACACACACACACACACACACACAGACAGACTGGTGTGACGTGCGTGTGTGCGTTTGTCTGCTCAAGATGTGTGTGTGTGTGTGTGTGTGTGTGTGTGTGTGTGTGTGTGTGTGTGTGAGTGAGCCCCCCATGGAACAACGTTGGTTCTGTGGGAGTTGGAATGACTTGGGTAGTGGGTGGAAGCAAGCAGACAGACAGACAGACAGACAGACAGACAGACAGACAGACAGACGCTGTGTCGAGGACATGTGGTGCTGAATGCTGATAGGTCCAGTGGTGGTCTGTGAGGTCATCACCAGACTGACCAACCAGCAGGCAGTGAAAACATCATGTAAAGTAACAGTTATGAACGACTTGAATGTTCATTCAGTTATTATGAACCCATGAATGAGACTCATTGACTGCCACACATAAAACATTTTACTGCTATGCCAGTCAGTGCAGAGTCCAGTGCAACGGGCGGGGTACCCACGGAGCCGGATACCCAATGGGTACCCCGCGTTTGACGGGTGAAAACGGGTGTAAAATATACTTTTATAAGTTCACGGGTATATGGGGACGGGCGGTACTGAACTAAACACGGGCGCCGGGCGGGTATCATTTTATTGTGAAAATCAAAGAGCACGGTTACCGCCCAAACAACGTCACTTGTGTAACTTCACACATAACAGCACAACGACATGGAGCACCGGTCAGTTATCTTAACTACATTGAACATCCTGTTAACCCATTGAGACCTGAAGCCGATTCTACATGTCTCCTAAATCTCAACAGTTTTCTGAAAAACGTATGTTTCTATATCAGTGGTGCTCAATCTTTTTCATGTCAAGGACCCCCAGAATTATATGTATTTGACCGCGGACCCCCATCAAAATATGTTGTTCCAGGGACCCCCCCAGAAGCAAAGATTTTAGCTAAAAATGTTCGCTTTAAAAATATATATATTCAAAGATTTGCACACATTTTCACGATTTTTCAAAAATAGCAGATCTACAAGCTCATAGCGCGGCACTCGGTGCCGCGCTATGAGCTTGTAGATCTGCTATTTTTGAATAGCCCAAAGTGTAAAATAATGCTTTTTAGCGCAAATCTAAAAATGACACAGTTCCAGGTCTTAATGGGTTAACACATCCACCGCCAAGGGCTAATCTCAGAATGTACTCACCAGTGCCAAGGTTTTATTGTTGTTTTTTGTTTTTTTCACGTCACCATAGACCCCGTTAAAATCCTTTAGAATGCGCGATGGACTGTTTGTAAACAACGTGCACATGTCCCTGTGTCTACTAGTGCAGACCACGTGTCAAACGGAGCCGCCATGTTTGAGTTCTGACCGTTTATGTTAACATGGGAAATGCGAGGAGAAAAAACTACAAGGGCTAAACAGGGGTTTTAGTGTGCGCCTTAGAATGGAGGCCGACATCAGATGGACATAACTCTGTGAATTATGCTCTGATCAGTGTAATATATACTACTGTACGTTTAAAGGCCTTCAGATATAGTTATCAGACTTTGACCTGGTGCCTGGAGGGTCAATGTCCTGGTGCCTGGAGGAACAGATCTATTCTGACTTTTAGAAAGAGGATTCTTACAGCCGTGTGGTCTGAATGACAGAACCTCACTCACTGAGAGAGAGAGAGAGAGAGAGAGAGAGAGAGAGAGAGAGAGAGAGAGAGAGAGAGAGAGAGAGAGAGAGAGAGAGAGAGAGAGAGAGAGAGAGAGAGAGAGAGAGAGAGAGAGAGAGAGAGAGAGAGAGAGAGAGAGAGAGAGAGAGAGAGAGAGAGAGAGAGAGAGAGAGAGAGAGAGAGAGAGAGAGAGAGAGAGAGAAGTAGGGCATCATCATCTCTGTGTCCTCTATGTGTGGGAGGATAAGAGAGGAGGATGAGAAGAGGGAGAGAGAGGAGGATGAGAAGAGGGAGAGAGAGGAGGATGAGAAGAGGGAGAGAGAGGAGGATGAGAAGAGGGAGAGAGAGGAGGATGAGAAGAGAGGAGTGTATGAATCAGTGTTAACATGGTTCATGTTGCTCTGCAGTTTAACCGTTTAAATCCATTCCTTCATGAAGCTCACTGCTGCCTACGTACTGTGTGCGCGTGTGTGTGTGTGTGCGCGTGCGTGCGTGCGCGCACGCATGTTAACTCCAGTACAGCAGTCTAGTGTGTGTGTGTGTACACACACACACACACACACACACACACACACACACACACACACACACACACACACACACACGCATAGCCTTGTTTCCATGTGTGTGTGTGTCTGTATGTGACACATAGCCTAATTGTGTGTGTGTGTGTGTGTGTGTGTGTGTGTGTGTGTGTGTGGGTGACCTATATTTATGTCTACTGTTATATATGCCTGGAATCCTTTTATAATGTGTGGTATGTATTCACTCACACTGGGTCACACCCACACACACACACACGTACGCGCGCACACACACACACACACACACACACACACACACACACACACACACACACACACACACACACACACACACACACACACACACACACACACACACACACACACACACACACACACACACACACACACACACACACACACAGTAAATACAATAAATACATGGATAAATACATATAGTCTTTCTTTTGTAGCATTCATAGAGGTATAATATAACTACAGGGTGGATTGCCCCGCTATGCCCCGCTATTCATTTCAATGAATGTGCTCAGTGGCGTTTTGAAGCACCCGGAAGCCTGCCGGAAGTAGAATTATTGAGACGTTTTTGAGACGTTTAGAGCAGCCATAGAGTTATGAGCATGAGCACTAGTGTCCTGTTTGTGTGTGTTGAGCTATGAACGCGAGATATTTATTAAATACACTGGAGATGCATATTTATATGTAAATGCATATGTATTTATGTATGTATAATAAGTTTACATATTTGTATTATATTATATATATATTTATTGTCTCCGCCAGGCCGTAAGGCATGGCGAGAGAGTATGTTTTACCCTCCGTCCGTGTGTCCGTCCGTGTGTCCGTCCGTGTGTCCGTGTGTCCGTCCGTGTGTTACCACCAAATCTCCGGCACCGTTGGCCCGGTCGCTGCGAAACTGTGCACACACACTCCCTGGATGCCAATTCAGAACCTCTGCCTCAAATTTTTCACATGGGCCTGTTATAGCGCCACCAGGAGGCCGATTTGTGCAAAACCCATTTTTCACATTATTCCTACAGTTTTTAACCAAACGTCATGCAAATCGGTACACAGTATCTCTATAGTCATGTGATCAACCCTGATCTGTCCGATTTCCCATATTCCATCCTTATTGGTTAAGGTTGCCATCCAAAGTTTGCAGGATTGGTCCGTTTTGAACAAACTGCCTCAAACCATGAACGCAGCGTGCGATTTCCGTGAAATTTCACACGCACATTCCCACTAGGCCGAGGAAGAAATGCCACCCTTTTCACATTGGCCTGTTATAGCGCCACCAGCAGGTCTCATTTAGCAAAACACATTTTTGGAACAAAATGCTTCAAATCATGAATGCAGTGTCTGATTGCCGTGAACGACCTAAGAATAAATGGCACCCTTTTCACATTGGCCTATTATAGCGCCACCAGGAGGCCACAATAACGTATCTGACCTGGCGGAGACCTGTGCTCCGAGGAGCACTTTATCTAGTTTTTAGTATGTTTTGCTCGTGCATGTATTTCTCCCCGCCTGCAGTTCCAGCTTTAGCCACTGGGTTAGCGGCTTCAATGTTTCTCAGCAACTCTGGGGGCCTGGTAGCATCACCATGCAGTCAGGAACAGGAAGTGATGTCATATTAGTGGCTGGTGGTTAATGGTTGACCACTTCCTGTCTCCTGTTTGTTTGTGAGGAGATAACTGATCTGTGTGTGTGTGTGTGTGTGTGTGTGTGTGTGTGTGTGTGTGTGTGTGTGTGTGTGTGTGTGTGTGTGTGTGTGTGTGTGTGTGTGTGTGTGTGTGTGTGTGTGTGTGTGTGTGTGTGTGTGTGTGTGTGTGTGTGTGTGTCAGATGAGAGGGGGTGGGGGGGGGGGGGGGGGGGTAGGAGAGTCTAAATGACATCCGGATGAGGGGGGAGGGAGGGGGGGGGTGTTGCTTATGTGAATGATTCTCTTTACTCCTGAGAGTTGAGGAGACAGTTTCTGCTTCCGGGTCTGCTGGCGGAGACTTGTGCTCCGAGGAGCACATTTTCTAATTTTGTTTTTTCCCACTCAGAACCAGGAGATAACATGCATACAAATAGCACCCCGTGCCAAACAGGACAATGTGGTATTGCAGGTGAAAGTGCTTTATAAGCCAGAGAGAAGTTAGATGGAATGAGTATATCTGAGGCTTGATTTAGGCTCAAACCTTTTGAAAAACGTTTGAGGGACATAAACAATATGCTATTAAATATATATATTTTAAATCCATGGTGTAGATCCTTTAATGTTTTGACCGGGCAGGTAAATATGAGTATCTGTCTTTTGAGAAGGAACTAAATCCAGGGAGCATCAGGGTCAGTTGAAGCTGAACCCACAGGGTAAAGGGCTGGTACCAGCTTGTATCAGAATAGAGTTTGTCTATTATAAAATGATGATTTCCTGTCTATTCACCTGTTTCCTAGGCTGTGTGTTTTCCACTTTCTGTCCATTTTATTGGATATCATTGGTCATCTGACCAGTTTCAATGGATTTCATTGGATCAAAACACACAGCCTAGGAAACAGGTGAATAGGAATGTGTTGAGATGTGGGGGCAAGGGGCGTTGTGTGTAGCACTGAGCAGGAGTCACTGGTTTCTCTTTAAGGAGAAAGAGGAACAAGGAGGGGGAAAAAAGTTATACATTACATGAATGTGGTTTTAATGTAGTGGGTGTCTAAAGCATGTATTTTACTGTGTTTTCTATTGAATGAGTAGAGGACCGTTTCAGACTTCTGTTTGAGTGTAAAAGAAGGTTAAGAAAGGCTTGGTTAAAGGTCTCTCCATCTCTGTCTCTCTCTCCATCTCTGTCTCTCTCTCCATCTCTCCATCTCTGTCTCTCTCTCCATCTCTCCATCTCTGTCTCTCTCTCTCCGTCTCTCTCCATGGTTCTCTCATTCTTCTAGTCCTCCTCTGTTCCTCCTATAAGAGGAGGTGACACAGTTTCCTTGAACCACAGGGGAAGCCCTGTGTGTGTGTGTGTGTGTGTGTGTGTGTGTGTGTGTGTGTGTGTGTGTGTGTGTGTGTGTGTGTGTGTGTGTGTGTGTGTGTGTGTGTGTGTGTGTGTGTGTGTGTGTGTGTGTGTGTGTGTGTGTGTGTGTGTGTGTGTGTGTGTGTGTGTGTGTGTGTGACCCAGAACAGCAGTAGGAAGTACCTGGGGTTTTTCAAACAGGCCATCCAGCCCAGAGGAACTATTCTAATTAGTGCCTCTTCTTTTTAGACACTTTTATACCTGCTTTATAGAGACCTGGGACAGAGAGGACATGATGTCACGTGTCACATGATGATGTCACATGATGATGTCACATGATGATGTCACATGTCACTCGTGTGAGACGTGAGCCCTGTTATCACACTGCATTGTAGTAACACGCCCCCTTCTGTGTGACAGTACTCTGTGGTGGAATAATGGGGCAGTGGTGTAAAGTAACTAAGTACATTTACTTAAGTACTGTACTTAAGTACAATTGTGAGATATTTGTACTTTACTTGAGTCTCCACTACAATTATTTGAAAACTTTAGTTACTAGTTACTTTTCAGATATAAATTATTATCTTATAAAACATACATTAACCACCTATTTTATACCTATTTGAAAATAGCCGATCTACAAGCTCACAACGCGTCGCATCGCGACACGTTGTGAGCTTGTAGATCTGCTATTTTCAAACATTTAGTACTTTTACGTTTTGGTACAGTAAATACATTTTGATGCCAATACTTTTGTACTTTTACTCAAGTCAATTTTGAATTCGGGACTTTTACTTGTAACAGAGTTATTTCTACATTGCAGTATTGATACTTTTACTTAAGTAAAACATTTGAGTACTTTTTCCACCACTGTGGGGGGGGGTTTAATTTACGATTTTGTGCCATATTTTGTGTACATAACGTTCAGCACGGAAACTCGCTCACTGTAGCTCGCTCGGTGGTGGCTCAAGTCCGCTTGAGACGGTGCGCCTCCGTCGCCGTCCAAAACTATACTTTATCGGCGAAAAAAGGTAGTTGGCCGTTGTTGGAAAAAGTAACGTTGTGAGCGGGAGTCAATCCCAGGAGGTGTGTGTTGGGATTCTATAGTGTTGTTCCAGGGACCCCCAGAAGCACAGATCGGAGTTAAAAATGTTCGGTGCCGCCCTATGAGCTTGTAGATCTGCTTATTTTTGAATAGCCAAAGGAATCTAAAATTACAGATGCGCTGTCGGGCATAAACCATCTTATCACCATATTTAACCCATTGAGACCTGGAACTGTGTCATTTTTAGATTTGAGCTAAAAAGCATTATTTTACACTTTGGGCTATTCAAAAATATCAGATCTACAAGCTCATAGCGCGGCACCGAGTGCCGCGCTATGAGCTTGTAGATCTGATATTTTTGAAAATTTGTGAAAATGTGTGCAAATCTTTGAATATATATATCTTTAAAGCGAACATTTTTAACTCAAATCTGTGCTTCTGGGGGGTCCCTGGAACAACATATTTTGATGGGGGTCTGCGGCCAAATACATATAATTTTGGGGGTCCTTGACATGAAAAAGATTGAGCACCACTGATATAGAAACATACGTTTTTCAGAATAATGTTGAGATTTAGGAGACATGTAGAATCGGCTTCAGGTCTCAATGGGTTCAACTTTTCGTGCAAAATCGGAGTTGAAAATCCAGCATAATTGCACAGACCCACAGCCTCTGACTCAGCAATATAGACATGTGTTGTTCTCTGTGTGTAATACCACACACACACACGCACACGCACACGCACACGCACACGCACACACACACACACACGCTCGCGCGCGGTCACCTCCACATCCTGCAGTGCCAGCAGGTCAGCAGCTCTGAGAGAGAGAGAGAGAGAGACCTACAGAGCAATACCTTTTTTAAAGGAGTAGTTCACCCAAAAAAATGACTTATTTTCTATCAATTCCACACCCCATGAAGCCTTGAATTTCATGGAGATTTCATGGAGAAAACATGATTTATTTTTTAAAGGACGTATATAGTGCGTCTTCTTTGGCGGGCAATGCGATAATTATGTCTCTGTCTCTGTTGTGGAAATAATGACAGGGTTCTGAAGAGTTTCTCCTCCCTTTGTGTCCTCTTGATCTCCTCCCTGCTCCTCCTAAAACCTCCCTGCTCCTCCTAAAACCTCCCTGCTCCTCCTAAAACCTCCCTGCTCCTCCTAAACCCTCCCTGCTCCTCCTAAAACCTCCCTGCTCCTCCTAAAACCTCCCTGCTCCTCCTAAACCCTCCCTGCTCCTCCTAAACCCTCCCTGCTCCTCCCTGAGCAGATTAACAAGCCAATAAATGTGTTTTAAAGTTCTGGAGACAGAGGGAGGAGACATGATGAGATCATCTTCTGCCTCTGGGGACAAACATCACGTTGGTGGTCCCCTGCTCCTGCTGTTTAGGGTGTGGAGGGGGGGGGGGTGTTGGGGGGGTTTTGGGGTATCCTGACCATCTAAGTAGACACTTTAACCCCTTACAACCGCAAACTGCCTTTCTACCCCAAATGTCGCTAGCCTGGCCTAGGCTTCTTTCCCTCTACATTAGAAGAGTTGTCACCCAATCTCAGCTCCCCCCCCCCCCCTCACCCAACTGTTCAAAAATAAAAGCATGTGTGTGTGTGTGTGTGTGTGTGTGTGTGTGTGTGTGTGTGTGTGTGTGTGTGTGTGTGTGTGTGTGTGTGTTTTGGGGGTGGGGTGGTACAGGGGACCCCACCCAAGCACCCACCATCCTGGTCTGATCTCATTAGAGGATTGAAGGGGGGGTGGGGGGGGGGGGGGGGCTGTCAATTACATTTTCAAGGGAATTGAAGGTTGTGTGTGTGTGTGTGTGTGTGTGTGTGTGTGTGTGTGTGTCTGTGTGTGTGTGTGTGTGTGTGTGTGTGTGTGTGTGTGTGTGTGTTTTCGCTAACCTTGACAACCCCTCATTACTGGGGGTGGAGACGAGAGC
>NC_139953.1:49682656-49685156 GCF_963454915.1 Gymnoscopelus microlampas | reverse complement strand
GTATTTAAGTTCATAAAGTCAACATAAGTAATAACTAAATGCATTTGAAATTAAATACAAAATGTTACTTTTCAGGATCCAATTCAAAAATAGCAAAAAAAGAAAATCTGGATTCCAATTAAAAAATAGCAAAAATAGCCGATCTACAAGCCTAAAAAGCGTCGCAGTGCGACACGTTTTGAGCTTGTAGATCTGCTATTTTTGCTACTTTTGTGTGACATAGAAGTACGGCATTAATTTACGAAAAACGTTAAAATACGGAGTTAGGAGTTGTCTGTCTGACAGTATATGCAATGTGTCCCTCTGGAGTGAGTGTGTAAATATAGTGGTCCTCTACAATGTAGAGGACCACTATATTTCCACACTCACTCCAGAGTGAGTGTGGAACTTGTTCAGGTGTGGAACTTGTTCTGGTCAAGTACCCCTAAATGAATGCGGATTTGGTCGCGGACCCCCATCTGAAAAGAGTTCCAGATGTGGTGTTAAAAATGTAATAAAATATTCAAACATTTTCAAAGAATATCAAGATTTTTGGAAAATAGCTGATGTATGTAGGGCCCTGGGGGTCCCCGGACCCCACTTTGGGAACCCCTGCATTAGACCACGGACCACCATAACTCTGATAGTGTACAAATGGAACCAAATGGACCCATAAGGGTCCATTTGGTTCCATTTGTACACTCTCAGAGTTACAGCAACATAAGGGTCCATTTGGTTACTAACTATCCAACATTTATCTGGGTACCCCCTGGAACCCACTCAAGGACCCCTGGGGGTCCCCGGACCCCACTTTGAGAACCATGGCTCTACATCATCAAAGTTACATCACTCCTGCATTAGAAGGATAATATCATAGCCTGGCATGGCCAAGCTAATATCACTGCGCAGATATTAGTCTGGAATCTCTGTGTGGAACCTGCATTTCCGAGGGGCAAATAAAAAAACTGCCTCTGACGATAAACCCGCCCTATATTTACATACTGGGCTCTGATTGGTCCCTCACAACTTCGGAGGGAGATAAATCAAATCTCTATTGAGAGGGGCCAGACCTAATCTGACACGGGCAATTTCTTTCTGCAATGGCAGATTCGTCTGGAACCAGGCTAATAATATCAGTCACCAGAACCAAGGACGTGTGTTTTCAATGAATGTGACATGATTAAAATGGAGTTTGTAGTTACAATGGGTTTGTATAGGAAGAGGGCGTGTCTAATAAAATGAATATCATTTTTTCCCTCTGCACCTATAGACTCTTTGCCAAAAATAGCCGATCTACAAGCTCTCAACGCCTCGCAGCGCGAGGCGTTGAGAGCTTGTAGATCTGCTATTTTTGGCTAAAGTTCTCCTCAGAAAAAGGGATGCTAGGGTTCAAGTGGTTAAGGTAAAAAAAAAAATATATATCACTCAAAGATTTGGCGGACCCCCTGTAGTAGCTCTGAGGACCCCCTAGGGGTCCCGGACCCCCTGTTGAAGACCCCTGCTTTAATCCACAGTGTTAATTTAACCCTGTGAGTGTGAACCAAATGGACCCGACTTTGTTGTAATTTGAGGTCAGACATGTTCTAGGTAGAACCCTTTTAAGGGTCTATATTTGGTTCCCTTAACTATCAGTCATGTTGCTGGGGAACCCCTTAAAGGACCCCTGGGGGTCCCCGGACCACACGTTGAGAACCAGTGTCCTAGTCTGGAAGAGTATGAGTCACCCCCCTCATCCATGTGTGACTGGTTCCCTCTAGTGGTTCACTACACACATTGCAGTTAACTAAATGTTTTCTCCATTCTATTGTTCAGGTTGTTTCATAGTTTAACTATTTATTAAGACCAGGAACACATCTGTGTCATTTTAGGATTTATGTGGATATTCAAAAAATAGCAGATCTACAAGCTCATAGCGCGGCACCGAGTGCCGCGCTATGAGCTTGTAGATCTGCTATTTTTTGAATATCATGACACTTTGTGCCAATCTTTGTATATATATATATATATTTTTAGAGCGAACATTTGTAACTCAAATATTTACTTCTAGGGGGTCCTTGGAACAACATATTTTGAGATGGGGGTCCGCGGCCAAATGCATGTATATTTTTGGTGGTCCTTGATATGAAAAAGTTGGAGCACCACTGATATAGCAAACATTTTTTAGATATGTATTTGGCCGTGGACCCCATCTCAAAATGTTTTGTTCCAGGGACCCCCCAGAAGCAAAGATATGAGTTAAAAATGTTCAATCTTTTTTTTCAAAGTTAGCAGATCTACAAGCTCTGCGCTATGAGCCGCGCTCTGAGCTTGTATATTTGCTATTTTTGAATAGCCAAAGAAATCTTAAAATGACAGATGTGTTCCCGGTCTAAATGGGTTAAACTATTCTAATAGCCTTAATGCTCTCTCACCAGCTTTTGTAACTCAAATCTTTACTTCTGGAGGGGTGCCTGGAACAAAATATTTTGAGATGGGGGTCGGCGGCCAAATACATATCATTTTGGGGGTCCTTGACATGAAA
>NC_139953.1:49642656-49677656 GCF_963454915.1 Gymnoscopelus microlampas | reverse complement strand
TTGATACGTTGTTAGCTTGTAGATCTGTTCTTTTTGTCACGTGACGCCTTCGCTCGAGTCCGTCTTGGGGCCATTGATGGCACACTGGGTTAAGAGTCTCATTATAGCACTGTATGATTTCTATAGTCCTGGAAATTTGAAAATTCATTGTTAACACTTGGGGTGCCAGAGGTTTATTAAAAAAATGTACGTTGAGTGCCAGGATTTTTAACCATTTTTTAGGAGCCCAGATACAGGCTTTTGAAGTCATAAGTTAACCAGGAAGTGGATTGGAGTCTAAATCTTCGGAAAATTATATCTCCTGGTGCTGCGAAGGGAAAAAAAAATGTTTAAAAAAAAAAACAAAATTGAAAAAAAAAAATATATATATATTTTTTTTTTTTTCCCAAAACCGTATATATACGGTTTTGGCACCCAATGTGTTAAAAATGTGTGGGAACCCTTTATACAATTTAACTCTAGTTTTGTTGAAAAAGTTACCTAGTATTACTTTAAGTTAAAAAAAAATAGTACTTTTTCCACCACTGACTGTTGCCCCGCCCTCCTCCCTCCCTAACAGCCGGAGTGGGAGGAGCCAGCACAGGAGGAGACTCCTCCCTCTCCTCCGCCCTCTCCTCGGCTCTCTCCTCCCCTCTGAAGCCCTCCAGCCTGGACCTGAACTACGGGGCCCTGCCCGAGAGCCGGCTGATGGCCCCCCCGGGGGTCCCCACGGGGGTCCCGCCGCCCGGTGGGGGACCCCTCAACTCCTCCTCCTCCTCCGCGGTGGGGGCGGGGGGCCCCCGGGCGGGCGTGGGGGGGTCCCCCATCCAGCCCGCCGTGCGGACCCAGATGTGGCTGAGCGAGCAGATGGAGTACCGCCCCCCAGGGGGAGGGGCTGAGCCGGGGGCGGGGCTGTCGGCCTGGACGCACGACCAGCAGCACCGCGACAGGCTGCGGCAGGAGGCGGAGCTTAACCAGGTAGGAACCAATGAGAAGGAAGAGTTTGGGTTTAGTATGGTTTAACCCGTTCGATGCTGGAACGCATACTGACACATATTTTGCTGTAACCATTATTTTAAATTCTATTTGTTTTTTAACCCTTTAAGACCTGGAACTGTGTCATTTTTAGATTTGAGCTAAAAAGCATTATTTTACACTTTGGCTATTAAAAAAATAGCAGATCTACAAGCTCATAAAGTGCCGCGCTATGAGCTTGTAGATCTGCTATTTTTGAAAAATCGTGAAAATGTGTGCAAATCTTTTAATATATATTGTTTTAAAGCGAAAATGTTTAACTCAAATCTTTGCTTCCGGGGGGTCCCTGGAACATATATGTTTAGATGGGGGTCCGCGGCCAAGTACATGTCATTTTGGGGGTCCTTGACATGGAAAAAAGAACCACTGATATTATGGCGACATACGTTTTTTCAAAAAAACTGTCGAATCCCCCAGAAGCTAAGATTTAAGTTACAAATGTTCGCTTTTGTAACTCAAATCTCAAGATTTGCAAAAAAATAACGATTTTTCAAAAATAGCAGATCTACAAGCTCATAGCGCGGCACCGTGTAAAATAATGCTTTTTAGCTCAAATCAAAAAGTGACACAGATGCGTTCCAGGTCTTAAATCGTGAAAATGTCTTTGAATTACATTTTTTTAAAGCAACATTTTTTAACTGAAATCTTCTGGGGGATTCTACAAATCTCTTCTAAATCCTGTTTTTTAAAAACTGTTTTTTTTTAAACTTATGTTGCTTCAATATCAGTGGCTCTCAAACTTTTTTCATGTCAAGGACCCCCAAAAGGATATGTATTTGGCCATGGAACCCCCCCCCCCATCTCAGGGACCCCCAGAAGCAAAGATTTGAGTTAAAAAAAATATATATATTCAAAGACTTGCACAAATGTTCCACGTTTTTTCATAAAAATGCGGCCCTCGGTGCCGTGCTAGATGAGCTTGCAGATCTGCTATTTGTTGAATAGCCAAAGAAATCTTAAAATGACACACAGATGCGTTCCCGGTCTTAACTCTTTTCCTGCCATTGACGAGATCTCTCGTTTTTCTCCGCATGGCTCAGCCAGCCGTCGACGAGAAAAACGAGATTTTTGAATTTTGTTTATTACAAAGGAAGCAGGAGATAACGCGATGCGAAGATTTTCTGCTCCATTCACTTCAATGTTAAAAAATAAACCGAGACAAAATTCACATTTCACCTATTTTTGCAATGTTATTCTGTGGCAGGGAAGGGGGTAGATTGTGTATATACTCTGGCAGTTAAAGAGTTCATGGATTAAAATGTACTCAGCATCTGTTTTGGGGGCGGCCATAGCTGAGTGGTTAGTGAGCCCGCCTAGGGAGCCAGAGGCCCTGGTTGCCCCAGGTTCGATTCCAGGCCAGGCCAGCATATGTGTCGATGAAATGAAATTTGTCCCTGAGCAAGACTCTTAACCCCTAATTGCTCACAGGTTCTCATTGGAAACAAGACCGCAAGGACTTTCATGAACGACCTGTTAAAAGGAATTATCTTTTTTTTTTTAATCTTTTGTTTGACTGACATGTGTGTGTAGTTGGTTTGACAATAAACACACAACAACACAACAATCAACTTCATCAAAACTATATTTCATATTTCAGCATTTCATTTCATAGTTTTTTTATTTTCCCAAAGATTGTGTGACTCCTCTCTCTTTGAGAGAGAGAGGAGTCCTCTCGCTCTTTGAGTAGCACTGCTGTAGAGCAGCGGTTTCAACCAGTGGTCCGGGGACCACCAAGTGGTCCTCGAGGGGGTCCCCCAGCCAAATGAATAGTTAGGAACCAAATGGACCCTTATATGTCTGTAACTCTGAGAGTGTACAAATGCAACCAAATGGACCCTTACAGGTCTGTGACTCTGAGAGTGTACAAATGGAACCAAATGGACCCGTTAGGGTCCATTTGGTTCCATTTGTACACTCTCAGAGTTACATGAACACTAATGATGGGGATACAGTGTCGATTGGGAGTGGGACCCCCAATAAAACCTAAATGGTTGAGTCCATGGCATATTTGATCAAATAGGGGTCCGTGGCGTGGGCTAATATGTGTCAATGTGGGGGTCCTTGACGCGAAAAAGGTTGAAAACCACTGCTTTAGAGAACTGAATGAATGGACGGACGGACGGACGGACGGACGGTGGACGGTGGTCATTCTAGCAGTGTGTCCTCTGTTGGTCCCAGCGGCAGGGTTCAGCTTTCAGCTTCTGAGTAACACACACACACACACACACACACGCACACACGCACACACACACACACACACACACACACACACACACACACACACACACACACACACACACACACACACACACACACACACACACACACACACACAAATAAAAACCCCAACACATTCCTATAGTTTCATTTTAAACTACTTAGTTTATTTCAGCAGTGCTCGTGTGCGTGCGCGTGCGTGTGTGCCCATGCACGTGTGTGTGTGTGTGTGTGTGTGTGTGTGTGTGTGTGTGTGTGTGTGTGTGTGTGTGTGTGTGTGTGTGTGTGTGTGTGTGTGTGACAGAGTTGTGTTTCTTTCTCTGGTGACATGCAGTATATCAACCACAGTGATTACAGTGACTACAGGTGAGGTGTCGCCCTCCTGTGGTTCAGTCAGGTTTTACAGCATTGATCACACACATCAGACATCGTGTCTTTCTTTATGTGAGTTTAAAACACAGTGAAATCCTCAGTGTTCATTAAACCATCTGAACTCAGTGATTTTAAATCATTTATCATGCAGATACAGTGATTTGACATCATTTAACCCATTAAGACCTGGAACTGTGTCATTTTTAGATTTGAGCTAAAAAGGATTATTTTACACTTTGGGCTATTCAAAAATAGCAGATCTACAAGTTCATAGGGCGGCACCGAGTGCCGCGCTATGAGCTTGTAGATCTGCTATTTTTGAAAAATCGTGAAAATGTGTGCAAATCTTTGAATGTATATATTTTTAAAGCGAACATTTTTAACTCAAATCTTTGCTTCTGGGGGGTCCCTGGAACAAAAATATTTTGATGTGGGTCCGCGGCCAAATACATATAATTTTGGGGGTTCTTGACATGAAAAAGATTGAGCACCACTGATATATAAACATACGTTATTCAGAAAACTGTTGGGATTTAGGAGACATGTAGAATCGGCTTCAGGTCTCAATGGGTTAAATCATTTATCATGCAGATACAGTGATTGTAAGTCATGCACAGTGAATATATGATATATATATATATATATATATGGGCCAAACAGACATAGTGTAAGTAGAGTTGTACTGATACTGATACCAGGATCAGTGAAGCTGCAGATAGATTCTGCTTAAAATGCTGGTATCGGCGAGGGGTGCATTTCTCCTTTCCGACATGTCGCCTTTCCGACGTTGACGAACCCTATACCTAACCCTAACCCTAACCCTAACCGCACGCGGAAGCCACTAGTTGGAGTGGTGAGATGTCGGAATGGAGAGTGAACACCATCGGCGAGTAAGCCCGTCTATGTCGATCCGATACCACGTCATTTATAACATGATTATATTTAATTTACAGTCATATTTTGAATCTGGTAATCCGGTATGGGGAAGGACAAAAACAACATCGGTACATCTCTATATGTGGTCTTATTATTATTTGACTAACTTGTGGCTAAACTTTACAACAACAAAAAAAAATCTTTAATTCAATTTAGCCAAATTATTCGTATCCCCTCACAATGCGACGCGTTGTGAGCTTGTAGATCTGCTATTTTCAAACATTTTAGTACTTTTACTTTCGGTGCTTTAAGTACATTTTGATACCAATGCTTTTGCACTTTTACTGACGAAAATTTTTAATTTCAGACTTTTACTTTTAACAGAGTATTTCTGCATTGCAGTATTGATACTTTTACTTGAGTAAAAACTCGTTTCCAGCACCGCACACACACTGGTATCGGGTCGGTAGACGGTATGGACCGTAAAGCGTGAATGGACCTGGGTGTGGGATCGGGGAAGGGAACGTGGCTGCCATGAGTGTTGATTTTGACATCAAATTTTGATGTAGTTTCATAGTCATATCTTATTCATCTGAAAAGTTTTATTTTTAGTCTAGTTTTAGTCGACTAAATATAAATCTACAGTTTATTTAGTCGACTAAAATGTATGTTGGTGGTGCCTTGATGGCGTCATAATGGCTGTTTTTACACTTGGTTGCATGATGACAATAGCAGATCTACAAGCTCACAACTGAGCTTGTAGATCTGCTATTTTCAGAGCGCAACACCCGAGCGCAACCAAACATAACATTTTATTTGTTGACGAAATTGTCAATATATTTAGTCTCAGTTTTAGTCATCATAGCTTAGTTTTTATTTAGTTTTTATTTAGTTTTCATTTAGTTTTTATTTAGTTTTCATTTAGTTTTTATTTAGTTTTTATTTAGTTTTTATTTAGTTTTTATTTAGTTTTTATTTAGTTTTTATTTATTATTTAGTTTTTATTTAGTTTTTATTTAGATTTCGTCCGTGAAAAAAGGCAGTCGACGAAAAAGAATATCCGTCATAGTTTTAATCGCCGAAATCAACACGTAAGTCCTCACATGAGCAGCACGATGATGTAGATGAGCAGCAGACAGATGAGGATGAGGCAGAAGTTGACGAACAGCTCCTGCATGTTCTTCTTGGCCTGAGGAGGAACCTCCACGGCCTGGGACGCACGCCGCATGGCGCTGCGCGTCAGGTGCTGCACCTTCTCCATCACCGCAACAACCACCACCCACCACTAGGGGGGCGCTATAGGGGAGGAGGAGGGGCTTTAGAGGGTCGTGGAAGGGGGCGAGGCCGGGGGACGGACGGACGGACGTCCTGGACGGTCACGTGGTCACTGTAGTTGTTTGGGTGGATTTGAAGACGTCTTGTGGACGTGGTTTGCGGTGACGTGACGTCTAAACGCTGAGACTATAATGTCACCCTCTTGTTTTTACGAGGCTGGTGTCTCACTGCTGCCCCCCTGTGGCTGCTGGTGACGGCACAGCTGCTGCACAGCTGGACTGAGGGGGGTCTGAAGGTTCAAGTTCAACAGGACAGGAAGCAGAGAGAGAGAGAGAGAGAGAGAGAGAATCATAAGTTATGTATGATGATGATAACATTATAATTTGAGTCAGTGGCGCAGCCAGAACGCTATAGGCTGGGCACGCATGCACGCGCGCCTGACCCACGCTCGCGAACATTTGCGGTTATTGCGCGTTTTTTATTGCGTGTTAGGCGTTTTTTTGTTACATTATTTGGGTTTTAGGGTTAGGGTTGGGTTAGGGTTAATATGTTATTTCATTAGGGTTAGGGTTAGGGTTGGGTTAGGGTTAATATGTTATTTCATTCTTATTTTTGCCTGATTTTACTGATTTTTTTTTTAATCCAAAAATGTACTATACATTTTTTTTTGCAAAATGGATTGGGTGGGCCAGCTCTCTCTATGTGGGTGGGCCACGGCCCACCCAGGCCCACCCATGGCTGCGCCCCTGATTTGAGGGTTTCTGACAGCATGGATATTGACTACTATGCATCCCATGTGGCTGAGAGGGTTATCCTGGGTGTTGAGTGGCACACTGTGTGTGTGTGTGTGTGTGTGTGTGTGTGTGTGTGTGTGTGTGTGTGTGTGTGTGTGTGTGTGTGTGTGTGTGTGTGTGTGTGTGTGTGTGTGTGTGTGTGTGTGTGTGTGTTGTGTGTGCGTGTGTGCGTGTGTGCGTGTGTGTGTGTGTGTGTGTGTTGTGTGTGTGTGTGTGTTGTGTGTGCGTGTGTGTGTGTGTGTGTGTGTGTGTGTGTGTGTGTGTGTGTGTGTGTGTGTGCGTGTGTGTGTGTGTGTGTGTGCGCGTGTGTGCGTCTGTGTGTGTGTGTGTTTGTGTGTGCGTGTGTGCGTGTGTGTGTGTGTGTGTGTGTGTGTGTGTGTGTGTGTGTGTGTGTGTGTGTGTGTGTGTGTGTGTGTGTGTGTGTGTGTGTGTGTGTGTGTGTGTGTGTGAGAGAGTAAAGAGATAACAGAAGTGTGAGTGCTCTAAGTGACAGGCTGTTGACAGGTTTTATCTGGAGTCACGACCCCTCTCTGGGTGCCAGCCTGGTGCCAACCCCCCCCCCCCGCCTGATATTTCATATTCCATCCTGATTGGCTAAGGTTGGCTTCCAAAGTCTGCAGTATTGGTCCGTTTTGAACAAAATCAAATCATAAACACAGTGTGCGATTTCCGTGAAAATTTGCACTCACATTCCCACTAGGCCGAGGAAGAAATGCCACCCTTTTCACATTGGCCTGTTATAGCGCCACCAGGAGGCCACAATAACCGACGTGACCTGGCGGAGACCTGTGCTCCGAGGAGCACTTTTTCTAGTTTAAAATGAGATCCCTGTGCACTCAAATCATGATGACATTTAAGACATACAAATATACACTACTATGCAGAACGTCATACAATGAGCTTACAGGTTACTGGTATGAAACACAATAAATAATGTGTAGGTTAAGACTTTGACTTTGACCGGGGCCAGTTTGGAATGTCAGCCTCCTGAAGGTGATTCTTTAGGACAGTTTTGAAAGTGAGTAGGGTTTTACACTCCTTTTACTCCTTTGGGTAGGGCATTCCACATTTCTGTTGTGTAAACGAGTTCATTCCCTTGTTTTTGCCAAATCTGGGTTGAACATGATCCGTGGAGCTTCCTCTGGTGTTATGATCGTGGACTTCATTTACGTTTAGGAAGTATTTTGACAAATACAGGGGGATGCCAATGTTGTGGTGTATCTTGAAGACCAGGCCCATAGCAAGTTGCTGTACTCTGTCCTCAACCCTAAGCCATCCAACCCTAGCAAAATGAGCAGGGGTTAGATGGGTTGTGTGGTTGAGGCCAAGTGGAAGGTCACCTTGTTCCTCCGACTCACACGGCTTTGAACAGAGTGACAATAGTCCTTTATTTACATCCAGCATCACTCTGTTGGCCTTTCTGAGTAGAGACCACAGACCATGCTTCCAGGTTAACTCGCTGAGTGCCAGAATTATTTCTGGCTATGTTGTCGCAGTGCCAGAGATTTTTTCAAAGTAAAAAAAAAGGGCGGCCATAGCTGAACGGTTAGTGAGCCCGCCTAGGGAGCCAGAGGCCCTGGTTGCCCCAGGTTCAATTCCAGGCCACGCCAGCATATGTGTCGATGAAATGAAATTTGTCCCTGAGCAAGACTCTTAACCCCTAATTGCTCACAGGTTCTCATTGGAAACAAGACCGCAAGGACTTTCATGAACGACCTGTTAAAAGGAATTATCCTTATCCTTATGCTTAGGAAGCGAGATACAGCCTTTTTCAGTTATAAGTTAAACAAGGAGTGGATGGAGCTGCAAATCTTCAGATAATGATATCTTGGGTTCCGATTTTTTTTGTTTTAAAAAAAAAGAAAGAAAAGAAAAGAGTTTTTTTAACTATTTTTTTCAAAAACATGTGAAACACGTTGATTGGCTCGTTGCACCATAGCGGTGAAACACGTGAATAGCAATACTTTACTGGAGTGTTTCCAATGTTCAATACTTTTTTACTTCTACTCCACTACATCTCAGAGGCAAATACAGTACTTTTACTCCACTACAATTATTTGAAAACTTGAGTTACTAGTTACTTTGCAGATATAAATTATGATATTATAAAACACACATTAACCACTTCAGCCCCTATTTTATACATAGGCTATTTGAAAATATCAGATCTACAAGCTCACAACGCGTTGTGAGCTTGTAGATCTGCTATTTTCAAACATTTCGGTACTTCTACTTTTGGTACTTTAAGTATATTTTAATGCCAATACTTCGGTACTTTTACTCAAGTAGCATTTTGAACACAGGCCTTTTACTTTGTAACAGAGTATTTCTATATTGCGGTAATGCTACTTTTACTGAAGTAAAATATCTGAGTTATTTTTCCACCACTGGAGGGGGGGTTCGTATAGAGCACCATGGGGGGGGGGGAACGGGACAGCCTGGCGAGGAATCCACCCTTAGATTAACAGACCCGGGGGGGGGGGGGGGGCTTGGCTGACAAGTGGCTGTGAAATGCCATAACCCCCTCCTCCCCCCGGAGAGTTCCTAGAGTCAAGTACACACACTGACTGACCTCTACATGTCTGTTCTGTAGAGTCTGATCCTCTCTCTCTTATCCTATAGCTGTGTCACTCTCTCTACACCATGAGTTCAACAAGTACATTAACCTGCTGGAACCAAGGGGCCACAGCCGGACATATTTACAATGAGGCCGATACAGAAGAGAGACAGTTCATATGAATGGCCAGTAGGGGGCCTGCAGGTGTCAGAAAGGATATTCTCTCATTGTAAGCGGATGGGTTTTTGACAAACTTTAGACTAGAGATTTTCTTACCTTAATAAACATCGTCATAAATTCTTCCAGTCACTAGTTTAAAGTCTCCTTTCAATCACCCTGATATGTGTTATATATCCGCCCGTGGGGAGGGGTGACCGTGGGCCGGGGAGTGCCGCGACGGGAACGCGTGCGGGGGAGAAACCGCGCGACAGGACGTGCATTAACCCCAAGTTTGCAACTGCTTTGGCCTGCGCCCTTCACCGGGTATGGTCTAGTAACTATAAACACTATTATATTGACATGAACTTATAGCTGAAGTACAGGCTCACCACACACACACACACACAGACACACACTTATCTTATCTTATCTTCTCTCTCTAAGAGGACTTGAACCCTCGTCCGCCTGATGCTCCTACACGTCGTCAGCTCTGCCCCCCGCAGGCAGCTGACAGTAATTACAACTCCCCACAGACTCGTTAGTGAGCTTTAACGAGACTGATTTGTTTAGTCTGAGGCACCGAGACACATCACTCACACATTACACACATTACACACACACACATAACACACACACACACACACACACACACACACATAACACACACACACACACACACACACACACACACACACACACACACACACACACACACACACACACATAGTCCTGGGTAGATGTCATTCTGCGTTTCATTCTGTGGTGCATGGCGGTGTATAGTCCAGTGGTTCTCAACCAGTGGTCCGGGGACCACCAGTGGTCCTTGAGGGGGGTTCCAGGTGGTCCCCAGCTAAATGATAGGAGAGTTGGTAACCAAATGGACCCTTATTAGATCTGTAACTCTTGAGAGCGTAAAATGAAACCAAATGGACCCGTACGGGTCCATTTGGTTTCATTTTACGCTCTCAAGAGTTAAATGATTGTTAAAGTTATACACTGCAGGTCCACAAATAACGATTTTTAGCAGCCTCTGCTGGTCATTACCGTCACTGCAGGCCGTTCGTTTATTCCTCTGTTACCCAGAATTCCATTTGTTTTCCCCGGAAGACGGAATCGTTTCAAAAAGCGTCCTTTTAATTGTTTTATGCTAAATGTATCTGTGGATCGTTTCTCTTAGCCAGTGGAGCTTTAGTTACCGTGAGCTGTGTTTTCTTTTGATGTTGTTTTTCGATCTTCAAATCATACAATCTCTTGAAATCAGCGTGAGTTTCCTTTTTGTTATTAGCGCGGTAGTTCCTGGCCAAACAGGAAACCGGTGCGGTAGTTCCTGGCCAAACAGGAAACCGGTGCAGTAGTTTCTGGCCAAACAGGAAACCGGTGCAGTAGTTCCTGGCCAAACAGGAAACCGGTGCATTTCCGCTTCCGTTTTCCGGCCAGATGACGTCATTTTCGCGGGAAAGACACCCCTATCACCGTTCAATAGAAAATATACAAATAAAAGGCTTTCGGGGGTGAAATTCATGGAGTGGGTGTTGTGAAACTTTTGCCACTCACAAAAGATATACAATTTAACTTTAGTTTTGTTGACAAAGTTACCTAGTATTACTTTAAACATCTGCATTACTTAAATTACAAGAAGTCTGACACAATCAGAGAATGTAGAAGAATAGTTATATTGATCAACGTTTGCCAGTCATCTCTCCTTATGGAGGACAGTTTGACATGCATTAGGGCTACGGACCCCCATTTAATGGCATTTCTATCTCTGGGACCCCAATTCATATTGTAAAATCAATGTTAATTTAACTCTGAGAGTGTACAAATGGAACCAAATGGACCCGTTAGGGTCCATTTGGTTCCATTTGTACACTCTAGGAGTTACAGACCCATAAGGGTTCATTTGGTTCCTATCCATCATTTACCTGGGGACCCCCTGGAACCCCCTCAAGGACCCCTGGTCCCCCCTGGTCCCCGGACCCCACTTTGAGAACCACTGAAATAGAGCACCGAAAGTCTGGATATGAAAACCACTGATATAGTCCAAGACAAATAGGAACCCAAGACCCGCCATCCAGTGGTGTGTTTTATTTAGCCGGGGACCACCTGGTACCCCGCTAAGGACCCCCGGGGGTCCCCGGACCCCACTTTGAGAACCAATGCTTTAGCCCCATGGTCACTGAACTAAACGTTTGGACCCCATCGTCACACAAACAAACAAACTGTCCATGAGCAACACGCTTAACAACAACTGCCAAAAGAGTGCTCATCAGAACCACCTGAGCAGCCATCAGCTGGGTGAAGCTGAAACTCTCCCTAAGCAGCAAGAAAACCGCAAACAAATGATCCAGCTTGTTTTGAAGTGGTGTGTGTGTGTGTGTGTGTGTGTGTGTGTGTGTGTGTGTGTGTGTGTGTGTGTGTGTGTGTGTGTGTGTGTGTGTGTGTGTGTGTGTGTGTGTGTGTGTGTGTGTGTGTGTGTGTGTGTGTGTGTGTGTGTGTGTGTGTGTGTGTGTGTGTGTGTGTGTGGGGGGGGCTTACTGTTCTAGAGGCACACATTTCCTCCATTAGTCTTTGGCCTCCGGTCGGAACTTTCCATGATGGCAACTGGGAATGGTGTGTGTGTGTGTGTGTGTGTGTGTGAGTGAGTGAGTGAGTGAGTGAGTGTGTGTGTACACACACACACACACACACACACACACACAAGTACTGTACTTAAGTACAATTTTGAGGTATTTGTACTTTACTCAAGTATTTCCAATTTCCAATACTTTTACTTCTACTCCACTATATTTCAGATCCAAATATTGTACTTTTACTCCACTACAATTACTTGACAACTTTAGTTACTAGTTACTTTTCAGCTATAAATTATTACAAGATAAAACATACATTAACCACTTTAGACCTATTTTATACATAATCTATTTGAACATGGCCGATCTACAAGCGCGACGCGTTGTGAGCTTGTAGATCTGCTATTTTCAAACATTTTAGTACTTTTGGTAGTTTAAGTACATTTTGCTGCGCGAGACACAAAAGGACGCTCTGCTTCCAAATTCCGCCGATTTTCGCCGTTTTTTTTCTCTCACGCCGTTAGGTGAACCCCCCAAGGTTGGTGCCCTGTGCTGCGCTGCTTTTATCCGCCAGATTTTGGGACGTTCTCGGTACATTTTGCACCATTACGGTACGTTCATCATCGGTGGCGAGTGCCTCTAACAGCCGCTGCTGGCTGCGTGCACGCAACGAAGCAATGCGAGGCGACGCGAGGCAACACTCATACAATCACGTGCAGCATGCGTCCCCTCCCCCTGCGCCTAATGGCTGTACATGGGGCCGACGCGTGCTTCAGCGTGAGTGTGTGAGTGTGGCTTCAGGAAGTGAATTCCTAGCCTCGATCTCCAGGCTTTTATTTTTTAGTTTTGCTAAAATATAAAAGCTTGGAAATTCCTGTCCCAGCTGTTGGTACGCAAAAGCGCCTCGCGTCGTCTGATGTGGTGCGCATTATTTATTTTGGGTGCGCATGCGCACCTGTTATGTGCAGCCCTGTACATTGCAGTATTGGTACTTTTGACCGTTGGTAAACACAAAGGGGATTAACTGTTCGTCGCGCAGAGAAAATGAATTATAACCGGAGCTTTACCTTCGCTTGTAAGGCCACGTTAAAACTACGGTGTCTGGCCGAAACCAGGGCAAAACCAGTTAACTCCACATAAAACCATTTCCAGGAAACGGACAAACAGGAAGTGGGCGGAAAATCTTCGGATGACGTTATATTTCCGGATCCGGGTGAGCGGAAAGTGAACCTGATGACGGGAGTTACACAGAACTGCGCCATCATTTATAAAACTATTTAAACATTTCCGGACGGGAATTCCCATCCGTGGCAATGAAAGAGTTAAGTAGGGCACTCATTTACGAAAAAAGGAAAAAAACACAAAAAGGCAAAATATAGAGATAAGCGACAATATGTTGGCAGCTTTATGTCTTGTACCTTACACTAATAATATCTATAAATGTCTGCTCATCATCGCTGAGTCACATTGCTGCTATGAAGCTCATGAAACTATTTAATGCTCAAGAAGAACACAGCTATGTGTGCAAATGGAACCAAATGGACCGGTTCCATTTGTACACTCTCAGAGTTACATTAACATTGATTTTATAATATAAATTGGGGTCCCAGAGGTATAAATGCCATTAAATGGGGGTCCGTAGCCCTAATGTATGTCAAACTGGGGGGTCCTTGACATTAAAATGGTTGAGAATCACTGCTAGAAATCTTTATAAACCTTCTCCTATTGGGTTCCCTGGCTTATCTTTTCAAATGGGGGTCCGCGGGCTAATAAGTGTCAATTTGGGGGTCCTTGACATGAAAAAGTTTGAGAACCACTGCTATTGTTTACTGAGACACTACACTGTCTCTCTGTATTCTATGATCCTATAGTTTACTGAGACACTACACTGTCTCTCTGTATTCTATGATCCTATAGTTTACTGAGACACTACACTGTCTCTCTGTATTCTATGATCCTATAGTTTACTGAGACACTACACTGTCTCTGTATTCTATGATCCTATAGTTTACTGAGACACTACACTGTCTCTCTGTATTCTATGATCCTATAGTTTACTGAGACACTACACTGTCTCTGTGTATTCTATGATCCTATAGTTTACTGAGACACTACACTGTCTCTCTGTATTCTATGATCCTATAGTTTACTGAGACACTACACTGTCTCTGTATTCTATGATCCTATAGTTTACTGAGACACTACACTGTCTCTGTATTCTATGATCCTATAGTTTACTGAGACACTACACTGTCTCTGTATTCTATGATCCTATAGTTTACTGAGACACTACACTGTCTCTGTATTCTATGATCCTATAGTTTACTGAGACACTACACTGTCTCTGTATTCTATGATCCTATAGTTTACTGAGACACTACACTGTCTCTCTGTATTCTATGATCCTATAGTTTACTGAGACACTACACTGTCTCTCTGTATTCTATGATCATATAGTTTACTGAGACACTACACTGTCTCTGTATTCTATGATCCTATAGTTTACTGAGACACTACACTGTCTCTCTGTATTCTATGATCCTATAGTTTACTGAGACACTACACTGTCTCTGTATTCTATGATCCTATAGTTTACTGAGACACTACACTGTCTCTGTATTCTATGATCCTATAGTTTACTGAGACACTACACTGTCTCTCTGTATTCTATGATCCTATAGTTTACTGAGACACTACACTGTCTCTGTATTCTATGATCCTATAGTTTACTGAGACACTACACTGTCTCTCTGTATTCTATGATCCTATAGTTTACTGAGACACTACACTGTCTCTCTGTATTCTATGATCCTATAGTTTACTGAGACACTACACTGTCTCTGTATTCTATGATCCTATAGTTTACTGAGACACTACACTGTCTCTCTGTATTCTATGATCCTATAGTTTACTGAGACACTACACTGTCTCTGTATTCTATGTATGTGTTTACCTTGTTTTCTGTAAGTCACTCTGGATAAATAAAGAGTCTGATAAATGACTCATTCGTAAATTGTAAATGGTCTTACCTTCTTCAGAGCTTCAAGAATCTGTTGGTGGGTCTGCCCGTGTGTCCGTCTGTCTGTTGGTGGGTCTGTGCGTCCGTCTGTCTGTTTGTGTGTCTGTGCGTCTGTCTGCAGTACACAGGATGTAACTCTGCTGTTGACCAAAACAATGTGGATGAAGTTTATGAGAGGAAACTGAGGGAGAGGAGAGGAGAGGAAAGGAGAGGGGAGGGGAGAGGAGAAACAGTTGCTATGGGGTTTTGAATAGTTAAATACCTAATTAGTCCTAAATGTACACATGAGGTACAGTCAGACATTAAGGATAAAATAATAACACGATAATATCCTTGGAGACATGTTTCCATTTTGGTCCTATGTATTCAATTCATCAACACATATAAAATAATAACACACACATGTCATCAACACATACAGTATAAAACACTATTATGTACAAAGGAGAAACAAGATAAATGTTGGCAGTGAATGACTCAAACAGACAGACAGACAGACAGACAGACAGACATGTTAACTCAGCTAGCATCTCTCTCTCTCTCTCTCTCTCTCTCTCTCTCTCTCTCTCTCTCTCTCTCTCTCCTTATAAGGACATGAACACAAACTGTCTCACTGCTCTCTTTACTTTAACCCCTTCAGTCCAGGAACAAGTCATTTTACAATGTATTTGGCCGTTCAAGAATAGCAGATTATGAGCTTGTAGATCTGCAATTTTTGATATAGCAGATATATATATATAGCCTATATTTTAAACATTTGTAACTCAATTCTTTGCCTCTGGGGGGTCCCTGGAACAACATATTTTGAGATGGGGGTCCACGGCCAAATACATAGAGTATCTAAAACCAGTGAGTTGGTATAATGTCAGTGCTGCTCCAACTTTTACATGTCAAGGACCCCCAAATTGACACTTATTAGCCCCGCGGACCCCCATTTAAAAAGATAAGCCTCAGGGACCCCCATAAGAGAAGATTTCTACAGCTCTAGCAGTGATTCTCAACCATTTTAATTTCAAGGACCCCCAGTTTGACATGCATTAGGGCTACAGACCCCCATTTAATGGCATTTCTATCTCTGGGACCCCAATTTATATAATAAAATCAATGTTAATGTAACTCTGAGAGTGTACAAATGGAACCAAATGGACCCGTTAGGGTCCATTTGGTTCCATTTGTACACTCTCAGAGTTACAGACCCATAAGGGTCCATTTGGTTCCTATCCATCATTTAGCTGGGGACCCCCTGGAACCCCCTCAAGTACCCCTGGGGGTCCCCTGACCCCACTTTGAGAACCAATGCATTATAGACCATTAGACGCACGCACGTACGCACGCACGCACGCACGCACGCACGCACGCACGCACGCACGCACGCACGCACGCACGCACGCTGGTTATGACTGAGTGAAAATGAGTCGATGGCACTTGAACCCATGATGACATCACATAATCCTGATAGGAGAGTGTGTGTGTGTGTGTGTGTGTGTGTGTGTGTGTGTGTGGTGTGTAACATAATTCACTGCTCTGCTGTAGGTTGACTATCTGTTACATGTAGGTCCTTATCACACTATAATGTCTCGTACACACACACACACACACACACACACACACTGTTAGCTTAATATACGTCAATGGACAATGCTACTCTGTCATTAACCCTGACCTTCACTGCCCTCCGAGAAGAGAGAGAGAGAGAGAGAGAGAGAGAGAGAGAGAGAGAGAGAGAGAGAGAGAGAGAGAGAGAGAGAGAGAGAGAGAGAGAGAGAGAGAGAGAGAGAGAGAGAGAGAGAGAGAGAGAGAAGAGAGAAGAGAGAGAGAGAGAGAGAGAGAGAGAGAGAGAGAGAGAGAGAGAGAGAGAGAGAGCTGCTGAATGCCTGGTTGACTCAGCTTTAGAGGAGATGCCAAAAGAGATACAATACTAGGAACAGAGTAGACAACACACACACACACACACACACACACACACACACACACACACACACACACACACTGTTGATGATAGCCAGGTGTCTGCACATAGCTGGGTCTATTAATAAGTCAAGTATTGTTGTGAGGGGGGGGGGTGTATGTGTCACAGTTAAATATCCTATTTGTGTTTAAAAGTCAATGAAACACATACTGCATGGGTTATTTATGTTAATTCCAGGGATGTGGCTCATTAGCATATTCATGAGGGGTTGTTCCTGCAGCCGTGGCATAATTAACAGATCCTGTAATTGTTAATGAGGGCACAGACATGGCCGAGTTGGGGCCCACCTAAAGGCCCAGGTAGAACCCACTTAACCCATTAAGACCTGGAACGCATCTGTGTCACTTTTTGATTTGAGCTAAAAAAAACATTATTTTATACTTTGGCTATTCAAAAATAGCAGATATACAAGCTCATAGCGCGTGTTGCGCTACGAGCTTTAAATCGTGAACATGTGTGTAAATCTTTGAATATATATTATTTTACATTTTTAACTCAAATCTTTGCTTCTGGGGGGTCCCTGTAACAACATATTTTGAGATGGGGGTCAGCGGTCAAATAAATCATTGCGAGGGTCCTTGACATGAACCAGTTTGAGCATCACTGATATAGAAACATAGGTTTTTCAGAAAACTGTTGAGATTTAGAAGACAAGTTCCGGTAGGAGACACAAAGAGTCTCCTTTGTGTCTCCTACCGGAACCGCTGCCTACCTGCTGGTCATCAAATGATTGCCTTATAGGAATGAGACAAAAACAAACAAATATCCATGAATTCAAGTCTCCATGGAGTTTGTACTGTAAGTGATAGAACAAATAGATTTTGGGGGTGAACTATCCCTTTAATCGATATAAACCTGAGGCCGATTATACAAATTCCTTCTACATCAGTGGTTCTCAAACGTTTTGGTGTCAAGGACCCCCAAAATGTTATTTATTTTGCCGCCGACCCCCCCCCCCCTCCATCTTTTGTGCCAGGGACCCCCAGAAGAGAACATTTTTGTTAAAAAATTCCGTGTAGATTTAACACAGAGACACAATGTCTCCACATCAAACATCAAACACTGCTTTGTCCTCAAACACGTTCCCAGCTGCTGTCAAGAATGGCACACACACACACACGCACACACACGCACACACACGCACACACATGCACACACACACACACACACACACACACACACACACACACACACACACACACACACACACACACACACACACACGTTTGTATTACTATACTTGTGAGGACAATCAACACTTTAGGACAGCTATTGTATGAATGCCATTTAGAAAATAAAAATATTTTTCCCCTTTTTAACCGTAAGCCTAAAGCCGAAAAACAGCCGCTATTTTTCGGTGCACGACACTGGCGCGCAACTAAGTATAAATCATGTTTAACGCTAAATCCAATCCCTAAACCTATAACCTCTAGATGTCTAATCCTAACCTGAATGTTTTTCTGATTGTAAACGTATCTCTAAACAATGTTTTTTCTAACAATAAAACAACCATTTGTCTTGTGAGGACCAGGAAACGGTCCTCACAATGTAGATTTCTTCAAATTCTACTATACTTGGTCCTCTGGCAAGTATAGTGATACACACACACGCACGCACGCACGCACGCACGCACACACACACACACACACACACACACACACACACACACACACACACACACACACACACACACACACACACACACAATAATTTCAGGTTGATGAGGGACAGCTGCAGACGACACAGACGGTGTTGAGAGATGTGAGTGACTCCACGGTCACTGTCAGCACCGGCTGGAACACAAAGTGTTGAACGTTATGAAGACTTCTCTCTTTCTGGGCAGAGATTTGAACACTTTTTTTGTGGGCAGTCGTCTGGTGGCTTCTTTGCAACAAGAGCCCCCCCCCCGCCCTGTGAAGCCCCCCCAACACTGTGGCTGCTTGTTACATCATGGACAGTTTTATTCGGAATGAATGAATGGATGAATTCATTCAGAATAGAAATGCTCATGTAAACACCTCAATTGGAATAGAATATTCCATTCCAGTCTGACCCGAATTAACCCATTGAGACCTGAAGCTGATTCTACATGTCTCCTAAATCTCAACAGTTTTCTGAAAAACCTTATGTTTCTATATCAGTGGTGCTCAATCTTTTTCATGTCAAGGACCCCCAAAATTATATGTATTTGACCGCGGACCCCCATCAAAATATTTAGTTCCGGGGACCCCCAGAAGCAAAGATTTTAGTTAAAAATGTTCGCTTTAAAAATATATATATTCAAAGATTTGCACACATTTTCACGAGTTTTCAAAAATAGCAGATCTACAAGCTCATAGCGCGGCACTCGGTGCCGCGCTACGAGCTTGTAGATCTGCTATTTTTGAATAGCCAAAGTATTAAAGGTTAAAATTATTCTGATGCTTTATTTACACATTTTGCTGGGGACCCCCTGAAACCCCCTCAAGTACCCCTGGGGGTCCCCGGACCCCACTTTAAGAACCAAGGATGTAAACACGAACACCTCAATTGGAATAGAATATTCCATTCCAGTCTGACCCCAATTCATTTTTAATTCAGGTTAGGAGGTGTGGTATATATACCGTTTGAATGGGGATATACCAATCGGAATTGACCATGTAAACACTTTATTCCGAACGCTCCTCTCTGTGTGGAATACATGCATTCCTTTGCACATGTCCGTGCTTAGTAGTGCTGTCAGAAAATTGTCCAAAAATGACCTATCAAATCTATCTATCAAATCTCTAATTCGGCCACGGTTGATGCAGAGAAGCGCTCGCTCCTGCGGGAGAAAATTAATGATTCTATTCTATAGCGTCATTTAATAAGCCTGTACTGGTTAAGCCCAGACTTGTCCAGGAGAACGGACGCTCCGAGGATGTCTGGTCTATAGGCTACATTTATATGGATCTTTTTCTAAACGGATATTTTAGTCCTCAGTTTTAAAAAAAAATCCCTGTCCACACGTAAACGCAGAATCGCATTGATCAGCTGCAAGTTTCAATTTTAAATCAGATTTTATATGTGTGTGTGTGTGTGTGTGTGTGTGTGTGTGTGTGTGTGTGTGTGTGTGTGTGTGTGTGTGTGTGTGTGTGTGTGTGTGTGTGTGTGTGTGTGTGTGTGTGTGTGTGTGTGTGTGTGTGTGTGTGTGTGTGTGTGTGTGTGTATAGATGCTGTCAGGAACCTCTCTTCCTGTCAACACTCTGGTGAAGATAAAAGAGGGGCTGCTGAGGCAACGAGAGCTGGAGATAGACAGGTACTGTACACACACACACACACACACACACACACACACACACACACACACACACACACACACACACACACACAATTTTGACTTTTTATAGGGCCAGTGTTGAGTCCATCTTAAGATACGGAATATCCAGTTGGTTCGGAAACCTGACGGTTGTGTACAAATCACAAATTACAAGACTAGTGAATATGGCGGGGAAGATTATGGGGATGTCTACCCCCCCCGATCAGGCCCCAGGTCATCTTTGAGCAAGCAGTAATAAGGCAGGCCCAGAATACTATGTCTGATCCCTTGCATGTACTGAACCCAGAGTATGATCTACTACCATCGGGTAGAAGGTATAGGACGTCAAGGTGGGAATATAATCGATATAAGTATTCTTTCATTCCTATGTAAATCCAAATGCTGAATCTAAGACTACAAAGAAGACTTTGAAATGTCTAGACGCACCTCGTTAAGGGAATATGTGCAATATATCTTGTCTATGTGTTTACTGTTGTATTGTTGTTTTTTGTATTCTTTTTCTTTGATCTGTTGAATGTTATATGCAGTGGGGCTCTAACTCCAAGACAAATTCCTCCCTCGAGAGACAAAATAAAACACACACACACACACACACACACACATACACACGCACACGCACACGCACACGCACACACGCACACACACACACACACGCACACACACACACTGTGAGCCGGCCCGTGGTAACAGAAAGCTTGGGGACGCTTGACATAGTAACGGAGCACATTTCATTGTCAGTAACGTAACGGCGTTGTAACGATGGACATTGTAATTAATTAGATCATGTCTTTGTGTTCTCCAGACAGAAGCAACAGATCCTGCAGCTGCACGCGCGGATCAGAGAGAACGAGCTGCGGGCGCAGCAGGTCATCCACAGCCAGAGGGGGCGCTCTGACGACACCTACCTGCTCAAAACTAAGGTACGGAGGTTTCACATCCGCGCCTGGGGGGGTCAGGGGTCACTTCCATGCGTCGTATCGAGATCTCTTTGGAGAATGTATGAAAAAAATGTCAACTTGGAAACGATTAACACATCGGGTCCCAAACACGGTCTGAACCGTGTTTGGTGTCTTTTTTTTCCACACGGGAGGGGCTAGAGAAGCCCTGGGATCACCCGTGGTGATTCTGAGAAGGATAGGCCAGATGGATCACCGTGTCAAAAAACATGGCTCCCATCCGCTTCTGCTCTATTTCCTTCTCTAAAACCACTATAACTCTGAAACGTTTTACGTTGGGGAAAACGACTCATTTTGTATGCACCATCGCTCCGCCATTGTTACTCGCGTGAGAGATGTTATCGTTCATGGCGTTAGCCAGGACTGTCGGGGAAAATGGAGGCATGCTGTTTTTTTCACATGGAATGCATGTCGTGGAGTCTACAGCTTAACACATTAACTGCCAAAAACGTTTAAAAACGTCTTTGAGAATTTAGCTGTTGCCTGCCAAAAAACGTTTATGAACGTTAAAAAAATAATAATAATAATAAATTCTAAAGAGATTCTCAAATGTTTTAGTTTTTACATTTTTTCGTTATTCAAAACGAATTAGGAGATAACAATTTCCAAAGATCTGCTGCTCCATTCACTTCAATGTTAAAAAATAAACGGACAAACAATTCACATTGTTTTTTTGGTTAAAAACTACTGGTTTTTGAGCTTTTTTCAAACATCAAACAACACATGTCAACGAGGTCACAATGACCTCGTTGACCCAGAAGCAAATTATACGAAGGCAGCAGATAAGATATACAAACACGTCCAGGACCTAGAAGCTATTTCCCCAGATGCCCCGAAGCTGATTTTGGGCGATTTTAATGGCTGTAAATTAACTTCAGTGCTGCCGCATTATCAGCAGTATGTTAAATGCTACACTAGGGGAAATAAAACTATTGACCTATGTTATGGCAATGTTAAGGCTGGCTACAAAGCAATTAGAAAACCACCGATAGGCGGATCTGACCATGACACTGTGTTTTTATTACCATCCTACAGACAAAAATTAAAGACTGAAAAACCTAAAGCAAAATTAGTGAAAGTCTGGGATGAGGACAGCGTACAGACCCTGCAAGGCTGCTTTGACTGTACAAACTGGGAGGTATTTGATAGCCCAGATATAGATGAACACACAGATGTGGTTACATCTTATATTCATTTCTGTGTAGATAATGTGATCCCCACCAAGCAAACAAAAGTGTACGCAAATACTAAACCCTGGGTCACTGCTGATGTTAAAAAGCTCTTAATGGAAAAAGAGCGTGCTTTTAAAGCAAATGACAGACTTAAGGGAAAAGGAATTCAGAGAGAAATACAGACAAACATAAATCAAGCGAAGAGGAACTACAAATTGAAAGTGGAGCAACTGTTGAAGGACAATGATGCAAGGGGGGCATGGCGAGGAATAAAAACAATGGTGGGCATGAATCCACAGCGGACCGACTCTGCACAAACAGCAGAGGATGCCAATAACCTGAATACCTTTTTTGCACGTTACGAGACTGACAGATTATTGGAGCCCAGAGGTGACTGGACAGAAGGTGGGACACCAATACGTGTAACACTGGAGGAGGTACAGCGTGCACTCTACCAGATAAACATTAGGAAAGCCATCGGTCCTGATGGGATAGAGGGAAACACACTGAAGAAGTGCTGTGAACAACTAAGCCCTGTCTTCACCAGACTCTTCCAGGCCTCACTGGACTCTCAAATAATTCCAAAGTTATGGAAAACATCTAAAATAATCCCCTTGCCAAAAAAGCCAAAGCCCACTGAATTAAATGACTTTAGACCCAGAGACGTGCAGAGAGATTTGGAGAGGCAGGGGCTGGAATTTCAAAAGGGCACATGCACGGACAAATGCACGCGCGCACAGCGCGCGTGCATGTGTCCCCCTGCGCGCGCAAAGCGCGCGCGAAATTTTGCGGATATTCGTCGGATTCGGGTACTTTTTTACCCGTTTTTTGTTACTTTATTTCGGTTTTAGGGTTAGGGGTAGGGTTAGGTTAGGGTTATAGATATATAATAAAAAAATAAAAAAAAAACTTTTTTTAATAATGTTTTTTGGTGGCTTTGGATAAAACATTGGTGGCTATAGCCACCGAAGCCCCCGCCTAACGACGCCACTTATTCTTCTGTATAATGAGTACTTTTACTTAAGTAAAGAAATTGAGTACTTTTCCCACCACTGCTGCTGTGCTGACACAGAGAGAGAGAGAGCGAGAGAGAGAGAGAGAGAGGTAGAGAGAGATATATATGGGCTCCTGCTTGACAAGTAATTTCAAATTAACAGCTATATATATATTTTTTTTGTCCATACATACCTAATCTGTCTCAAACAATTGGTCCGTGTTCTGCGTGCATTCACTGCGTTCAGTTGTGCACTCATTTAGGTTTCGATTGTGTATAATAGACTTCGTTTGCCGGGCGGTATCGCGCACCCAAAAAATAGCCGATCTACAAGCTCACAATGCCTGGCGTTGCGACGCGTTGTGAGCTTGTAAATCAACTATAATTCTGCGCGAGCACTGCATGGCACGGGGCTCAATTAAGTAAGCTTTACTGCAGGTGCGAGGCCAACGGGCGCAGGGGTTTCTACAGTTTACAGTCAGAGGAGACAAGGGCACTTTTTACCGACAGACAAAAGGGCAGGGGCTCAAGCCCCCTTTGATGTCTATGTGTGCACGTGCATGTTTAGACCGATAGCTTTAACTCCAGTGGTAATGAAATGCTTTGAGCGCATAGTTCTATCCCACCTGAAATCTGAAACCAGTGGTCACATGGATGCTTTACAATTTGCATATCAAGCAAAGAGGGGCGTGGAGGATGCAACAGTAACACTCATGAACCATGTTTACAAACATTTGGGAACCCCGTCATCTTATGTGCGCATACTGCTTGCTGACTTCTCATCTGCCTTCAGCACCGTCCAGGTAGACAGACTGTCAGAGAAGCTGGGCAGTATGGGAGTAAATCCCATCCTCATAAGGTGGATAAACAACTTCCTTACTGAGAGGCTGCAGTATGTCTACGTCCAGGGAGGACAATCATCGTACATCAGCACTCAGACAGGGGTGCCACAAGGATCCGTCCTCGCGCCTCTGCTGTTCATATTGTATATTAATGACTTGACTAGTCACCAGGACTACTGTAAAGTGATTAAATTTGCTGACGATGTGGCCCTGATAGGCCTTCTTACTGATGATGAGACCAGTTATAGAGCCGAGATTGACCACTTCTATAGCTGGTGCTCTGTTAACTCATTGATTTTAAATACAAAAAAGACCAAAGAAATGGTATTTGATTTTAGAAGAGACCCTGTTTCTCTAACTCCTGTAACTATGAATAACGCTCCCATCGAAATAGTACAGGAGTACAAATACCTTGGCACCATTATCGACAGTAAACTCACATGGAACGCTAACACCAATGCCAGATCTGCAAAGGCTCAACAACGCCTGTACTTCCTAAGGAAACTTAGAAGCTTTAAAGTGGATAAAACCCTGCAGATACTGTTCTATAAGACCTGCATCCAGAGTCTACTGACCTTCTGTATTCAGTGCTGGGGGGGAGCACTAAGTTTGCAGAATAAGAACAAGTGAGACAGGGTGGTTAAATTAGGAGGTAAGATAACAGGTGAAGTAATGTGCAGTATCTCATACATGTCAGATCTGTATACCAAGAGACTAGCACAAAAGATCATAGCTGATCAGTTGCACCCACTATGGTCTGTCTGAGTATAAACTCTTACCCTCAGGGCGGAGGTACGGCATGCCTCTGGCAAAAACTAAGCGAATCATTACGTCCTTTGTTCCACGCAGCATTCAGCTGCTAAACAAAGACAAGTCTTTATTTTAAGATGTTTTGCAGTATGGTGCCTGACGATCATGCAGTGTTTTGCTTTTTATGATGTACCGTATGTATTACCATGCTCATGTCATGTTTTTAGTCTGTGTTGTATTTATGTGTGCTCTCTCTGTGTGCAAAGCAAATTCCCGTAAGGGCAATAAAGGTTTCATTCATTCATTTGTGAAACCACACCTGAATCTCATCAGTGATTAGCAACCATCAGGGGATCAATCATACCGGAGGAAAACATTCTGTGGCTACCTGAGCAGGTAACACAAACAGTTAAAAACCCTGGCAGAGGCTACAGACTGTTCTAGAAAAACTCTGGCAGTCATTGTTAAATGATCTCAAATCTCAAATAATTTTCGATTTTGCGATGATGTAATAAGTGGGAGGGGTTTAGTCGCATGCATCGGGTTGCAAAAAGTGACCCTTGTGACCTCTGGTCCAACAGGACTCGCTGTTCGACGGGCCCTGTGCGACAGGAAGCTCTGTGTCCACGGCGCTGTCGGAGCGCGGCAGCAGCGTGTGCTGCGAGAAGAACGGCGAGCTGGCCAGGAAGGTGGCGGCGGCCGAACTGGAGGTCCTTCACCTCAACGAGTTCCTGAAGCAGAACACACAGAAGTACTCTGAGGACGTCAAGAAGCTGGAGGAGAAGGTAAAAAAAAAACCCAGTGCCAGCTCACTGGCCTCGTGGTTAGACTGTCTGTTAGAGCAGTGGTTCTCAAACCTTTTCATGTCAAGGACCCCCAAATAGACACTTATTAGCCTGCGGACCCCCATTTGAAAAGATAAGCCAGGGACCCCCATAAGAGAAGATTTTTACGGCTCTAGCAGTGATTCTCAACCATTTTAATTTCAAGGACCCCCAGTTTGACATGCATTAGGGCTACGGACCCCCATTTAATGGCATTTATACCTCTGGGACCCCAATTTAAATAGTAAAATCAATGTTAATTTAACTCTGAGAGTGTACAAATGGAACCAAATGGACCCTAACGGGTCCATTTGGTTCCATTTGTACACTCTCAGAGTTACAGACCCATAAGGGTCCATTTGGTCCCTGTCCATCATTTTGCTGTGGACCCCCTGGAACCCCCTTAAGTACCCCTGGGGGTCCTCGGACCCCACTTTGAGAACCAATGCGTTAGAGTGTGGTTAGACTGTCCGTTAGAGTGTGGTTAGAGTTTGGCAGTGGTGGAAAGTAACTAAGTACATTTAGTTTATTTTTTTACAAGTACTGTAGGCTACTTAAGTACAATTTTTAGGTTTACTTGAGTATTTCCAATTATCAATACTTTTACTTCTACTCCACTACATCTCAGAGGCAAATATTGTACTTTTACTCCACAACAATTATTTGAAAAGTTTAGTTACTAGTTACTTTTCAGATATAAATTATGATATTATTAAAACATAGATGAACCACTTCAGCCCTATGTTATACATAGGCTATTTGAAAATAGCAGATCTACAAGCTCACAACGTGTCGCACCGCGACGCGTTGTGAGCTTGTAGATCTGCTATTTTCAAACATCGTAGGACTTTTACTTTTGGTACTTTAAGTACATTTTGATACCATTACTTTTGTACTTTTACTCAAGTAAATGTTTAATTCCGGGCTTTTACTTGTAACAGAGTACTTTTACATTGCAGTATTGATACTTCTACTTAAGTAAAACTTTTGAGTACTTTTTGTGTGTGTGTGTGTGTGTGTGTGCGTGCGTGTGCGTGTGCGTGTGCGTGTGCGTGTGCGTGTGCGTGTGTGTGTGTGTGTGTGTGTGTGTGTGTGTGTGTGTGTGTGTGTTCAGATGAAGACCAGGGATCGCTACATCAGCAGTCTGAAGAAGAAGTGTCAGAGAGAGAGCGAACAGAACGCTGAGAAACAACAACGAATAGAAACCCTGGAGAAATACCTGGCAGACCTGCCGTCCCTAGAGGACGTGCACACACAGGCTACACAGGTACACACACACACACACACACACACACACACACACACACACACACACACACACGCACACAGCGCGGCACCGAGTGCCGCGCTATGAGCTTGTAGATCTGCTATTTTGAAAAATTTGTGAAAATGTGTGCAAATCTTTGAATATATATATTTTTAACTAGAGTTTCGGGGGGCTACGCCCCCCTCAACCCCAGCCGCGCACGGGGCCCAGCGTGGCCGTGTGTATATTGGGGGACCCAAATCGCCGGAGTGAAACTGTGGAAAAGTTTTTTTGAAAAAGGAAAAAATTTGAAGAAATAATATTTGTTATGTTTCAGGGGGTCCACAGGGGGTCCGCGGACCCCCTGATGGTCCACTGACCCCCTGTGGAGTGTTGGGACGCGCGGGGACACCCCTGGAACATTGCGGACCATTTCGGTGTTTTTTTTTTTTTCATGAAGGTGGTTGCTTGTTTCTGGCGCAGGCTGTGCAAACCTGGCAACCCAGCGCATGCTGCCGCACGTTTAAGTGGCGTAGCGTCATGAGGGTCAGTGGGGCCGTGGCTCGGTCAGTGAAGACCCTGTAGTGCGGATGATATGTGGCATAGAGGGGCAGATTGTAAATCCACAGAGGAAACATCCGTGGGCTACCATTGGTTCAGCGATGTGTGCGGTCGCCCTGCGGCCCCTCCTCCTCCACCAATGTGCAGTATTGAGAGCCCTGACGTCACAACAATTGGAGCGATGGGCACTGCACTGTGGTTGGTTAGGGTACACCTAGGGCCCAGGTAGAACCCAGTTAAAGCCTGCATGGGCAAACCCAGTTAGGACCCGCCTTGGTCCCACATAAACATGGCTAGTTGGGGCCCACCTAAGGGCCAGGTAGAAGCTACTTATAGCCTGCATGGGCATCGCAGTTGGGACTGAAGTGGATGCCGCTGACATTGCTGACATGGGGTCCATATGGTTTAGCCCACCTTGAAACCATATGGGAACTACGCTGGCATGCTGGCTGTAATGCAAACGCAGCATCATACCTGCAGTGTGTAGTTTGATGTTGTGTGTGTAGCAGATATACCTGCAGTGTGTAGATCAATGTCCATAGGAAAGTCAATGCCCAGCAGTTTTTTTTTTCCCCAGCAGAGTTTCTAGTGTCTCTGTGTCTCTCTGGAAGAGGTTGCACATGAACTCTGCAGCCGCACTGAGGCGCTCCAACACAAACACTCTGACATTAAGCTGCTTCACACAACAAACATCAGCACCACGCTGCTGTTTGTCCAAAAGACACAATATGTCCTCTCCCACCGACGTCATGTGTTCATTTATCGACAGCCGTACAGACTCCTTTTGACACATTTTACGTCGT
The DNA here is from genome assembly GCF_963454915.1 of Gymnoscopelus microlampas. Classification (NCBI taxonomy): domain Eukaryota; kingdom Metazoa; phylum Chordata; class Actinopteri; order Myctophiformes; family Myctophidae; genus Gymnoscopelus; species Gymnoscopelus microlampas. Next base: position 49,649,388 of record NC_139953.1, on the reverse strand, counting down.
TTATCCAGCTCTCACTGACTCTCCACATCGGGCTGTTATTTTGCTGCGATCAAGTCAACGATGTGAGAGATTAGCTATCACAGACGGACGGACAGGGGGTGAAACATAGTCTTGCGCCATGCCTTTCGGCCTGGCGGAGACAATAAAAAACCGAAAGTAAAGGAAATGGCCATTTCTGCAACAGAAGTAGTCAATAAACTATGCTATGAAAACATGGGCGACATTGGCAAAGAATGTAAGAAAGAGGCAATCATGTAGAAAATAGCCGATCTCCAAGCTTACAAAGCCTCTCAACGTGAGGCGTTGCGAGCTTGTAGATCGGCTATTTTCACAATATTTACTTGTGGAACGGAGTCAAACAGAATGGGGGGGTCCCAGATCAAGTACGTGTATTTGGGGGGGGGGGGGGGGGGGGGGCGGCGTGAAAGGGTTGATAAACACTGCTCTAATCGGAGCGAAATTATCTGAAATTACTACATGACCATAATGCAGCCTAACATGCGTTGCACGGGGCGGTCCTGCCATTACGTTAGTTACTGTAGTTGCTGTGGAGCTACATAGTTCTCCAGAAGACACACACAAACATACACCATCTACAATGGACGAACTGAGCAGCAATATAGACATTCACCACACGAACGTGCATTGTTGACAAAGTGATTGCACAGCCGCTGCAGGCATGACAACCAGGTTAGCGTTAGCGACATGGCAGCTATCACAGCGCCCTGTCCGTCGTGCTGCAACTGCCTGTGATGGCTACAGCAGTAACAGCAAGCTGTCTGCGATGCCATTGTCTGGAGACTGCTCTTAGCGTGACACGACCAATGAGAGTGAGCGCTGTAGTTGTTGCTAAGATACGGTGGCGTCTCTGCCCCATAGCTTGTAGATGTCTCACACATGATTGGCGTAGGCTGCGTTGCCAGGTCTGACTTTGTGTCTAAGCAATGGTCGGCTTATTTTTGCGCTTTTGGGCTCGTTTGCATTGTGCGCACGGCAGCGCTTGTTTAGCGTACGTCAGCGCGACGTGGCAACGGACGTGGCAACGTGAAAGGTGATTGGCAGGTGAAAAGAAACACCCGACGTTACACCAGAAATGGTGCCTGGAGAAAATGGTGACCAAAAAAAAAGTTTGGAAAAAAAGGAAAAAACCCCCGCAGCGGCTGCCTGCTGTTGTGGTGATGAGGTCGTGCGCACGGTAAACGGTACGAAGCTGCCTCCCCTTCCGTTTTGTCCGACATTTGGTGAGTAGAATTAATTATGTTGCGCGGTGGAAAAGGTGTAGTGAACAGTGAGATGTCCCCTACGCGAGGCGTAAATTCAGCGCGGCCGCCGTGGCGAGTCAGTTGGCGACATGTGGTCTGGCGGTGCGTTGTTTATTCGATAACAGAGCTGTGGGGTGTGGACACCGAGGGTGCGGAAGTCGGTCGCCATTTATATAGTTAGAAGGGAACATTTTTAACTCAAATATTTGCTCCTGGGGGGGTCCCTGGAACAACATATTTTGATGGGGGTCCGTGGCCAAATACATATAATTGTGGGGGTCCTTGACATGAAAAAGATTGAGCACCACTGATATAGAAACATACGTTTTTCAGAAAACTGTTGAGATTTAGGAGACATGTAGAATCGGCTTCAGGTCTCAATGGGTTAAATAATAATCGATTTACCCCAAAAAAATAATTTCAACGGGCCCAAGCGGCCTAACGGTAAGGCTGACGGACATGTCAGTGGATGTGTTGGATGCAGCTCGAAGTGAACTTTACGGCTGTTTAAAGCCCAGCCAATAGGAACAAAGAGGGGGCGTGTCTTAAGCAATTTCAGCCCGTCCCTATTGGCCGTCTAAGTGTACCTAGCGAATTTCGTAGGTATTCGACGCTGGGAACTGGAGTTATAGCTGTTTAAAGCCCAGCCAATAGGAACACAGTGGGGGCGTGGCTTAAATAAATTCAGCCTCTCCCTATTGGCCGTGTAAGTGTACCTAGCAAATTTCGTACGTATTCGACGCTGGGAACTGGAGTTGTAGCTGTTTAAAGCGCAGCCAATAGGAACAATGATAGTAATCATTGCAGTTTCAATAGGGCTTCGCACTACTGTGCAGTTCTCGGGCCCTAATTAAATCTCCATATATGGGCATAAAAGGGACGCAGGTAGACAGACAGATAGGGTTCTCCATATATGGGCACGAAAGGGGGCATGCCCTTATATGGGCATATACTGATGACATCAGAGATCTCCATATATGGGAATACAGGGACAAGGACTGATACTGTATATATAGGGATCTCCATTTATGGGCATAAAAGGGACACATGTACAGACAGATCTAGAGATCTCCATATATGGGCAAAAAGGGGGGCATGCCCTTATATGGGCATACACCGATGACATCAGGGATCTCCATATATGGTAGTGGCTGATTTGGAGATCCATACATGGAGCCGACTGATTTGTTGACAGTGTGACATCACGCTGACACAGCTGGGTTAGACCACACTGCAGTGGGAACTCTATTTACGGTCGTTGTGGTCATTGCTGACAGTCACGGTCATAGTGACATCAACACAGTATAAAAAGGACAAGCGCAGTCACTCACACATCACATCGAAGACATCTAGAAGATCCAGAACTGATTCATCTCTTCCGCCTTTATCTAGTTGGCTCTACTCGTGATTCACCAGAGTTGTTGAGCCCGTCTCTAGTTCTCATCAGCAAAATATCCTCATCGTCGTCGTCATCGTCGTCATCGTCGTCGTCATCTTCTCAAGTTCTCCTTGAACAGCACTGCAGTGGAGGGTCTTGACTCAGCCAACCAACAAACACAGCTTAAGTCCCGAAGCTATTCTTCAGGAGAGACATCGAACTTCTATCTTGTAGAAATGGCGTCTGAAGAGCAGCTACGTTGTGCCGTCTGTCTGGATGTGTTCACTGATCCAGTCAGCACTCCATGTGGACACAACTTCTGCAGAACCTGCATCACACATTACTGGAACACCAGTGATGTGTGTCAGTGTCCACTGTGTAAAGAAACCTTCTGTAAGAGACCGACATTCTGTGTTAATAAACTCCTCTCTGAGATGGCCGATCAGTTCAGGAAGACACAGCAGCAAGCCGCTGACCCAGATGAAGTCTCCTGTGGCTTCTGTAAGCTGAAGGCTTTGAAGTCCTGCCTGATTTGTCAGATGTCCTACTGCGAGTCTCACCTGGAGCGTCATCAGAGACTCACAGCATTGAAACCACACCAGCTCATCGACCCTGTAAAGAACCTGGAGAACACGTGTCCCAAACACGACGGACCTCTGGATCTGTTCTGTAAGACTGACCACATGTGTGTCTGTCGGTTCTGCACCGAGTCAGACCACAGCTCACATCACGTCATATCTCTGGAAGAAGAATGTGAAGCAATGAAGGCTGAGCTGAGAAAGACAGAAGCTGAAGTTCAGCAGATGATCCAGGAGAGACGAGTGAAGATTCAGGAGGTCAAACACTCAGCAGAGCTCAGCCAGAAAGACACAGACAGAGAGATCAGAGACGGTGTGCAGGTCTTCACTTCTCTGACTGTCAGGACAACCGTGGCTCAGCTGGAGGAGACTCTCTGTCAGGAGATGGAGAAGCTCTATGATGCTGAGCTGAGGAACATCCAGCAATATGCAGTGGATGTGACTCTGGACCCTGATACAGCACATCCTGACCTCATCCTGTCTGAGGATGGAAAACAAGTGAGTCATGGAGACATACGGAAGAATCTCCCAGACAACACAGAGAGATTCTCTAAAACTATCAGTGTCTTAGGAAAACAAAGCTTCTCCTCAGGAAGGTTTTACTATGAGGTTCAGGTTAAAGGGAAGACTGGGTGGGATCTAGGAGTGGCCAGAGAGTCCATCAACAGGAAGGGATCAATCACAGCGATATCCAACAATGGTTTCTGGTCTATAGTGTTGAGGAATAGAAATGAGTACAGTGCTGCTGCTGACCCTGCTGTCCTCCTCCCTGTAAGAGAGGAGGTCCAGAAAGTGGGAGTGTTTGTGGATTATGAGGAGGGTCTGGTCTCCTTTTATGATGTGGAGGCCAGAGTTCATCTCTACTCTTTCACTGGCTGCACCTTCACTGACAAACTATATCCATACTTCAGTCCCTGTTTTAATGATGGAGGTACAAACTATGTTCCTCTGATCATCTCTCCTGTCAATCCTACCATTGAGGAGGTCAAACACAAACACAGCCAGAAAGACGCAGACAAAGAGACAGCAGACACGTGTGTGCAGGTCATCGCTGCTCTGAGGAGCTGTATTGAAACGCAGAAAACAACAGAGAAACAGGCTGAAGGCTTCATCAAAGAGCTGCAACAGGATATCACTCAGTTAGAGAAGAGAAGCTCTGAGCTGAAGCAGCTCTCACACACTGAAGACCACCTCCACCTCCTCCAGAACTTCACCTCCATCAACACCCCTCCACCCACCAAGGACTGGGCAAAGGTCAATGTCCATCAGTCTTCACACGTGGGGACAGTGAGGACAGCTGTGGCTCAGCTGGAGAAGACACTCGGTCAAGTGATGGAGAAGCTACGTGATGCTGAGCTGAGGAGGATCCAGAAATATGCAGTGGATGTGACTCTGGACCCTGATACAGCACATCCTGACCTCATCCTGTCTGAGGATGGAAAACAAGTCAATGATAATGGAGGCAAAAACAACATAAAGATATTCTCACATCGTTTAAATGTCTTCTTTAGAAAACTAAAGAAGAATCTCCCAGACAACACAGAGAGATTCTCTTTATGTCCCTGTGTCTTAGGAAAACAAAGCTTCTCCTCAGGAAGGTTTTACTATGAGGTTCAGGTTAAAGGGAAGACTGAGTGGATTCTAGGAGTGGCCAAAGAGTCCATCAACAGGAAGGGACAAATCACACTGAACCCCAACAATGGTTACTGGACTATATGGTTGAGGAATGGAAATAAGTACTGGGCTCGTGCTGACCCTCCTGTCCTCCTCCCTGTAAGAGAGGAGGTCCAGAAAGTGGGAGTGTTTGTGGATTATGAGGAGGGTCTGGTCTCCTTTTATGATGTGGAGGTCAGAGTTCATCTCTACTCTTTCATTGGCTGCACCTTCACAGAGAAACTATATCCATACTTCAGTCCTGGTCTTAATGATGGTCCTCTGATCATCTCTCCTTAATAACACTAATACCCCGTTGTTTTCAGACCGGGCCCAAAATCTATGCTAATTTGTCGGTTCGGGCCGAGCCTCGGGTTCTGTGAAGAAAAAAAATAAAATATATATATATATAAATATACAGGAAGGGTAATAGATTAAATAATATTAAAGAAAACCATCAATCGAAAATCTGTGATCGAAAATCAACGAAAGTGTCCGTTTTCCAGATGTTTTGTCCTTTATCTCTGGAACAGAAAGTCTGCTCAGTTCAAAGCTTGTTAGATGCGTGGCTTTGAGGACATTAAGCACATTGTATATACTGACACCTTCTGGGGTTTTCGGTTCTAAAAGTATGGTAAATGTTTTGGCCGGGCCCAGTTAGGGCCGGGCTTTAATTTTCAGGCTCGTTGAAAACTCTAAAACACACACGCGCGCGCGCGAACACACACGCACACACACACACACACACACACACACACACACACACACACACACACACACACACACACACACACACACACACAGACTTAATCCATTGAAATAAAAAAGAGGATTATATTACATGTATATGTTTTTTAGCGGTGCCAACCGCTCTACATTTGACTCTGTCCGTATGTTATGTCCGTCCGTATGTTTGAACACGGCAAGGTAGCAACACATGCGCCACTTCAACACACACACACACACACACACACACACACACACACACACAAGCCAATACTGCACACATGCGCACACACGAACACACGCACACACACACACTTGACGTCCGTATGAGCACGGCGTATGAGCACGGCATTTAAACAGCTATAACTCCAGTTCGCAGCATGCTACGGAGTACAAATTTAGTACATGGACTAAAACCACCAATAGGCACAAACTGAAATTAATTAAGCCCCAACCCCTCTGCATTCTTATTGGCTGGGCTTTAAACAGCCGTAAGCCCAGCATGCCACCAAATACAAATTTGGTATGTGGACTTAGACCACCAATAGGGACGAACTGTAATTACTTAAGCCCCGCCCCCTCTGTCTGCCCATTGGCTGGGCTTTAAACAGCCATTATTCCAGTTTGCAGCATGCTACCAAGTACAAATTTGGTAAGTGGACTCAAATTTGGTAAGTGGACCCAAAGGCACCGCTTCCTTCACACAGGGTGTGATTTTCTTTATAGTATATAGTTTTTATAAGCTTGTATATCTGCTATTATTTTGTTTGGCCCAAAGACATCTTAAAATCACACCATGCTTTCCAGGTCTTTAATGGATTAAGGGTCAATTTGGTTCCTAACTATGGTGTGTGTGTGTGTGTGTGTGTGTGTGTGTGTGTGTGTGTGTGTGTGTGTGTGTGTGTGTGTGTGTGTGTGTGTGTGTGTGTGTAGTTGAACACAGCTCAGCAGAGATGTAAGGATCTGGAGGAGAAGGTCAGAGGTCTAGAGGTCAACGTGTCAGAGACTCACAGCCTGATGACTCAGAAAGACCAGCTGATTGACAGCCAGAGCGTGAGAGAGGAAGAGCTGGTGGCTACCGTACACAGGTAATATATATCACCTATAGATGTATTGATTAGTCTACCGTACACAG
>NC_139953.1:49632656-49637656 GCF_963454915.1 Gymnoscopelus microlampas | reverse complement strand
GGAAAAAATCCCCAAAAAAAATGTTTTCAAGATTTTTCTAAAATAGCAGATCTACAAGCTCATAGCGCGGCTATGAGCTTGTATATCTGCTATTTTTGAATAGCCAAAGAAATCTGAAGCGACACAGATGCGTTCCAGATCTTAATGGGTTAAGTGAATGTAGGACCAAGCTTTGAATCCGCTTTTTCATTTCTTTTTTTACGCGGAGTCGGTCTTTTATCACGTATGTCTTTGAGTTTTCATCGGGAAGGGGATTCCAGATAGGTGTATATTGTGAATGTCGACAATTCATAATTAATTTACCCGTTAAAAAAACAAACCCAGACGATTGTAGGTTAAATGTATAAACAAAAGGTTTGACTGGGTAACATATGGCAGGTCTTACATTTCTTCCTCCCTGTGAACACCAACAACAACCCAACGTTATATATGAGCCCAGACAAGCATTAAGACTCTGTGTCATTGCAAGATTTCTTTGGCTATTCAAAAAAATAGCAGATCTACAAGCTCGTAGCGCGGCACCGAGTGCCGCGCTACGAGCTTGTAGATCTGCTATTTTTGAAAAATCGTGAAAATGTGTGCAAATCTTTGAATATAATATTTAAGTTTTTTAAAACAAGCATTTTTAACTCAAATCTTTGCTTCTGGGGGGGCGGGTGGGGAGGGGGTCCTTGGAACAACATAGTTTGAGATGGGGGTCCGCGACCAAATACCTATCATGTTGGTGGTCCTTGAGAACCACTGATATTATAGCAACATACGTTCTTTTCAAAAAACTGTTTAGAAGACATTTGTAGAATCCCCCAGAAGCAAAGATTTGAGTCACAAATGTTCACTTTAAAAGATATGTATATTCAAATATTTGCCAGATCTACAAGCTCACATGAATCTTAACATGACACAGATACATTCCTGGTCTTAAGGGGTTAAAGGTGTAAGTGATATTATTTTTGGTTAAAATAATTAGTGTTACATAAAGCTCAGCTCTATAGTCTGAGAGTATTCTATGGTTTGATTGATTGAACATTTTATTAGGCAAACATGTAAAACAGCACCGTTACATTTAACACATCGGGTGCCAGGCATTTTATAATAACGGATTACGTTCGGTGCCAGAAATCTCACCGTCGAGCTGCGCGGCGCTGTTTAAGCTGTAGACTCCACCACGTGCATTCCATGTGAAAAACAACATGCCTCCATTTTGACCGATGGTGCTGGCTAACGCCTGGAACGATAACATCTCTCACGCGAGTAACAATGGTGGAGCGAAAAATGAGTCGTTTTCCCCAACGTAAAAAAGTTTCGGAGTTATAGTGGTTTTAGAGAAGGAAATAGAACGGAAGTGGATGGGCGCCATGTTTTTTGACACGATGATCCATCTGGCCTATCCTTCTCAGAATCACCACGGGTGATCCCAGGGCTGCTCTAGCCCCTCCCGTGTGGAAAAAAACGAAAAGACACCAAACACGGTTCAGACCGTGTTTGGCACTACACCTATACCTCTTTGCCAAAAATAGCAGATCTACAAGCTCACAACGCCTCGCAGCGCGAGGCGTTGTGGGCTTGTAGATCTGCTATTTTTGGCTAAAGTTCTCCTCAGAAAAGGGATGCTAGGTTTCGAGTGGTTATTGTAAAAAGAAAAATCATATCACATAAAGATTTGGCGGACCCCCTGTAGTAACTCTGAGGACCCCCTAGGGGTCCCAGACCCCCTGTTGAAGACCCCTGCTGTAAACTGAAAAAAAAGAAAAGAAAAAAACATGTTTTTTTTTCTTTTTTTTTCTTCAAAAGGGCACTTCTGGTCAAGAGGGCAAAGGGCAGGTCAGGTGTTCTAGCATAATATCGAGTCTATCTGTGCACGTCCCTGCACTCTGTGAAAACACGGTTCAGACCGTGTTCGGCACCCGACGTGTTAAAATACTTTGTCTAAAAAGGTCCGTTCATAAAAGTCCTTGCGGTCTTGTTTCCAACGAGGTCCTTGATATTCAATTCATAGAAATTAGTCTGGAGGCTGGAAGCCATCAAACTAAGAAACCGTTAGAACCTCTCTACTCTCTCTCTCTCTCTCTCTCTCTCTCTCTCTCTCTCCTGGTTGGATGAAATTGGTATCCTGGCCTGAACATATGTTTTCTGTTCACGTCTTGCTAAAAACAACCGCTGCTCTGTCAAAGTGCCTCTTTGAGTGGCAGGTCGTTCCAGCCAATTAGCTAGCCGCTGTGGGCGATATCCAGTGGTGGAAAAAGTACTCAAATGTTTGACTTAAAAAGTAAAAGTATCAATACTGCAATGTAGAAGTACTCTGTTACAGGTGAAAGTCCGGGATTTTAAATTCACTTGAGTAAAAGTACAAAAGTATTGGTATAAAAATGTACTTAAAGTACCAAAAGTAAAAGTACTTAATGTTTGAAAATAGCAGATCGCGACGCGTTGTGAGCTTGTAGATCTGCTATTTTCAAATAGCCTAGGTATAAAATAGGGCTAAAGTGGTTAATGCATGTTTCATAATATCATTTAAATCTGAAGAGTAACTAGTAACTAAAGTTTTCAAATAATAGTAGTGGAGTAAAAGTACAATATTTGCCTCTGAGATGTAGTGGAGTAGAAGTTAAAGTATTGGAAATTGGAAATACCCAAGTAAAGTACAAATACCTCTAAATGTTACTTAAAGGAGGAGTTCACCCAAAAAATAACTTATTTTCTATCATTACACACCCCATGAAGCCTTGATTTCATGGATTTATTTTTGTTTTTGTGGCATTCCTAAGACAATAATTTGATGGCCGTGTGTGTTTCCGGTAGGAGACACAAATAATCTACTTTGTGTCTCCTACCGGATACATTAGCCGGTAGGAGACGGGAATCATACTATTAGCTTAGGAATGCCACAAAAACAAAAAAGAATCCATGGATCCAAGGCTTCATAGGGTGTGCAGTGCAATTGATAGAAAATAAGTCCTTTTTTGGGTGAACTCCTCCTTTAAGTACAGTGCTTAAGTAAATGTACTTAGTTACTTTCCACCACTGATAACTATGAGAGAAACTTCCACTATCCAGAAGTATTGTTATCCCAACTTTGACACACGCGTCGTACACAGGTGTCGCACAGCGAAAGTGAGCAGATCTACAAGCTCACCCCCCCCCCCCCCCCCCCCCACACACACACACACACACACACACACACACACACAAGCTTGTAGATCTACAAGCTCACAGGCTTTTTGTGTAGATCTGCCATTTGTGGTCGTTGGGACGTGTGGAGAGGGGGCTTAAGGGGTTAAACCTCAGTGAAAGTGAGATGAACTTAAAGGAGAACCAGTCATGATATTAAAACAATAACCTTTTATATGAATTAAGATGAATTAGCTATTCATCAATTTGCTACCAGGAGGAATGTGATGTATTGAGTTATTCTTTAACTTTTTTTTATTTGTATACTTTATGATTTTAGATGAAAAAAAAAAGTGGTTTACAAAGTGTAAAATCTGTGCATGTGTTTGTGAACGCGTCGCGGTTGTGCATTGCGATCACTGGTGGCAAAAAGTACTCACATTTTTTTTACTTAAGTAAAAGTATCAATACTACAATTAAGAAATATACTATCACTTTTACAAGTAAAAGTCCGGAATTAAACATTTACAAAATGTACTTAAAGTACCAAAAAGAAATCTTTTGAAAATAGCAGATCTACAAGCTTGTAGATCTGCTATTTTCAAATAGACTAAATATATATATATAGGGCTGAAGTGCTTAATGTATGTTTTGTAATAATAATCAAAATCTTCAAAGTAACTAGTGACTAAATTTATTAAATAATTGTAGTGGAGTAAAAGTAAAAGTATTGAAAATTGGAAATACTCCAGTAAAGTAATAAAAAAGAAAAAGACCTCAAAATCTTACATAAAGTACAGTACTTGAGTAAATGTACTTAGTTACTTTACGCCACTGGCCGCGAGAGCACGCCGCGCGCAGCGTTAGCATGATTAACTAGCCTGCCCGATTAACGACTAATTAAGGTTTTAATCACGCTCTGTGTGTTCCACGAACCGTTTGATGAAAACGTTTTAACGGCGAGCAGAAAAAAAAGGAAAGGAGACGTGGTGGATACGGTTTAACATAAAGGGTTTAAAGAGAGGATTGAACACATTAACTGTTAAATATCTATGCAAACTTACACAGGTTATACCAGCTCTTCATAAAACACATATACGATGAAATACAGCACGGCCAGGGGTCTTCAACAGGGGGGGGGGGGGGGGGTCCGGGACCCCTAGGGCGGTGGTTCTCAAACTTTTTCGTGTCAAGGACCCCCACATTGAAAAGATATGCCAAGGACCCCCATAAGAGAAGACTTTTACGGCTCTAGCAGTGATTCTCAACCATTTTTAATTTCAAGGACCCCCCAGTTTGACATGCATTAGGGCTACGGACCCCCATTTCTATCTCTGGGACCCCAATTTATGTTATAACATCAATGTTAATTTAACTCTGAGAGTGTACAAATGTAACCAAATGGACCCATTAGGGTCCATTTGGTTCCATTTCTACACTCTCAGAGTTACAGACCCATAAGGGTCCATTTGGTTCCATTTGTACACTCTCAGAGTTACAGACCCATAAGGGTCCATTTGGTTCCTAACTATCCATCATTTAGCTGGGGACCCCCTGGAACCCCCTCAAGTACCCCTGGGGGTCCCCGGACCCCACTTTGAGAACCAATGCCCTAGGGGGTCCTTACTACAAGGGGGGGGGGGGGGCCCGCCAAATCATTGTGTGATAGGAACTTTGTTTTCTCTGAACCACTTGAACCCTATAAGCGTCCCTGTTCCAAGTGGAACATTAGCCGAAAATAGCCGATCTACAAGTGCAGAGTATTTAGGGTTTAAGTGGTTACGATAAATACACATAGTGGGGTCCCTCCCTCTCTCTCTCTCTCTCTCTCTCAGCTATAGGGCCCCGGGGGGTCCTTGGTCTGAAAAACACTGAAGACCCCCGATATATAT
>NC_139953.1:49610156-49630156 GCF_963454915.1 Gymnoscopelus microlampas | reverse complement strand
AACATTTGATAGCTAGACTGGATATCTATAATTCAGTTCTTCCTAGTCAAAACTAACGTTTCAGATATCCATAATGACATTCCTCCTAGGAGGAACTAGCTAGACTGGATATCTATAATTCAGTTCTTCCTAGTCAAAACTAACGTTTCAGATATCCATAATGACATTCCTCCTAGGAGGAACTGTCATTTGAGATATCCGAAACGTCATTCTTCCTAGGAGGAATGACGTCACTTTTCCCATTCATGTGTATTGGGCTTTTAGTTTCGGATATCCGTAACTGCATTCTGGATATGTAAAACCAACATTATGGATATCTGCAATAGAATTCTTACTAGGAGGATCTACTCTTTCAGATATCTACAATGCAGTTCTTACTAGGACAAACTACCATTTTAGATATCCAAAACTACGTCTTTTTTGATATCCATAACTACGTAATTTAAAGGGGGGGCCGTTTTAACATTTAATAGCTAGCCTGGATATCTATAATTCAGTTCTTCCTAGTCAAAACTAACGTTTCAGATATCCATAATGACATTCCTCCTAGGAGGAACTAGCTAGACTGGATATCTATAATTCAGTTCTTCCTAGTCAAAACTAACGTTTCGGATATCCATAATGACATTCCTCCTAGGAGGAACTGTCATTTGAGATATCCGAAACGTCATTCTTCCTAGGAGGAATGACGTCACTTTTCCCATTCATGTGTATTGGGCTTTTAGTTTCGGATATCCGTAACTGCATTCTGGATATCTAAAACCAACATTCTGGATATCTGCAATAGAATTCTTACTAGGAGGATGTACTCTTTCAGATATCTACAATGCAGTTCTTACTAAGACAAACTACCATTTTAGATATCCAAAACTACGTCATTTTAGATATCCATAACTACGTCATTTAAAGGGGGGGCGAGCCTTATTGTACAGTTTTCTCTCTTTTCATTCTTTTAATCATCCATTTTTAGCGGTGCCAACCGCTCTATATCTGACTTTGTCTGTGTGTCCGTGTGTCCGGGTGTCCGTGTGTCTGTCCGGGTGTGTGTCTGTCCAATAAACAAACATTGATGACAACATCAATACGGGGCTCATCAAAGGCACCGCTTCCTTCGCACAGGGTGTGATTTTTGAGTGGTGCCAACCACTCCTACATTTGACTTTGTCCGTGTGTCCGTATGTCCGTCCGTCCGTATATTTGAGCACGGCTGATTGGTCAAGCTTCACGTGACACGTGACAATATGTTGTCACGTGTCACGTGACAACATATTGTTGCTGATTGCAACACAAGGATGCAACCAGTTACACTTTCAAAGGCACCACTCTCTTCACACGGCGCGATCCTGCTCTATACCTGACTTTGTCAGTGTTCACTGTCAACGTTCTGTGTGTGTGTGTGTGTGTGTGTGTGTGTGTGTGTGTGTGTGTGTGTGTGTGTGTGTGTGTGTGTGTGTGTGTGTGTGCGTGCGCGAGCATCTGGGCCTATGCAAGGTATAACTGGGCCTATAGAAGGTATAACTGGGCCAATAGAAAAAAAATGTTTCACTGGTTAAAGCACAACTTGATGCCTTGATGAAAGTGTCTGAAAATGACAATGCACTGCATGATTCTTTAATGACTATTATTCCACTTGATGAACAAGCAAAATAACTGGTTCTCAAAGGTCAATAAATATAAAGATGGATGCATTGAAGATGTTAACGCCTGGTTCTCAGTAGCCAGAGGACCACCAAGCCAACCCCAGCTAGAGGCTCATAACAGGCCTACTGAAAGGCCCCAGCAGCATGAGGCTGCTGAGGAGGAAAATGGAGAACATGGGGATGTGGAAAATTTGGAAAATGTGGAAATGACTGTGCTTCAGTCACATAATGTTTATGATGCTCAGGAGGATGTTCAACCATATGACAGCATATCAAACCTTAGCAACAAGACTCATGTGTCAATGAGATCAAAGGTTTCCTCTACTGCATCTGCATGTGTTAAAGCCGAGGCTGAAATGGCTGCTTTAATGGCTCGGCAAAAGTTGCTTGAACAAAAGCATGCTCTAGAAGAACAGGAAGCTCACATAAGAAAACTAAAGGAACAACTTCAGCTTGAAGCAGACATAGCCGCATCGGTGGCAATGCTGAATGTTTTGAGAACCTCTGGCTCAAGGGTGCGGAGTGCTGCTTCTCAGAAATTGAATGGAATGGAATCCTACTTTGAAAAGGGCCTCAACATTAATGCAGAGACATTCGTACCACACAAGGATGGAAAAGGACAACCTGCAGATGTTGGAGGCACAAGGCCAAAGCAAAGGCAACATGATGGAGCCCTCAAAGGATCGGACTGCACTCAGCAGTGTCATTTCAAAGCGACGGCAAATTCCGCGATCACTTATGACATCTCACACAGCTGGACCAGAGCCGTGGATGAAAATATACATGCATAGAATAATATGCAGGTATAGAATTATACAGAATATAAGAATAGACAATTCCTCAATGTGGATGGCCACATCGTTATCTTTATAGTTAACATTGTTGTGCAAGGCCATTTATTCCTGAAATAGTGAATGAAGCGCCAGAATGAGCAAACTTACATTTATGAATTTAATCCTGACCTGTCCCTCTTTTTGCTCGTACAGTCCCCAGAACCCCAGTACAAAAATGTACTCCATGAAGTGTAGATGTGTGTCAAAAAGGAAACGTCGCAGCCGAGGGGCGCGCAGAACGGTGGATGCATATTTATAGCAGAAACAGCTTCACATTTAACTAGCCATACTCATTCAAATCTGAACAGATTCTTAAAATGTAAAATTCTCTATTAGCTGATAATAGCTGTGAAGGGTCTTCTTCCATGTGTATCAGTCATGATTGTTTCGCCATCAAACAATAACAAGCAAAAAGGAAATATCGGCGGGTCCTTCTTCTCCATTGCGCTGCTCGCGCACCTCTCGTCCTAAAACACCTTCGCCCCAGGTCTAATCAAACATCTGTTCTAGAGTCTGGAAATAAACGTCCGAAGAGAGTGTCTCCTCAAGTGCCTCATCTTGTACCTGGGTGAAGATGTGAGCTGCCTGATCAAAGAGTTCCTGGTAAGGCAGTTAAGTACTGCCATCTTTTAACCCAGTTTAGACCGGTTAGATTGTCACTTTAATTGCTATGCTATCTATCTGAAAGAACAGGTGAGTCTGTCAGTCTTGTCTATCTATCTGAGAGAACAGGTGAGTCTGTCAGTCTCGGCTATCTATCTGAGAGAACAGGTGAGTCTGTCAGTCTTGTCCTGCTATCTATCTGAGAGAACAGGTGAGTCTGTCAGTCTTGTCCGGCTATCTATCTGAGAGAACAGGTGAGTCTCAGTCTTGTCCTGCTATCTATCTGAGAGAACAGGTGAGTCTGTCAGTCTTGTCCGGCTATCTATCTCAGAGAACAGGTGAGTCTCAGTCTTGTCCTGCTATCTATATCAGAGAACAGGTGAGTCTCAGTCTTGTCCTGCTATCTATCTGAGAGAACAGGTGAGTCTGTCAGTCTTGTCCGGCTATCTATCTGAGAGAACAGGTGAGTCTCAGTCTTGTCCGGCTATCTATCTCAGAGAACAGGTGAGTGTGTCAGTCTTGTCCGGCTATCTATCTCAGAGAACAGGTGAGTCTCAGTCTTGTCCGGCTATCTATCTCAGAGAACAGGTGAGTCTCAGTCTTGTCCGGCTATCTATCTCAGAGAACAGGTGAGTCTCAGTCTTGTCCGGCTATCTATCTCAGAGAACAGGTGAGTCTCAGTCTTGTCCGGCTATCTATCTGAGAGAACAGGTGAGTCTGTCAGTCTTGTCCGGCTATCTATCTGAGAGAACAGGTGAGTCTCAGTCTTGTCCGGCTATCTATCTCAGAGAACAGGTGAGTCTGTCAGTCTTGTCCGGCTATCTATCTCAGAGAACAGGTGAGTCTCAGTCTTGTCCGGCTATCTATCTCAGAGAACAGGTGAGTCTCAGTCTTGTCCGGCTATCTATCTCAGAGAACAGGTGAGTCTCAGTCTTGTCCGGCTATCTATCTGAGAGAACAGGTGAGTCTGTCAGTCTTGTCCGGCTATCTATCTGAGAGAACAGGTGAGTCTCAGTCTTGTCCGGCTATCTATCTGAGAGAACAGGTGAGTCTCAGTCTTGTCCGGCTATCTATCTCAGAGAACAGGTGAGTCTGTCAGTCTTGTCCGGCTATCTATCTCAGAGAACAGGTGAGTCTGTCAGTCTTGTCCGGCTATCTATCTCAGAGAACAGGTGAGTCTCAGTCTTGTCCGGCTATCTATCTCAGAGAACAGGTGAGTCTGTCAGTCTCGTCCGGCTATCTATCTCAGAGAACAGGTGAGTCTGTCAGTCTTGTCCGGCTATCTATCTGAGAGAACAGGTGAGTCTCAGTCTTGTCTAGCTCCGAAAGGGGCCCGAGCGTGTAAGTTTCCTTTCCTGCCATACAGCTGCTTTACTGCCGCTGGTTCTCCGCTGCCTGGTGCCATTTTCTTGTCCCTTCGCTGGTTGTGTCTTTGTTATTTTAACAGTGCCAATGGCGCCACAAACGGAGGTCGCCAAGCTGGAGGTGGAGATTCGTTCCATCGGGGAGATGATAGAGGGACTCCTGCTGCAAGTCAGCACTGTGCTCCCGCCTGGCCGCCGCCGAACCCGGGGGTAGCAGGCAGTCATCGTCCGCCGCTGCGGCTATTGTACAGCCTTCCCTGGATGATGTTGGATCCTCGCCTGCCCCCCATATCCTGGGCAACGGTCGTTAGAAAAGGTCTAGTGCCATAACTCTATCTATATTCCCTGGTTAGGCATCTAGTCCTCCCAGGTGCTGTTACCTACTGCCTCTCCGGAGGAAAGATATCAGACATGATTGCACTAGCTCCAGCTGTTGTTGATTTGCATCCTACTGTCACTGTTGTCATTACACACGTGGGTACGAATGACGTCATGGCTAGACATTCCACAAAGATGCGAACAGACATGGAACTACTATGCTCCACAATAGAAAGACTGGGAAAGCGATGCATTGTATCGGGCCCCATTCCAACACTTTCCAATAAAATTGAACACTTTAGCCGAATCTATAGCTTTCATCTGTGGCTTCAGAATTTCTGTAATGCCCTAGGATATGACTTTATTGTCTCCGCCAGGAGACTATGTTTTCACTTTCCGCCCCCCCCCCCCCTCGGCCAAGCTAACATTGGTCAAGCCTCACGTGACACGTGACAATACGTTGAAAGAGTGTGCTCTGATTGGCTAGTGAGACGCATGACGTATCAGCGGCCTATAAATAGATGTGTCACTTTGAAAGAGTTTTAGTCTCTTTCAAAGTGAGGTAAGACAGGAGTAATCACAAAATGGCTGAGAAATGGCGGAGTAACACTTAAGACAGGATTAATCAAGTAACACTTAAGACAGGATTAATCAGGAACAGTACTGGCGGAGACCTGTGCTCCGAGGAGCACATCTTCTAGTTTCTAACTTTTGGCGTATCCATAGTATGTACAGGAAAGATGGTGTGCACCCAAATAGTAGGGGCACTTCAACTCTACGGAACAATTGTATTAAATACATTGCTATTAATCCTTGATATGAAGCGCGGCGCGTTCCAATTGTTTTAACCCCTTCTTCAGTTTTTAGCTCTAGCCATGTGGAACAAGCCGCTTTGTGTCATATATCTGTTCCCCCAAAACCCCCCTGTCTATTACATTCTCAAGTTACACCATGCACTGTGTCCATACTGTTGATGACTTCAACCTAATCAATATTACCATTCAGCCATCAGTCATCATTCCTACTCCAAATTCTGACACAGCATTTTCCAAATTGACATTTAAGAATCGGAAAGGGCTGGGGATTATTCACTACAATATTAGGAGTCTAGTCCTTAATTTTGATTTTATAGTGTTACTTGTTAAGCAGACTAATCCGGACATTCTGGTGTTAGGTGAGACATGGCTCAAAAAAAGTATCAAGTACTCTAAAGTGTCTCTTTTAAACTATAATTTATTTAGAGCCGACAGATCAGGTAGATGTGGTGGGGTATGAATTTATACCAAATCCAATGTTTCCACTACACTTTTAAATGCTGTCTCACACCCTAAGCGCTTTGAGTAGCTCTCACTGAAGGTTCAGTGAGAGCCACTCCACTACAACCAACATCATTGGTTGTAGTGGGTATCTACAGACCCCCATCTGCAGACCCAGGTTCTAAAGACACTTTAGCTAGCATGCTCTCCATGCGCTCGGATGGGGAGCTTTTGGTTTTAGGTGATTGGAACCAGAACTGGTTGCTGGTTCTGAACACCTCAAGGAAGTTACAAATTACTTGAATTTATCACAAATGGTCCTGGAAACTACTAGGCCAAATTTAATGGATAATTCAAGATCCACCCTGATAGACCTTATCTTCTCTAACAGGGCTGACAAGATCTCTGCTTGTGGTGTTTTTGAGTTAGGTGTTAGTGACCATTGCCCGGTTGGGTGCATAAAAAATGCCCGATTACACCGGACAAAATCTAAGGTGATTTCTAAGAGACGCTTTAAGCACTTTAACGAACAAGAGTTCTTACGTGACATTTTTAATAGTAACTTGTTCTTAATTTCTGAATTTACTGATGTTGATATGGCGCTAGAGTTTTTTATAGAAACCTTTGTTGCTATTGTAGACACACATGCTCCAGTGAAAAAACTGAGAATCAGGGATAGAGTTACCCCTTGGTTTTCACCGACATTAGCTACCCTATTCAACAAGAGGAAAAGAGCTTGGTCGCTTGCTAGGCGTTCTGGAGACCCTGCTCATTAGGCTTGCTTTCGGCAAATTCGTAATCATTGCACGTCTTTTCTCAGAAAGGCTAAATCTAATTATTTTTTAAATTTAATAACTTACTCTCAGGGAAATACAGTTAAATTCTGGAAAGAAGTGAACGCCCTTAATAATAATTCCACCTCTGCCCTACCATCTCAAATAAATGGTAGTAATGGCGTAATTTCAGATCCTTTGGAGGTATGCTCTGCTTTTAATCTGCATTTTACAGATGCAGGGCACTTATTTAGTAATACTTATAGTGGACCCCCACTTTCAACGGATTACAGCAATTTTAGAATTAGCCCAACTGCTCAGTTCTCCATACAGCACCTCTCTACCTCTATTGTTCTGGAAGCTTTGCTTACAATAAACCATAAGACCTCGACTGGTGAGGATCACTTAGATCCTTTATTTTTAAAGACAGCTGCACCTCTTATTGCAGAGCACATAGCTCATATTTTTTATCTCTCTATTTCATTAAATATTTTCCCTCGTATTTGGAAACTTGCGCACGTCCTCCCACTTCACAAAGGTGGTGATAGACAAGAGCTAAATAATTACACACCGATTTCAAAGTTGCCTTGCCAAAATTTTGGAATCACTCATAAACTCACAACTCAAATTATTCCTCTCATCCTTCTCAGCGTTAAATGAAAATCAATCCGGTTTCAGAGCCAAACATAGTACAATCACTGCAGTCACCTTAGTTACAAATACCATTAATAATAATGAAACCTCGGAATGGTTTCAAACAAATAGACATCAAGCTGTGAAGTCCGGAAGCTCTCAATCTGGGTTTCGGCCAGTCTCCATGGGCGTCCCACAGGGCTCAGTCTTAGGCCCAGTACTTTTTACTTTATATATTAACAATATTATCTCTACTCTTAATGACTGTAAGGCCCACCTTTATGCAGATGACACGGTCATATACTGTGTCGCTGACTCAGCTCATCTTGCCACCAAGAAGCTGCAGCTTGCTTTCAATGCTCTCCAGGCTGCCCTGGTTGAGCTTAGACTGGTTTTAAATGCAAGCAAAACCAAATTAATGCTGTTCACTAGAGTTAAAACCACCAACCTTAGCGACATAGTCATAACCTCTTCAAGTGGTGCTACAATAGAAAGGGTCTCGGAATACAATTACCTGGGCATCTGGCTAGATGAGAAATTGTATTTTAAATTTCACATTGATAACCTTGAGACAAAAAAAATGGGTTTTTCTATAGAAATAAATCATGCTTTCCTGCATCCAGTAGGAAAACAATTATTGAAGCCACTTTTCTCTCGGTTTTAGACTATGGAGACATTATTTATAGAACTGCTGCTCCATCAATTTTAAAACGCCTTGACACTGTGTACCATTCTGCCCTAAGATGGGTCTCTGGTGACACCTATGGTACCCATCACAGTACACTATACGGGAATGCAGGCTTATCCTCTTTAACTGAGAGGCGTGATAAACACTGGTATCTATTTATTTTTAAAGCCATATCAGGAATGCTCCCCCCTTATATTTGTTCTTTGTTGGTTCAGAACCCTATTACATACCAGACCCGCTCGAGTGATCTCCTGACGCTCAAGGTTCCTTTTGCGCAGATGGTGTTAGGCAAGACAGCATTTTCTGTCTGTGCTCCATCTGCCTGGAATGAGCTCCAGAGGTCCTTGAAAATCAAATCACTTCCATCTTTAGGTAGTTTCAGGGAAATGATTTCCAAAATTTTTATTCAGGATTGTAACTGCTTTATTTAATTATTTGATTATGATATATCTGTTCTAGTTCTTTGACTATTTTAGTTTTTGAGTTCTTTCTGTATTCTGATTCATGTATTTTATTGCTGTATGTGAATGTCTATTCCTGTTGATTACTGTGTTCTGTATCTCGGCTACATTGAAAATGAGGGCCTGCCCCTCAACTGTACTCCGAGCTGAAATAAAGGTTATGATGATGAACTGTGACAAATGCTAATGTTCTCTCTTTCTCCCTCCTTGTCTGTCTGTCTTCAGGTTGTCCAGAAGGATGAGGCTGAGACGGAGCTTGCGAACACCACCATGGGGGTGTTTGTCCTGCGTGAAAATCAAGGTCCTCTCTGCGAACCGGTGGAAATTGGCATCATTATTGATGGTGTTGAGGTACTCAGTGGGCTGTCCTCAGTTGCTTCTGCGTGTGCCATGCTGTTTGGCCTTATGAAAGTATCCAGAAGGGCTCAAGTATAGTTTTGAGGCCTTTCAGAAAATCATCATGGACATAGAGCGCAAAAAGATGTCAAAAAGGGTACAGAACCTTGCAGCAAAGCTGCAAGATCCTGTGTAAACTCTTTACTTGGATAAAGGTTAATGTGAGCCTTAAAAATCACATCTTTTCTTGGAGAAAGGTTAATGTGAGCCTTATAAATCACATCTTTACTTGGAGCAAGGTTAATGTGAGCCTTACAAATCACACATTCTGTTTAAAACATTGTCCCTAATTTGTTTTTATTTGTAAAAGAATTATATGGATAGAGATGGAGCCTTTGAGCCAACCTGTAAAACCTCAGCCAAAATGGGACAAATTATTTTTTTATGTTCTTTAGATTTTAAATGGACAGAGAGCAAAAAGATGTCCAAAGGGTACAGAACCTTGCAAGAGTGTAAACTATTTACTTGGAGCAAGGTTAAATGTGAGCCTTACAAATCACACACACTTCGTTTAACCCATTTAGGGCGTGAACCCCTATTTGTAACTATACTTTTCAGGACAGGATTTAGAAGGCACTATTAGAATCGACCTCCGGTCTAAATCGGTTAAAACATTCTGTCCCTGAATTTGTTTTTATTTGTAAAAGAATGACATGCCTTTTGTGTGAATACAAACAAGCACAACTTTGATAGATTCTTCTCAAGAATTACAGAATCGATCATGGACATTTTGGACGTCGTCATGAGTAGTATAGTAGGGTAAGGTTCTAATACCCATTTCTACCGCCAGGTAGAATTTTGACATTTTTGACATTCCATAATTATTAATCCATAATTAATAATTTCAGATTGATTATTTAATTTGTTTCATTATTTAATTCATCCTTGGTTTAGCAATAAGACCCATTTATCATTCTAATTCCCTCTGTCTCTATCTCTGGGTCTCTGTCTTTTTCCAAAGACAGTGGGTAGTGGGTAACGGGGGATGGTAACATATGGTGATTTTGGGGATCTGTCTGTCTGTCTGTCTGTCTGTCAAGGACAGTCCGATAGACAGTCCGATAGACAGATAGACAGTCCGATAGACAGTCCGATAGACAGATAGACAGTCCGATAGACAGATAGACAGTCCGATAGACAGTCCGATAGACAGATAGACAGTCCGATAGACAGTCCGATAGACAGATAGACAGTCCGATAGACAGATAGACAGTCCGATAGACAGTCCGATAGACAGATAGACAGTCCGATAGACAGATAGACAGTCCGATAGACAGTCCGATAGACAGTCCGATAGACAGATAGACAGTCCGATAGACAGTCCGATAGACAGATAGACAGTCCGATAGACAGTCCGATAGATAGATAGATAGACAGATAGATAGACAGATAGATAGATAGATCCCCCAAATCACCATATGTTACCATCCCCCGTTACCCACTACCAGTGGACCACTATTTTACGATCCCCTAACCACTAAACCTTGTAGATAAGCTATTTTTCAGATGTTCTGAATGTATAAGGGCCTGAAGTGGTTAATGCCATAATGGCAGATACTCGGTCAACCGTAATATATAATATTAATGAACAATACATTTATTGTATGCAGGCCCTAACCCTAAACCCTAACCCTTTAGAAACACCATGTAAATCAGTGAGGGGGTACTTAGCTACAATAATGTAAATGATGGAGAGTTGGTACCAATAGGAGTGATAATAGGCAAACATTGATCAAAATAACAATTCTTTAAATATAGCTGCAAGCAGCGATAATACGGGGCCAGTGAATAGAGAGAGAGAGAGACATGGAAACGGAATAGATTGAAGAGAGAGAGAGTGACATGGAAACAATAGATTGATGAGAGAGAGAGATGGAAACATAATGGTTTGATTGGACATCTCAACCTACTGCCATTAACAGGATTCGAACTCTCAAACTTCAGACTAATAGGCTGCAACACTACCTATAGTGCTATAGCTTTGTCCAGGCTGATATTGTCTGTTGAAGATCATAAACTCTTGCCTTCTTTCATGAACCAAGCCCCTGTTTCACTAACACTAAGATCACTCGTTCACAAACCATTTACCAATGAAGAAATTGTACATCTCCTCAGAACCAAAACTAGTGAAAGTAGCCGATCTACAAGCTCACAAACCATGAAAAGTTGTGAGATTGTAGATCAGCTATTTTCAGAATGAAGTATGTCATACGTTGAAAAAACGTACTCTCAAATAAGCATTTCAGGTTATCTTTACCATTTGCACATGTATTCATTGATACAGTCATGTTGTTTGCAATTCAACTTAAATTAAGTCTGCATCAAGTGAGGCTTGAACTGGCGACCTTGAGATTGTGAGTCATTCATTTAAGGGAGACGCCATTGGCCCAACAGACAAGTAACTGTGAAAAAGGAGATCACACAGATGATACAGTTTCACGCAAATAGCTGAAAAATCCTGGGTTTAAGTGTTTTTCAAACTGCTCAAAATTGCGGACAATCTAAGGGCGGAGATTACTGGTCAAAGCGATAGATGTGTTCCTCATGAGTCAAGGCACAAGTGTAAGCAAGTTTCACGACTTTCGGCCAAACGAGGCATGACTTATGCCTGTTTAAAGTCTGCCTTTTCAAAAAATTGCTATAGCGCCCCCTTTTGGCCAATTGGAGTGAGATTGGTTTCAGTGATATTTGGAATGACCCTGTACATTTCTGCCAAGTTTCAAAGAAATGTGAGTCTGCATGTATGTTTTAGGCACAGATGAATAATTTTCATAAAACTGTAATAGTTAAAATCTATCTCCTCCTGGGATTTTTGAGCAATCTGCACGAAACATTTTACACATGAACTTTGGACCACTGCCTACAAAAATTTCCAACGGATTTTCCATAAGTGAAAAAATGCAGAAGTTAGGAGCCAATGACTGTTTTTCATATAATTCAAAATGGTGGGCGATCTAAAGGTCAGAGGTCAAAAGTCAGACCACGAAAGTTGTCGGGCATGAAGAGACGCATGTGTGTATCGAAGTTTCATGGTTGTAGGTCAAACAGGGCATGAGTTGTACCTGTTCAAAGTTGGCACTTTCAATTGAGTGCTATAGCGCCACCCTTTGACGAATGAGTGTGAGAATTATTTCTTGGTAGTTTTTCATGAGCATCTACCATATGGCCGAGTTTCGTAAAAAGCGTATGCACGGTTAAGCCAGAACTGGCAAAAACAAGTATTTTTCAAACTGCTCAAAATTGCGGAAAATCTAAGGGCGGAGCTTAATGGTCAAATCGATATGTGTGTTCCTCATGAGTCAAGGCACATGTGTAAGCAAGTTTCACAACTTTCGGCCAAACGAGGCATGACTTACGCCTGTTTAAAGTCTGCCTTTTCAAAAAATTGCTATAGCGCCCCCTTTTGGCCAATTGGAGTAAGATTGGTTTCAGTGATATTTGGAATGACCCTCTACATTTCTGCAAAGTTTCAAAGAAATGTGAGTCTGCATGTATGTTTTAGGCACAGATGAATAATTTTCATAAAACTGTAATAGTTAAAATCTATCTCCTCCTGGGATTTTTGAGCAATCTGCACGAAACGTTTCACACTTGAACTTTGGACCACTTTCTACAAAAATTTCCAACGGATTTTCCATAAGTGAAAAAATGCAGAAGTTAGGAGCCAATGACTGTTTTTCATATAATTCAAAATGGTGGGAGATCTAAAGGTCAGAGGTCAAAAGTCAGAGTGTGAAAGTTGTTCAGCATGAGGAGACGCATATGTGTATCCAAGTTTCATGGCTGTAGGTCAAACAGGGCATGAGTTGTACCTGGTCAAAGTTGGCATTTTCAATTGAGTGCTATAGCGCCACCTTTGGACGAAAGATTGTGAGAATTATTTTTTGATCGTTTTTCATGACCATCTACCATATGGCCGAGTTTCGTAAAAACCGACTGCACGGTTCAGCCAGAACTGCGAAAAGTGGCAGAAGTGACAGAATAATGCGAATAACAATACGTGTCCAGAGCAGAGCTCTGGCCCCGTAATTAAGTAATGCAGATTTTTGACAATAATTTAACTCTTGAGAGCATACATGATTAAAGACCCATGGGTCCATTTGGTTACTTCTAGAGACTAGGCTATTTTAGGGTTCCAGGCCTGGTTGCAGCTGTGGGCGGAGAAAACAATAGCTCAAACACCTTAGGCGTGAACAAAGCCCTTGCGAGGAGCACCATATACTGTATGTATCCCTAGGGGCTTCATACCATACCCTAGCGGTAGAAATGGGTATTAGAACCTTACCCTACTATACTACTGTCATGCCTACCCATGCACATATGTAACCTGCCCTTGTTCGTTTAAGACCTGGAATGCCCTTAAGAGTCATTTGTCAAGGAGCCACCCTCAACTTGCCACTGAAAAGGCTGAACTGACAACTTTTACATGCCTTTTGTGTGCATACAAACAAAGCACAACTTTGAAAGACTACTTGCGTCACATTGGACAGCATCTGCTAAATTTTGAAACTGTTACATGTATTTTTCAAGGGTGCCCATATAAGACAAATATTTATGGAGCCTTCAGGACTCAGAAGTCCAGAAGCCACAAGGCATCTTCTATAAATGATTTAATTTAAAGCCTGGCATTGCTTAGAGTTTCCCTCTCAAGATTCAAGCAATGAATTGCAGGAGAATATTTCAGATGATGAGTCAGTCAAGTGCTTCTGTCCATGAAATGCGAAATTGTGTAAATTTGCCTCAGTTTTATTTAACCCATTTAGACCTGAGGCCGATTCTAAATCCTGACCTAAGTCCTGACCTAAGTTTTCTGAAAAACTTCAAACGTTACAACAAATGTATGTTGCTATATACTGTACATACAACAAATGTGTTAAGTTGGAGCATGATTCTCTTGTCTCTGGTGTGGCTGTTGATGACTTCTTGCAGGAGCTACAGTATTTGTTGGTTTCAGTCCCTGTTTACAAGCTTTTTTTTCTTCCCAATATTTTCTGAGACTGGTTTAATGACTGTTTACTGTTACAGACTGATAGGATTACTGACTGACTGATTGTGAGACAGACTGGGTTAGTCTAATATAGCCTTAAGGCTCTGCTATTTTTAAGGAAGAGGTAACACTCATTGGCAGCTAGCAAATGGCAAAGATTTGTTCAAAATGGTCCGCCAGTCATGTTATTGGCAGGCAATTTGTGAAGGTGTAAAATACCTTGCCTGGACCTCATGACAATTGTGAATGTTTTCCTTGAAATGTGTCTTATCACTGCAGATATTATATGTTAAATTACAGACATGTGGATTTTGGTGTAATATTTTTGTATTGTCTTAATCTAGCACTGTATGACTTTGCCACTTAGAAAATGTACTGTTGCCATGTTTAGGGCTAATATTTTACCAAAGCACTTTTGCCTCAAAAGATTTCTGTATCTCTTTGCCTCTCTCCATCTCTCCCCGTCTCTCTGCCTCTACATCACTTTCTCTCAGTCTCTCTGTCTTTGTGTGCAAGTGTTGTTTTATTGGAGATTTGTTGGGTTTGCCAGACTCGGAAGTGAATGTATCGTGCACATGCTCGTGGCACTTTGTTTTATTGGATCTGAGATTTTTTGGGGTTTTCCAGGCTCAGAAGTGAATGTATATCGTGCACATGCACGTGGCACTTTGTTAAAATAATTCTGATTTTTGTATTCATGGTATTTGTTCTCAGGAAGACGCCATAATAAATGTTGAATATAAATTTGTGTCTCTTCGTAATTTCAAGTGTCATTTTCAACTTGGAGTAAAGTAATTAGTTTACTTGTAACAGGTTGACAAAAACGCATTAGGTTTTGTTAAAGTGAAAAAAATACTTTAAAAAACACTGTTTTATACATAATTTTGCTTTGTAGTTACTTAAAATATAAGCTTAAATAAAAGTGAAAATACAGGTTAATTCAAAGAGAATTTATGGTTTGGTTCAAATAAAAAATGTTCATTGGTTGGAAGGAGTTTCTTAACTTACGGTAACTTAAGATATAAGCTTCAACTAAAGTGAAAAAACGAATTAATGTAAAAAGAGTACATTGCTTTAATTAAAAAAAAAATGATTTATTTATAATAAAAAATATTCATTGGTTGTGATAACTTATTTAATTTAAAGTAAGTGGATATATTTGCTTTGGAGAAGGGTAATTTTCAAGTTGAGAAAAAGTAAAATATTTACTTGTAACAAGTTGAAGCAATTTTTTTACTTTGATCCAAAGCCTCAATTTTTACAGTGTATGATCAGAACAGCCTTTTTCCTTATCTAGGCTAAATTGTCTAATTGTGTTAATTTATGATATTTTGGCATGTTTAATTATCAATTCGCTGGGGAGCCCCTTAATGGCCCTTGTTGGTCCCCGGACCTAATGTTGAGAACCACTGACCTAGGCAACAACTGACATTGATATAATTAACCAACATGGCAGTGTGATCTGGATATGGAGAGGACATGTGTAACCCTAAACAAAGGTGAGGATTGGACTAATTTCAGACAATGGCGACATTAACATAATAAATGTATTTGACAATCAGCGTGGTCATTTGCTCGTATATAGGATTATACTGAAGCATCAATGAGTATTCGATCTTGGGAACCCATAAAAAAAAAGGAAAACAGCGCCCTCTGCAGGTGGAAGGAAAGCGATCATATTGCAGTTATAGATATCTAAAACTGCATTATGGATAGGAAGAATTACAATTACGGATATCGATAATATAAATACAGATATATTGAACTGTATTGTTCCTAGCACAATTGCAGTTGTGGATATCCATAATTCGATTAGTATTAGTCATAATATGAATTGTGGTTATATTTAATTACATTTTGGATATACAAAATGTAATTATGGAGGTCTGGATGCTATCTAAATGCTATTTGAGATATCTAAAATATAATTGTAGATAGTCAATCAACCCTTTTATGTTAAAATGGCGTCTTATCTACCTCTCACCAGATATCCATAACATATTTATGTATATCTGTAATTGTATTGTTCCTAGTCATAGTACTAATTGCAGATATCTGAAATTACATTTTTACTAGTAATAATATGAATTGTGGATATCCATAATTCCATTTGTCCTAGTAACAATGAATTAATGGATATACTAAAGGTAATTACGGAGGTCTGGAATGATTTTTTAATTTTTTCTAAAATGGTAGTTTGTCCTAGTAAGAACTGCATTGTAGATATCTGAAAGAGTAGATCCTCCTAGTAAGAATTCTATTGCATATATCCAGAATGTTGGTTTTAGATATCCAGAATGCAGTTACTGATATCCAAAACTAAAAGCCCAATACACATGAATGGGAAAAGTGACGTCATTCCTCCTAGGAAGAATGACGTTTCGGATATCTCAAATGACAGTTCCTCCTAGGAGGAATGTCATTATGGATATCCGAAACGTTAGTTTTGACTAGGAAGAACTGAATTATAGATATCTACTATACACATCCAGTCTAGCGATTAAATGTTAAAACGGCTTGCCATACACATATAGATATAGATAGATAGATAGATAGATTGAATTATTATTTATTTTGTATCAGTAGGCTATAAATATATATCCTTTTGAAACAGAGTTACTATGGGGGAGCAGGCCTTCTGCTCGCCTGTGAAACAGCCTTCCTATTGACCTGAGAACACCGACCCTGGACTCTTTAAAATAGGCCTGAAGACCTTTCTGTTTCTGAGGGCCTTTTCCTGTTGAATTGTTGTTTAGTCACATCTGTTTTTAAACCCTGCTTTTTAACCTTATATGATTGATGATGTGTTTTACCATGTGGCACTCTGAGATTCTTTGTGAATGAAGCGTGCATTACAAATAAAATGTATTATTATTATCATTAACTTAAAGGTAGGGTAAGTGATTTTCTTTGGTTAAAATAAGTGTTAAATAGCTCTATATTGTGATAGAACTCATTGCTATACAGTGTCTGTTCAGTAAAAGGAGTCTCCTTGTCTCTCCAGCTCTTTATTAAACACAAAATGCATTTTCATTTCAGTTTAATTTCCAATTTTATCCAATCAGGACAGAGAACTCAATCAGGATATAGATTAAACAAGTGACATTGGAAGTGATGACACTAAGAAATGAGCAGACAAAATTGGAACTGGAACACTATAACAATGAAGCTTAAAAATGGGTACTTTCTTCTGATTGGCTGAGATTTGGACACCTACCGGAAAATGTATTTTCTGTTTATTGAAGAGCTGGAGAGACAGGGAGACTCCTGTTACTGAACAAACACTCTATAGCAATGATTACTATCACAATATAGTGCTTTAACCTTTTAACAAAATACTTTTTGTTTTAACCCAAAAATATCACTTACCCTACCTTTAGTAGCCACAAGCAACTCTTTGATCCTATTTTTAAAATAATGGAATCTAGAGTTGCAATACAGTACCAACCGTTGACAGCCCATACATCCACACAGAAAAGTACTGTCTGTTTGTATTAAACGACGTTAAACTCACCAATATGGCAGCTGTACGGGAAGCTTGAATCATCCTCTTTCTATCTGCAGATTTTTATTTGTCCTAAAAATCCATGGTAGATCAGCTGCTTTCTGTCAATTAATTCCTTGCAGGTGATTATTTTTCTAAATGTTGGAGTTTGAAAGCGCTCGTTTTCAATAACTCAGCGTGTCCTCCTGTATTAAGTGACATTTAGAAACACTTGGTATGAAGGACCGTTGAGTTATTTACAACAAGCGCTTCCAAACTCCAACACAAAAATAATCACCTGCACAGAATGTATTGACATAAAGTATCTCATAACATCATGTCTCTACGGTGGGTTTTTATGAAACAGAAACTTTGCAGATAGAAAGAAGATAACACAAGTGCTTTCCTTACAGCTGCCAGGTTGGTGATTTTAACATCCTTTAATACAATCAGATCAACCTTTTCTGTTTGGATGTATAAAAGTTTCTTTTATTTCCCACATCGCAGGTCCATGGACTGTCACTACGGACCCCCAGCTGCGGCTCAAGACTGTGACTGCGGACCGGGCCTCTCCATGGAGCACGACCGTGGATTTCTACTACACTGCACTATACCACTATACTATATATACTGTATATTATCTTAACATTCTTATATTATACCATTATATACTACATACACATTATTGCTGTACTATATTATACTATCATATACTATCTTACACTATTATATGTGCTACTATTGTTACTGTTACTACCTGCACTGTATCTCTCTCTGTCTCTCCTCTGTCTCTCCCTCTCTCTCTCTCTCTCTCTCTCTCTCTCTCTCTCTCTCTCTCTCTCCTCTTTCCCCCTACACGGTCGAGGCAGAAGGCCCCCACCCTAGAACCTAGGGTCTGCCTGACGTTTCTTCCAGTTAAGAGGGAGTTTTTTGTTGACACTGTCGCAAAAATTGCTTGTTCAGGGTGGGATTGTCGGGTCTCTTCTCTACATGTAAAGTGTCTTGAGACAACTTGTTCTGATTTGACACTTTAATAAAATTGAATTGAATTGAATTGAATTGAATGTATGGCCTGTCAAAGGGTTGGTCTTGCAACTCTAGATTCCAGATATTAAAAATACAATCTCAGAGTTGCTGTTGGTTGGATGGCTTATTTTATCTGATTTAACTACGATTGAACTACGTTTGAAGTATTTCTCTTAGTTGTTTTTTAATGAATCATTTTTTTTTAAAATATTTTTATTCTGTATACTGTATATAAATGTGTATAGATTTTTTAATAAGACATGACAGAAACAGACAGGTACATCAACAATAGACACAAGACATGACAAGACAACAAACAAACACCAGACTATAATGCATAATAAACATTCAAAGTGCTTTGCGGGCTTTGAGGGACTTTTCAGTGAAGGCATTTATTTAGTTTTTTTCCTCAGGCTAAATTCCCCACCATAGAGCAGTGCTTCTCAACCTTTTCAGGCCACGACCCCCCCCAAATAATCATATTTGAACTGGGGACCCCCCAAAATAATCATATTTGAACTGGGGAACCCGCAAAATAATCATATTTGAACTGGGGACCCCCCAAAATAATCATATTTGAACTGGGGACCCCCGAAAATAATCATATTTGAACTGGGGACCCCGCAAAATAATCATATTTGAACTGGAGACCCCGCAAAATAATCATATTTGAACTGGGGACCCCCCCAAAATAATCATATTTGAACTAGGGACCCCCCCCAAATAATCATATTTGAACTAGGGACCCCCCCAAAATAATCATATTTGAACTGGGGACCCCCCCAAAATAATCATATTTGAACTAGGGACCCCCCCCAAATAATCATATTTGAACTAGGGACCCCCCCAAAATAATCATATTTGAACTAGGGACCCCCCCAAAATAATCATATTTGAACTGGGGACCCCCCCAAAATAATCATATTTGAACTAGGGACCCCCCCAAAATAATCATATTTGAACTGGGGACCCCCCACCCCGATAAAGCAGTTGGAATTGTAGGAGTTGAGGCATTACATTTACTTTGACTCAGTTCCACAGATAAATATTGTGAAAATAGCAGTATATCTGCTATTTTCACAATATGAGAACCACTGCCAGAGAGCACGGAAGTGCTGACGTCACTGCCGCTAGAGGGCGCTATATCCCCCAGGGTCCCAGTGTTATTATTATAATGTTTTATGTCTACGAAAACAACCCCAAAAGAAGAAACCAAGACAAATGAGCACTATTTAGCTACTTGAAAATAGCAGATCTACAAGGCTGTAGATCTGCTATTTTTTATCAACAAAAAAAGTGGAACAACACAAATATTATATATTATTTTTTAATGATTTATTTTATTAAAACCCTTTTTTTTAGGGGGGGGGGGGGGGGGGGGGGCCCTTGACATTAAAATATTATAGAATCACTGGTTTAAACAACATCAGCCCAAATAACTTTAGAAACAAGCCCTAAAAAACACAACCTGGCTGCAACTATCAACATTTACAAGCCACTTTACAAAAACAACTAGCCCAAATACGCTTATAATAAGT
>NC_139953.1:49497656-49607656 GCF_963454915.1 Gymnoscopelus microlampas | reverse complement strand
CTGGAGACACCACTGACCTGCAGAGAGAGAGAGAGAGGGAGGCTCGATCTCTCTATCCATGGCTTCTGGACATCACTGACACAACTGATGAAGACAAGTAGAAGACGACTCAAGGTAGGAACTGTCTTTCTTCTCTCTCTGCTGCTGCTGCTGCTTGGGTTTGTGTGTGTGTGTGTGTGTGTGTGTGTGTGTGTGTGTGTGTGTGTGTGTGTGTGTGTGCGTGCGTGCGTGCGTGCGTGTGTCCTCTATACTAATAATGTGATCGAAGCTGTTGATCTATTGTTGTCATTTTGAGACTCAATGACTGAATGGCAATGAAACATATTCAGTGCCTCTGCATGTTTCTGGCTCTGGAAGTGAAGGCTGCTGTGAATATAGAGCAGTGGTTCTCAAACGTTTTCATGTCAAGGACCCCCAAATGGACACTTATTAGCCCGCGGACCCCCATTTGAAAAGATACATTTTAAGGACCCCCAGTTTGACATGCATTAGGTCTACGGACCCCCATTTAATGGCATTTCTATCTCTGGGACCCCAATTCATGTTGTAAAATCAATGTTAACTTAACTCTGAGAGTGTACAAATGGAACCAAATGGACCCGATAGGGTCCATTTGGTTCCATTTGTACACTCTCAGAGTTACAGACCCATAAGGGTCCATTTGGTGCCTAATCTATCATTTAGCTGGGGACCCCCTGGAACCCCCTCAAGTACCCCTGGGGGTCCCCGGACCCCACTTTGAGAACCAATGATCTAGAGGTTGTTGTGGTGTGTTGTTTCTGCCGTTGAAGGTAGTGAGTTGTAGGGAACAGTATGTGTGTATATGTGTATATGTGTATATGTGTATATGTGTATATGTGTATATGTGTTTCTTGGTCACCTCAGTGATCCTATCCTATGTGAGTTTGTTATTTCCTTCTAAGTTCAAACTAGAGTTTTTGACACGACAGCCGTCATTTCAGCATGTTGTGTGTCTGTTGTGTTGAGACTGTTGTTGGTTCATTAGAATAGAAGACATGTAGATCTACTGTGTGTCTGTTGTGTTGAGGCTGTTGTTGGTTCATATAGAATAGAAGACATATAGATCTACTGTGTGTCTGTTGTGTTGAGGCTGTTGTTGGTTCATATAGAATAGAAGACATATAGATCTACTGTGTGTCTGTTGTGTTGAGACTG
Organism: Gymnoscopelus microlampas; assembly: GCF_963454915.1. Taxonomy (NCBI): domain Eukaryota; kingdom Metazoa; phylum Chordata; class Actinopteri; order Myctophiformes; family Myctophidae; genus Gymnoscopelus; species Gymnoscopelus microlampas. Next base: position 49,606,480 of record NC_139953.1, on the reverse strand, counting down.
TTGTTGGTTCATTAGAATAGAAGACATATAGATCTACTGTGTGTCTGTTGTGTTGAGACTGTTGTTGGTTCATATAGAATAGAAGACATATAGATCTACTGTGTGTCTGTTGTGTTGAGACTGTTGTTGGTTCATTAGAATAGAAGACATATAGATCTACTGTGTGTCTGTTGTGTTGAGACTGTTGTTGATTCATATAGAATAGAAGACATATAGATCTACTGTGTGTCTGTTGTGTTGAGACTGTTGTTGGTTCATGATTGGCGTGGCGGCAAAACCACCGTCTACTGTAGGCCTACGTACAGTAGGCCTGTTCCTCATGACCTTCTTTCTTTCTCTCTCTCTCTCTCGCTCGCTCGCTCGCTCGCTCTTTCTTTCTCTCTCTCTCTCTCTCTCTCTCTCTCTCTCTCTCTCTCTCTCTCTCTCTCTCTCTCTCTCTCTCTCTCTCTCTCTCTCTCTCTCTCTACTATGCCCCCCCCGTGTGGTGACGACACGATGCCAAGCACTATAGAGCATCGCAGTTGCGCAGAATCCGGGTGCCGGAAGTAAATACTCAATGCATTTTTCCCATTGACTTTTCCAAAAATATTTATATCAATGAATTTAAGCCTAGAATCAAGCCATCCAGGATTCTGGTGAATCATGACCATAAAACCTTTTTTTCTGTGATTTTAAAAATGTTATATTTAATGATATGATATACTATGTTTAATAAATACCCTTTGTTTTTCCGTTTTCAAAAAAGTTTTTTCACAGAATCAAACGTTTTATGGTCATGATTCACCAGGATCCTGGATAGCTTGATTCTAGGCTTAAATTAATTTATATAAATATTTTCGGAAAAGTCAATAGGAAAAATGCATTGAGTATTTACTTCCGGCAACTGGAAGTGGGCAGGAACTGCGACGCTCTATTGCTGTCATAGTGTGTTTTAATGTGATTGAAGCTGTTGCTCTATTTTCAGTCAATGACTCTGTTGTCTCTGGAGTTGTTGCTGATGTGAATCTGAGGCTAATAAGGAAAGTAGGCTACTGAAGACCCTGAAGTTCTCATTAACGTCCCAGAAGGTGGCACTAGTTCCCTTCCTACTGGTCGCAGAAGACCTTTTCATGCCATTAAACTTCAATGGGTGTTTGACCGAACCTTACACCTCATTTCATTACCTTTAGTAAACATTGTCATAAATAAATAAATACTTAATCATATTTACCGTTTCTTTTGGTAAATTATGGTCCCATTATTTATGCCACGCCCCCCCCCCCCCCCCCCCCCCCCCCCCGTGGTGATGACACGTTGCTTTAAAATGATAAAGTAGGGTCTACTGGTTGTACTGAGTGAAGGCCCGCCCCCCTCGCTGCCCTTCCAGCCAATAGTGTTCATTTCCGGTTCCATTTTGGGAACTGTAAATCTAAAGGTGGTGCTTTTGAATTATAGCTGAAATAGTGGCCAATGGGTGAATTATAGTTGAAATAGTGGCCAATGGGTGAATTATAGTTGAAATAGTGGCCAATGGGTGAAGTATAGTTGAAATAGTGGCCAATGGGTGAAGTATAGTTGAAATAGTGGCCAATGGGTGAATTATTGCTGAAATAGTGGCCAATGGGTGAATTATAGCTGAAATAGTGGCCAATGGGTGAATTATAGCTGAAATAGTGGCCAATGGGTGAATTATAGTTGAAATAGTGGCCAATGGGTGAATTATAGTTGAAATAGTGGCCAATGGGTGAATTATAGCTGTAATAGTGGCCAATGGGTGAATTATAGTTGAAATAGTGGCCAATGGGTGAATTATAGCTGAAATAGTGGCCAATGGGTCACAGCTCCCTTCATCCATAATATGTAATCCATTAAGACCGGGAACACATCTGTGTGTTATTTTTAGATTTCTTTGGCTATTCAAAAATAGCAGATCTACAAGCTTGTAGGCCTATATCTGCCATTTTTATTTGTTTTTTTTTAAATGTGTGCACATCTTTGAATATAATATATACTGTATATTTTTAAAGCAAACCTTTTTAACTAAAATCTTTGCCTCTTGGGATTCTAGAAATGTTTTTTTTTAACCCTATGTTGCTATATCAGTGGTTCTCAAACGTTTTTATGTCCAGGATAATTATATGTATTTGGCCGTGGACCCCAATCTCAAAATATTTATGTTCCAGGAGCTTGGTCCATATAAGGGCATAAATGTCACTGACATACATATACAGAAATCTCCATATAAGGGCATAAATGTCACTGACATACATATACAGAAATCTCCATATAAGGGCATGAAATGTCACAGACAGATACAGAGATCTCCATATATGGGTATAAAGGGACATAGACAGAGATTTCCATATATGGGCATAATATTTGGGCAAGACTAACTTCAACAGTGTGATGTCAGAGATCCACATGGGAGCCACGCCCTTATTGGGGTTATTCATTTATTATTTAAATAAATTAATTCATTTTGGCCGTTTTCTTCTTTACCTTTTTCATTTCTTTAATGTTTTTTTTGGGGCGGTGTAGCCACCCCCTATAAGTGAGTTTTGGACACCGACCAAAAGATTTGTATACCCCCTAGCCCTTCCATTGTTAATGCAAATCGATACTTTTGCAAAGTCAGCCAATCACATTACAGCTAGTGTCATCACCACTAACTGTAATGTGATTGGCCGACTTTGCAAATTCAGGACTGTGATTGGCTAGCGAAACACATGACACATGTACAGCCCTATGAATAGCAGTATGGACTTAAAAAAAAGTCATTTATCCTTTTTTTAAAGTGAGTCATGTTGTGATGACCACACACCGCCCACTTCACACTGGGTGTGATTTTTTTTTTAATGCTTTTTGGGAGTTTTTTCTTTACTTTTTATTTTTATTTAAATACTTGTTTTGCTGCCTTTATGGTAGTTTGAATATGAACATTATTTCCACATAAAGGTGGATTCATAATCTCCCATCAGGAGCAGCAGGCAGGTGGTTTATTTAGTCCACTGGTTCTCCACATCGGGTAGATCTTACTGAGTGTAGATCGGGGGTCCCAGAGATGACCCCATTGCGCACTCTCAGAAAAGGGTCCATTTTGGACCGCTGGCGGCCCCCGGACCAGACGTTGAGAACCAGTGTTTTAGTGATGCCGCGTAGAGTTCTCAAGTTCTACCCGAACCAGACCGGGCCCGACCGGACATTTTCGGGCCGAGCCGGGCCTCAAAAGTATGCTAATTGGTCGGGCCGAGCCGAGCCTCGGCCTCCATGAAAAAAAAATATATATATATATTTTTTGTATGATTTTTTAAAATAATAATAATAATAGATAAATACACATTCAGAACAGAAAAAAAGATCGTATTTTTTCCCCCCTCGGGTTTTTTCGGGCTTTCGGGCCTAACATGATGGTAATAGTCGGGTTCGGGCCGAGCCTCGGGCCGGCCCAGTCGGGCCCAGTTAGGGCCGAGCCTTAATTTTCAGGCCCGTTGAGAACTCTTGCCGCGTCATCAGGCCTGTTCCACATGGACCGGCGGCTCACCGGACTGGGCAGGGATGTCTTCTTGTAAGGCGGGCCCAGGCAGGTCCTCCATCTCCATCACAGTGTGGTATTCCGGAGGTGTGGAGGAGGACTGCGGTGCCTGACGTGGGGCCCGGGGCCGACGGCGCGGCATGCAGCAGATCAGGTAGAAGACCTCCAGAACGCTGAAGAGGACACACAGGCCGCTGACCGCATACATGGTGTACAGGAACGTGTTCTTCTCTGTGACGAGAGGAATCCAGCATTCCGATGGAAAATAACATCTTTTGCTCCGACACGTGTAACCATGACTCACTAGCCACAGTCCGGACCGCATGAACTGGCCGAAGATGAACAGGCCCTCTATGACGACCCGTAACAGCAGCTGGGACAGGTAGACCTTTAGTAGTCCGCCATGCTTCTCGCCGCCGGGGCCGCGCCTCACCGTGGTCGCGCTGCTGTTGCGACTCTGCACCGCCCGGTCGTACTCTTCCACCTCCACGTGGCTGATCTTAAACATGACGAAGAGCAGGTACGCGATGAAGGGCATGGAGGTCACAATCACCTGGAACACGGTGTAGTAGTGGTCCGTGAAGGGTCCCATGAATTCGTCTTTACATGCAGTTTCGCATTTTTTAGCCTGGTTTGGGTCCACCATGTGTGATGAATAGCAATTAAATTCACCAGCGTTGTTGACGTAGTTGCTAAGAGCGACGACCAGCACGAGGCGTAAGACGGTGGCGACATTGAGAAAGACTCTGCCCATGATGGAGGAGTGCCTGGACATCTCGCCCATCGTTCGCGCTACGAAACCTGGGGAACTCTTGAACGGGGAGGCCATTTTGTCTCCGGGTTGACGGGAGCAATTCTCCTGAAACTCCTTGCAGAAGAACTCGAGAAACTTTGTACGTTGTGTAGATGTAAAGTGGAAAGGTGATCTCACTGTGATGTATTGCTTTACCAAAAAGCTGACACTGGGAAGATGGTTTTCCAACACCCGTCACTGAGACAACGGTTTACTGAACTGACTGAAGTGTGCTGGTGAGTCATGACTTATATAGGCCAGGCCCTGCTGATGTCACTCTGACATGTCAGATGCTCTCATGGCACCACATCATCAGTGAGCGTCATCAGTAATGCCCAAATATGGAATTCCATGTCAGACTTGCCCAAATATGGAGATCCATACATCAGACCTCCAAAGTACGTCTGTTGATATTGTGTAACCATGGCAACCTGATTTCATGCCCATATACAGAGATTTCTGTATCTGTCTGTCTTTGTCCCTTTTTATGGGATTGCATTCATATGCAATTTGGGAATGCATGCCCCACCTGGTTATGTAAGATCTGTCTGTCTGTCTGTGTCCCTTTTATGCCCATATATGGAGATATCTGTATCTGTCTGCCTGTGTCTCTTTTATGCCCATATATGGAGATATCTGTCTGCCTGTGTCTCTTTTATGCCCATATATGGAGATTTCTGTATCTGTCTGCCTGTGTCCATTTAAGTCACCAGAACCAAGGACGGGCGTTTCCGATTAATCTAACACAAAATGAGCTTTTTAACGTTGCATCACAGTGAATCTGTGCTCACACACTCCCTGGATGCCACAGCAAAATCTCTGCCCCCAAATGTTTCACATGGGCCTGTTATAGCGCCACCAGGAGGCCATGTTTTGACAGTACTCCTACAGATTTTCTTCGAAATATCACCCAAATCAGTACACAGTATCTCTATAGTCATTAAACGAAACGGGTCTTTCAGATTTTTCATATGTTATCCAGATTGGATAAGACTGGCTTCCAAAGTTTAGTGCTCCGTTTTGAACAAAATACCTCAAATCATGAACACAGCATGCAATATCCGTGAAATTTTGTTTACACATTCCCACTAGGCTGTTAGTGTTTTTTTTTAATGTAAAACACATTTTTTTAATATTACATAAATTGTGTCCAAACATCACGCAAATCGGTACACATTGTCTCTATAGTCAAGTGATTAGGACGGGTCCGTCCTATTTGTCATATTCCATCCTGATTGGCAAATTCTGAACATTGCTGGCCCACACTAACCTACCTGACCTGGCGGAGACCTGTGTTCCGAGGAGCACTTTTTCTAGTTGACTTATTCTTTGATTGTTATTCTTTGGATTGCCTTTTTGCCTGGCCACAGTTATAAATAACAATGATGTTTTCTTGCTGGTTAAATAAAGGTTAAAAATAAAACAGTGATATTTATGTTTTTTATTAGCAGGACAACATAGTGGTATATATAGTCTTTTGTTCATTGTTAGGACAGAACAGGATAGACTTTATTGTCCCTAGAGGACATTTGTTCATGGACACATACTGTACAGTAACTGATGTAGAAGATAGATATTCAACATTTTATTTCAGTAAAAAGACAGTATTGGCACTAACATACCAAAAGTAAAATGTATTCATTATGAGGAGTGTCCCAATTCAAAAGGTTTTTCAAATGTGTAAAAGGTTTTGAAAATAACAGATCTACAAGCTCACAATGCGTAGAGTGACCATTTTCGCTATTTATTTTTTAAATAGGACTCAAGTGGTTAATGTTTGTTTTCCAAACAGTGCATTTACACAAAATGTTGTATTTTCCCTCTCTATTCACACATTTTAATATTTGATCACTTTATTAAAGCAGAACACACTGTCAAACATCACATACAAAATAAATACATTACATCTTTAATATATACAGCTCTGAAATGTGTCCTTATTGCTACCGGTCATGGCAAGATTAAAATGAGTGACTATCTTAAAAAAGAAAAAAAAACTGGGTCCATTGACTCATAATTGAGTAAATAAATCCTGAGAATCAACCAGGTGTTTTGTAGGCTGACAATTTATATAAAAAAAGCGATCACCCTGAGATAGTGTCACGTAGCCAGAGCTCTATTCCACAATCTCCGAATGCTACTTAAAGGAGCATTTCACCCCTGGAAGAACTTACAGTCACTCAAAGTTAGTAATATTTGTAGTAGATAACAGTAGCAAAATTTGAAATTTGCACCCTGCTGGCCAGAAAAATATACTGTAGAAGTCTGTGTGTTTGACTGGGGTGTTACTGGACTGCTGCATTACTACAATGACCATAATGCTTTGGGGGAGGGGAGGCTGCGTGGGGGTGTGGTCTACATTGTAGTCAGGAAATAAGGTGAGATGAAGAGACTATGAGTCATTTGACTCATAGTCTCTGAGGATATGGATACAAATAAAAAAAAATACAGATAAAACACAAAAAACACACCAGGATCATGCTTATGGGTCCTAGACATAGATAAAAATAGGGGTTTGATGCAAAATCGGCGAAATGTCCCTTTAAGAGCCTGGAACTACACCTCCCGAATTCCGAGAACGGAGGCTGTCATCTGTTCTGTGTTTTAAAGTGTCTGTACATTTTATTTTAGAATTTCCATTTCTGATAAACAGCGAGCTATATTATGCATATAATTATATTATGGAGAAAACAGTCTGGCCCGCGAGACTACTTCCTACCTGAAAGCCTACCCCTAAACCACCCCCACCTGCTACACCCAAAACCCCCACATATGCCCCATATATACTGCCCCACCCCATCCTCCCCCAGGACACTGGCGGTGGCTGGTTTTGAAGTCAGACGGTCCCATGTATCCACATGACCATATATAGGCATAGTAGTCGGATCTGTGGCTCTGGACAACCGGACCTCTGTATGTGTCAGTCCTTGTTCCCTTTAATGCCCATATATGGAGATTGCTGATGTCATCAGTATATGCCTATATATGGGCATGCCCCCTTTTGTGCCCATACATCCCTGATGTCATCAGTACTGTATATGCCCATATATGGGCATGGTTATGTCTGAGTCATGGTTGGTTCTAGATGTTCTAGGTTGGTTCTAGGGTTTGTTCTATGTGTTCTAGGTTGGTTCTAGATATTGTAGGTTGGTTCTAGATGTTCTAGGTTGGTTCTAGGGTTTGTTCTATGTGTTCTAGATGTTCCAGGTTGGTTCTAGATGTTCTCTAGGTTGGTTCCAGGGTCTGTTCTAGATGTTCTCTAGGTTGGTTCCAGGGTTTGTTCTATGTGTTCTAGATGTTCTAGGTTGGTTATAGGGATTGTTCTATGTGTTCTAGATGTTCTAGGTTGGTTATAGGGATTGTTCTATGTGTTCTAGATGTTCTCTAGGTTGGTTCTAGATGTTCTAGGTTGGTTCCAGGGTTTGTTCTATGTGTTCTAGATTTTCTCTAGGTTGTTTCTAGATGTTCTAGGTTGGTTCTAGGGGTTGTTCTATGTGTTCTAGATGTTCTCTAGGTTGGTTCCAGGGTTTGTTCTATGTGTTTTAGATGTTCTCTAGGTTGGTTCTAGGGGTTGTTCTATGTGTTCTAGATGTTCTCTAGGTTGGTTCTAGGGGTCGTTCTATGTGTTCTAGATGTTCTCTAGGTTGGCTCAGTGGTCTGTCATGCCGTGCTGTCTGGTGCAGCGTGCAGGCTGAGCTTGTGGTTGTGCATCAGGGTGTTGTTGGTGAAGCGGGAGTGCAGGGCGATGGAGGAGGAGGACGGAGCTGCTCTTCTCCTCCTCCTCTGTCCAGAAGAACAGATCAGATAGAAGACCTCCACCACGTTAAGGAGCAAGGAGACACCTAGAAACACCAAGCACAATGTGAATGATTCAGCTTTACCGTGGAACCTTTTACTTGGAGATGTTTTGTAGTTTTTGAGATATGTATCTTTTAAAACGTACAGGCCACGACCAGCATGAAGATGATGAAGACAGTTTTTTCCGTTGGACGAGACATGAAGCATTCCACGGTGAAGGGACAGGGGTCTCTGGAACATACCACCCTGGAGGGAGGGGGGAAACGGTTCATCACACTATATTAGAGGTGATCCAACTTTGATGATGCAGAGGGCCGCTATATTGACACACTCACTCCAGAGGGACACATTGCATATACTGTCGCGCAGACACCTCTTATCTCTGTATTTTAACTTTTTTCTTAACCCATTGAGACCTGAAGCCGATTCTACATGTCTCCTAAATCTCAGTATTCTGAAAAACGTATGTTTCTGTATCAGTGGTGCTCAATCTTTTTCATGTCAAGGACCCCCACAATGATATGTATTTGGCCGTGGACCCCCATCAAAATATTTTGTTCCAGGGACCCCAAGAAGTAAAGATTTGAGTTCAAAATGTTTGCTTTAAAAGTATTTATATTCAAAGATTTGCACAATTTTCACGATTTTTGAATAGCCCAAAGTGTAAAATAATGCTTTTTAGCTCAAATAAAAAAATGACACAGTTCCAGGTCTTAATGGGTTAATTAATGCCGTACTTTGCCATTATATGTCACACCAAAGTAGCAGAAATAGCAGATCTACGAGCTCAAAACGTGTTTTGAGCTCGTAGATCTGCTATTTCTGCTATTTTTGAATTGGAATCCAGATTTCTTTTTGCTAACTTTCAATTGGAATCCTGAAAAGTAACATTTTTTTTAAATTTCAAATGCATTTAGTTATAGTATAACTAAATTAAATAAGTACATACATAAATACATAAGTATACTTATGTTAACTCTATGAACGTAAATACAAATACATTGGACTTAAAAAAGACAATAGAATGTTAATACTAGTCATTAAGCTACTAATATAGACTGAAGTCATTAAAGTGGGTCATGTTTGTATGTTTGGAATCATAGCAGCTGAAATCAATAATATATCACTATTCTGATATTAACCATTAAGTGAAGGTGGGGGCCGCATGTGGCCCCCGGGCCGGCCAGTTGCCCATGTATGCACTAAATGATTTATGATCAGTTTAAAAAATAATTAAATCAATGATGGATTTTAATAACAGTAATCAATATTGAGTGTCAATAATCCATTTTATTTCAATAAAAAAAAGGCAAAAATAGTCGATCTACAAGCTCACATCGTGACACGTTTTGAGCCATGTGACAGTGTTTTGCATGTGAGCCTACTCTATAATTGCTAATACATTGATGTGTAGTTTGCAGGCCTACCGTGGGTCCATGATGAAGCCATACAGATAGTATTGTCCTACGATGAAGGCGACTTCTAGGATTATCCTGAACAATATGGTGGCCATGTAGCTGCCCAGCAGGTCACCTTTAATGACAGGACAACACATAAGGGACAAATAATGATACTTACATATTAGTCAGGATACAAACAACAATCACACCTGTGTGAAGGTAGCGGCGCCTTTGATACATTTTGTCATCAATAAGTGTTTATAATGTGTTTATAGCCACGTGTCACGTGAAGCTTGACCAATCACTTTGTTGACGTGTCTGACCAATTAGAACGTTGACGCAAAAGCCAGGTATAGAGGGCGGCTAGCGCCGCTAACAATATGAGTTTAGAAATCTGAAAGGTTTTGAACAGGTGACCCTACAGGTAGCAGACAGGAACACTGTACATATTGTATTGGCAGACGATGATACTACCAAGGTGTGCTACTAAGCCTGATTGAATTTTAATCTCAGCCATTCTTTTAGTTTAGTTTAGAGTTTGGGTAGGGAGTGGACATATACAGTACAGTATAAAGCAGAGGTGATGCAACTTTGATGATGTAGACCAGTGGTTCTCAAACTTTTTCATGTCAAGGACCCCCAAATGGACACTTATTAGCCCGCGGACCCCCATTTGAAAAGATATGCCAGGGACCCCCCATAAGAGAAGATTTGTTACGGCTCTAGCAGTGATTCTCAACCATTTTAATTTCAAGGACCCCCAGTTTGACATGCATTAGAGGCTATGGACCCCCATTTAATGGCATTTCTATCTCTGGGACCCCAATTCATATTGTAAAATCAATGTTAATTTAACCCTGAGAGTGTACAAATGGAACCAAATGGACCCGTTAGGGTCCATTTGGTTCCATTTGTACACTCTCAGAGTTACGGACCCACAAGGGTCCATTTGGTTCCTGTCCATCATTTAGCTGGGGACCCCCTGGAACCCCCTCAAGTCCCCCTTGGGGTCCCCGTACCCCACTTTGAGAACCAATGATGTAGAGGGCCACTATATATTTCCACACTCACTCCAGAGGAACATTACATTATACTGTCAGGCAGATAAATGAATGCCGTACTTTGCCATTCTATGTTACACAAAAGTAGCAAAAGTAGCCGATCTACAAGCTCAAAACTGCTACTTTTGCTATCTTTTTAAATTGGAATCCTGTTTGTTTTTTTGTGCTATATCTGATTTAGAATCCTGAAAAGTAACATTTGTATTTCATTTCAAATGCATTTAGTTATACTAATGCTAACTTTATGAACTTAAATACAAATACATTGGACATAAAAAAGACAATCTAACTTTAATACTAGTCATTAAAGGGCAAGACCACTTTGGTAGAGGTTTGGGTTGTCATGATGTAACTCCAAAGGTGGGCAAGAAATAAAAAATAATTGCTCCATTGATTATAAATTGATAATTCAAAATATGCTCCTCATTGACTTACATTGTACGGTGAAACAGCTCTCAAAGACACTCTTTTAGCACAAAAACGAACACAAACAAAGTTGATTCAGACAGTATAGAACATCACCAAACCCAGTGCTGTTTGTTTTTTAAATAAAAATGTCAACTTCCTGTTGATTTTGTCATTTTTAATAAGTAGAAAACCCGGACTGGATCTGCGGATCCAGATCCTCAAATAGTAAAATCAACAGTGTGCTAAAAGAGTGACTTTGAGAGCTGTTTCACCGTACAATATAAGTCAATGAGGAGCATATTTTGAATTATCAATTTCTAATCAATGGAGCAATTATTTTTGATTTCTTGCCCACCTTTGGAGTTACATCATGGCAAGGTAACTACACAACCCACACCTCTACCACAGTGGTCTTACCCTTTAAGCTACTAATATAGACTGAAGTCATTAAAGCGGGTCATGTTTGCATGTTTGGAATCATAACAGCTGAAATCAATAATATCACTATTCTGATAAGTGAAGGTGGGGGCCGCATGTGGCCCCCGGGCCGCCAGTTGCCCATGTACCGTATAAAGGGTTTTGGTAAGGCATTCCACGTTATGACGGCAGCCAGGGACGTGCACAGATAGACTCTAGGTGGTGCTAGAGCACCTGCCCTTTGCCCTCTTGACCAGAAGTGCCCTTTTTCTTTCAGTTCACAGCAGGGGTCTTCAACAGGGGGTCTGGGACCCCTAGGGGGTCCTCAGAGTTACTACAGGGGATCCGCCAAATCTTTATGTGATATGATTTTTCTTTTTACCATAACCACTCGAAACCTAGCATCCCTTTTCTGAGGAGAACTTTAGCCAAAAATAGCCGATCTACAAGCTCACAACGCCTCGCGCTGCGAGGCGTTGTGGGCTTGTAGATCGGCTATTTTTGGCAAAGAGGTATAGGTGTAGAGGGAAAAAAGACCAGACCAAGTAAACAAAAAAAAAATGTTTTTACTTGAGCAACTGCCCCTCAAAATGTCTGTGCACGCCACTGACGGCAGCATAGGTTTTGGGGGAAGGAGGTCCTGTACCTTTGATCTTTACATGTCCGCTCTGGTCAGAGTATTTGGGAGGTTTGATGAAGTCGTCTCCAGACTGAGCCTCCATGCGTTGCCTCAGCTTGTTCTCCTTGTGGATGACGTGCATCACGTGACCCAGGTACACCAGGGTGGGCGTGGACACGAAGATGATCTGCAGCACCCAGAAGCGGATGTGGGAGATGGGGAAGGCGTGGTCGTAGCACACGTTCTTACAGCCGGGCTGCTTGGTGTTGCAGACCATGTTGGACTGTTCATCACCCCACACCTGTAAATGTTAAATAGTTTAATGATAATAATATCTTAAATTGATATTGCACTTTTTAAGTACCCTTTACATGGGGGGGGGGGGACACAACAGTACAACTTTTATTACAGGTCTCCGCCAGGTCAGGTAGGTTATTGTGGTCCAGCAATGTTCGGAATTCACCAACCAGGCTGGAATGTGAAAAATCAGGCGGATCGGACGGATCCGTCTTGATCACTTAACTAAAGAGATCATTTGTACTGATTTGCATGATGTTTGGACAGCATTTGTAGGAGTAATATTTAAAAAAATAATAATCGGCCTCCTGGTGGCGCTATAATAGGGCAATGTTGAAAGGGTGGCATTGGTTCCTCAACGTAGTGCGAATGTGCGTACAAAGTTTCACTGCAATCGGACGCTGTGTTCATGATTTGCAACATTTTGTTCAAAACGGGCCACTCTTGCAAACTTTAGATGTCAATCTTAGCCAATGAGGATGGAATATGAAAAATATGTAACAGATCCGTCTTGATCACATGACTATAGAGATCATTTGTATCGATTTGCGTGAAAGTTGGATAAAATCTGAAGGAGTAATATCAGTGAAGTGGCTCTGGACTGGCTGTGCTCCTACCTAGCAAACAGGTCATTTTCTGTCTCACTAGGTGATGCCTCCTCCTCTTCTTCCCCTCTGTTTTGCGGAGTTCCCCAAGGTTCGATCCTGGATCCCATTTTATTTATTATATATATGCTACCCCTGGGGCAAATTATGCATAAACATAAAATATCTTTCCACTGCTATGCAGACGACACTCAATGGTATGTCCCCGTAAAACCTGGCTACACTGATGCATTGAGTCCTGTTTCAATGACATCAAACAATGGATGTCAAAAAACTTCCTTCAATTAAATGATTCAAAATCAGAAGTAATTATTTTCACCCCCTCCTGCCCCAGCACAGATATTGTTGATAACCTCACTTCAAGTCTCAGTTCCCTCTCCAAAGCTTTTAAAAAGAAGGCCTGTAACCTGGGTGTCATGTTTGACCCAGAGCTGTCTTTTGACATCCAGGTAACAAAAGTAGTTCAGTCCTGCTTTGTCCAGCTGAGAAAATTAGCAAAGCGGCAGACCTAGAAAAGGTCATTCACGCTTTTATTTCCTCCAGACTTGATTATTGCAATGCACTTTATTCAGGGATCAGTAAGAAAAACATTCATAGATTGCAACTGATACAAAATTCAGCTGCTAGGCTCCTGACCCGCACAACGAGAGGTGACCACATTACACCAGTCCTTGCGGCCCTTCATTGGTTACCTGTGAGTTTTAGAATTGATTTTAAGATTTTACTGCTTGTTTTTAAGGCCCTAAATGGTCAGGCTCCTGTGTATATATGTGATCTTCTAACTCCTTATAGGCCAGGCCGCTGCCTGAGATCATCCAGCAGGGCCTTGTTGACTGTACCAAAGTCTCGACTTGTCACAAAGGGCGACCGGGCTTTTGCTGTTCGGGCCCCTCGGCTGTGGAACTCATTACCTGGGAACCTTAGACAGGCAAACTCAGTGTCCTCTTTTAAATCTCTTCTAAAAACTCACCTCTATTGCACAGCCTTTTCTTAGAGTATGAACTGTTGCACTATTTATGCAAATTAATGTCTGATTTGTACATTTGTAAAATTGAACTGTTGTTATTGTAAAGCACTTTGTAACTTGTTTTTGAAAGGCGCTATATAAAAAAAGTTATTATTATTATTAATATAAAAAAAGTTTTATAGAAGTCAGCCTCCTGGTAGCGCTATAAAAGGCAGATGTGAAAAATGCAGGGCAAAGGTTTTTCCTTGGGCTCTCAGGAGTGCGCAATCAAAGTTTTACACAGATCGGTGCAGTTATAGGTAAAATGAAGAATCAGCCTGTTATAGCGCTATGAGGCTGATTCGAAAGATTTCAAGTGGCATTTCTTTCTCTGTCTAGTGGGAATGTGCGTGCAAAATGTCACGGAAATTGCATTCTGTGTTCATGATTTCAGCCATTGTTCAAAATGGAGCACTCCTGCAAACTTTGGAAGCCATTTTTAGCCAATCAAGATGGAATATGAAAATGTGTTTAATGACTATAGAGATACTGTGTACCGATTCGTGTGACTTTAGGACAAAATCTATAGGAGTACTGTCAAAAAATGTGTTTTGCAAAAAGTGGCCTCCTGGTGGCGCTATAAGGCCCATGTGAAAAAACTAGGGCAGAGGTTCTGAAATGGCATCCAGGGAGTGTGTGTGCACAGTTTCACTGTGATCAAGCCAACGGAGCCAGAGATTAGCTGTCCACAGACGGACGGACAGGGTGCAAAACATACTCTCTCGCGAGGCAATGATTACATGATTGTTCAGTGCCTTGTAGGTGTTCAGTAGTATTTTGAAGTGGATTCTTTGTCATTTAAATAGTGTTAATGCATAGTAATCAGGGGTCATCGCAAAATTATACCTGAATGAAAAACACAAGGGGTTATAATCTGGGCTAGACTCTAATGCCACATGTTTAAATGGTAAATGGTGCATTTATATAGCGCTTTTATACAAAGCGCTTTACATAGATTGTGCATTACATTCACACATTCATAGATCGATGGAGGAGGAAACCATGCAAGGCACCAACCTGCTCATCGGGAGCAGTTAGGGGTTCAGTGTCTTGCTCAAGGACACTTCCGCACTAATCTGACAAACGGGAGGGGCGATACTTCCACACTAACTCAGTGGGGGAGCCCGGGATCGAACCCGCGGTTCTCATCTGGCCGCTCTACCGGCCACTCTACCCTTGAGCCCCGTTTATCAGTGCAGTCAGTGTTTCCATCGCACGTTATTGATACATAATGAATATAATAAGATTTGTAATGGACAATGAAACATTGATAACCCCTGATACCCTAGTATTCATCTTTGTTGTGTGTTGACTAAAACAGGAGCTTTCAACAAAACCAAACAGACCTTCTCAGCTCCAGCTCCCAGCACCATGATCCTGAAGATAAACAGAACCGACAGCCACACCTTCCCAACCACCGTAGAATGAGTCTGGACCTTATCCAGTAGAGAGGAGAGGAACCCCCACTCCCCCATCTGTTAAAAACACAGTATTAATAACATTAATCACATTATTAATACCAATAAACCCCCACTCCCCCATCTGTTAAAAACACAGTATTAATAACATGAATCACATTATTAATACCAATAAACCCCCACCCCCCCATCTGTTAAAAACACAGTATTAATAACATGAATCACATTATTAATACCAATAAACCCCCACTCCCCCATCTGTTAAAAACACAGTATTAATAACATTAATCACATTATTAATACCAATAAACCCCCACCCCCCCATCTGTTAAAAACACAGTATTAATAACATTAATCACATTATTAATACCAATAAACCCCCACTCCCCCATCTGTTAAAAACACAGTATTAATAACATTAATCACATTATTAATACCAATAAACCCCCACTCCCCCATCTGTTAAAAACACAGTATTAATACCATTAATCACATTATTAATACCAATAAACCCCCACCCCCCCATCTGTTAAAAACACAGTATTAATAACATTAATCACATTATTAATACCAATAAACCCCCACCCCCCCATCTGTTAAAAACACAGTATTAATAACATTAATCACATTATTAATACCAATAAACCCCCACCCCCCCATCTGTTAAAAACACAGTATTAATACCAATAAACCCCCACTCCCCCATCTGTTAAAAACACAGTATTAATACCAATAAACCCCCACTCCCCCATCTGTTAAAAACACAGTATTAATACCAATAAACCCCCACCCCCCATCTGTTAAAAACACAGTATTAATAACATTAATCACATTATTAATACCAATAAACCCCCACTCCCCCATCTGTTAAAAACACAGTATTAATACCAATAAACCCCCACCCCCCCATCTGTTAAAAACACAGTATTAATACCAATAAACCCCCACTCCCCCATCTGTTAAAAACACAGTATTAATAACATTAATCACATTATTAATACCAATAAACCCCCACTCCCCCATCTGTTAAAAACACAGTATTAATAACATTAATCACATTATTAATACCAATAAACCCCCACTCCCCCATCTGTTAAAAACACAGTATTAATAACATTAATCACATTATTAATACCAATAAACCCCCACTCCCCCATCTGTTAAAAACACAGTATTAATAACATTAATCACATTATTAATACCAATAAACCCCCACCCCCCCATCTGTTAAAAACACAGTATTAATAACATTAATCACATTATTAATACCAATAAACCCCCACTCCCCCATCTGTTAAAAACACAGTATTAATAACATTAATCACATTATTAATACCAATAAACCCCCACTCCCCCATCTGTTAAAAACACAGTATTAATAACATTAATCACATTATTAATACCAATAAACCCCCACCCCCCCATCTGTTAAAAACACAGTATTAATAACATTAATCACATTATTAACATAAAAAAGCCCGCCCCTGTTTTAAAAACATAGTTATGTGTTGAAATGGTCATTCAATACGGTACAGTGGTGAAACAGGAACATGTATGTGTAGTGCCTCTGCTTTGTCACAAGATGGGGCACTTTCCTAACATTCTATGTGATGTCATGGAAGGACGTCTGAGATACTATTTAGTATATAGGGTGTTGAAAATAGCATGATATTCATTATGTACGTACATTAGTGTGTGATTTCAGACACAATATTAACAATAATAACACTAACCCAACGTCATGGGCACCGTAGCCCCTCAGTTTGGCCTTCTGCCCCTCAAACAATGATCTGCCCTGTATGAGGCGGCCACAGTGACCTTGATGCCCCAGCCACACTGCCCCAGCTGATTGCACCCATTTCTCCTCTATCCTCTGTGTTTCAATGTATTTGTTTAGTCTTTTTGAGATCCAGGATTCTTAACCCCTCCCCTCCCCATCCTCGAAAGAGTCCAGTGACTGTGACTAGGGCCTAATCTGATTAGGGCCCAGTGGTGGAAAAAGTACTCAAATTCTTTACTTAAGTAAAAGTACCAATACTGCAATATAATATAGTAATACTCTGTTACAAGAAAAACTCCAGGATTCAAAATGTACTTGAGTAAAAGTACAAAAGTATTGGCATCAAAACTTACCAAAAGTAAAAGTACTAAAATGTTTGAAAATAGCCGATCTACAAGCTCACAACGCCTAGGTAACGCATCGCGACGCGTTACCTAGGCTATTTGAAAATCTGCTATTTTCAAATAGCCTAGGTATAAAATAGGGTTAGGGTTAGGGTTAGGGTTAGTAGTTAATGTGTGTTTTATAATATAATATATATAATATATAAAACATACATTAACCACTTCAGCCCTATTTATTACCGAGGCTATTTGAAAATAGCAGATCTACAAGCTCACAATGCGTCACAGTGAGCTTGTAGATCGGCTATTTTCAAATATCTTTGTACTTTTTTCACCACCACTGGTAGGCATGTTCACAGTCCTCCTCTGTGACACAGAGTAGAACAAAATGCTACCATTTTATCATGAGCATTAGTGAGGACCAATTATATGAAGATACGTTGAACATGAGTGAAGTTGTCCTTTAATCCATTAAGACTGGGAACGCATCTGTGTCATTTTCAGACTTCTTTGACTATTCAAAAATAGCAGATCTACAAGCTCATAGTGCAGCACTGAGGGCTGTGCTACAAGCTTGTAGATATCTTTGAAAAATCATGAAATATTTTAAGTAAACATTTAACTCAAATCTCTGCTTCCTGGGGGTCCCTGGAACACGATATCTTGAGATCGGGGTCCGCGGCCAAATACATATCATCCTTGACATGAAAAAAGTCTGAGAACCACTCATTCTGACAACATTTTTTAACTATAAGGATTTAAAGAAATTTGTAGAATCTCCCAGAAGCTAAGATTTGAGTAAAAAAATGTTTGCTTAAAAAAAATGTAATCAAAAATATGCACAAATGTTCCACGATTTTCCACAAAAATAGCAGATCTACAAGCTCATAGCGCGCACTCTGTGCCGCGCTATGAGCTTGTAGATCTGCTATTTTAGAATACCCAAATAAATCTAGGAAATAACACGATGCGTTCCCGGTCTTAAAGGGTTAAGTGAGTCTTCCTGCCCTCCCTGGCATTTGGCCTTTGTGCCCTCAAACTGTGCCCCACCAAAGGCCAAGTGGCCGCGCCGTGCCGCTGTGCCCCTAAAATGATGAATCTCCAGGCCTTCCTCTTCTCTCCCACCATCTATAAGCTCTGCACTAACAATAACAGTGGTCACAAAGTGGGGTCTGGGGACCCCCAGGGGTACTTGAGGGAGTTCCAGGGCGTCCCCAGCTAAATGATAGATTAGGCACCAAATGGACCCTTATGAATCTGTAACTCTCAGAGTTAAATTGACATAAAGATTTTACAATATAAATTGCGGTCCAAGTGATATAAATGCCATTAAATGGGGGTCCGTAGCCTCTAATGCATGTCAAACTGGGGGTCCTTGAAATTAAAATGGTTGAGAATCACTGCTAGAGAGCCGTAAAAATCTTCTCTTATGGGGGTCCCTGGCTTATCTTTTCAAATGGGGGTCTGCGGTCTAATAAGTGTCTATTTGGGGGTCCTTGGCACGAAAAAGTTTGAGAACCACTGCCTTAAGGGGGAAATCATATTATCAGGGGTGGAGGGAATACTCAGATTCTTCTTTTTTCTGTCTTTTTCTTTTTTTACTTCGGTGAAAGTAGCAATTGCGCAATATTGGGAGAAAAAAAAAAAGGCCTACATAAAAGTCCCCCATAAATATATTTACCTGAGTAAAACTACAAAACGTTTTCATAAATAGACGATCTACAAGCTCAACACGCTTCTGAGATGTAGTGGAGTAGAGTATAAAGTAGGGATGTCCGATTTTATCGGCCTCCCGATATTATCGGCCGATATTAGCATAAAAATTGATATCGGGAAAATATCGGTATCGGTTTTTGAAAAAAAAATTTTTTTTTTTTTTTTTTTTTTTTTTTTTTGCTTTATAAATAAGTTACAGGAGTTCTTACTGTATATGGTGTGTGTGATATGAAATTTGAGCTTACCCTAATCACAATAATCCCCGCATATATCGGTATCGGTTGATATCGGTATCGGTAATTAAGAGTTGGACAATATCGGTATATCGGTTATCGGTAAAAAAGCCAATATCGGACAACCCTAGTATAAAGTACTGAAAATGTAAATAGTAAAGTAAAAGGACCGTACCATTTTAATTCAGATAGCATGCTAATGCTATATGAACAGATTATAGGTGCATTGTTTACCTGATATCCTATAGTTTCTATAGTTTCAATGTACACATTATTATTATGATAGTAGGCCTATATTGTTTAGACTGATGCTAGGTTCATGGTTTACCTTATTTGCGTCACTCTGGATAAAGAGCGTCTGGTAAGTGAATACATTGTAAATTGTAATTGGGTGTTTTTTGGGAGCTAAAACTATGCCTTATATTATATTTTAAAACACACAGCTTTTACAATGATTACATATATTGATGAAAAACGCAGTTAAAACATACATTCCATTGAAAGGACAAGAATAACAGAACATATCTAATATTTAGGCTGGGTAAATGCAGAGGACACATTTCAAATATACTGGGACAAAAATACCCCGAAGAGTGGCAACTTAATCATTATTTATTATTATTAAGTATATATGCTGTTTAACATTTTAAGCACATAAGTGTAAATAATCAAAATACAAAACAAAATATAAATTCCATTGAAATTACAACATAAATGCAGCAAAAAAACGAATTGCTCAAATAAGCATATTATGTTATATTGTATTATATATTGCATGTAAAAGAGTTACAGTAAATGACCAATATGCATATATTATTACCTTTTAAAT
Source organism: Gymnoscopelus microlampas (assembly GCF_963454915.1). Lineage (NCBI taxonomy): Eukaryota > Metazoa > Chordata > Actinopteri > Myctophiformes > Myctophidae > Gymnoscopelus > Gymnoscopelus microlampas. The sequence goes on along the minus strand of NC_139953.1, from coordinate 49,586,245 downwards.
AGAAGCTTCTAGTCACAGCTGACAGTGTAAGTGAAGCGGTGTGTTGCAGCGCCGACAGCCCTTCAGAACCTTGAACTTTAGCTGAAGTTACACAACATTTGGTGACCGTGTGAGAGTGCTCACGTTGCTCTGACATCTGGGCTGTTTTGGTGTGTTTACCGCTGATGTCTGCACAGGTTAATGTTTGACACACGGATGGACAAAGTACTGAAATACCCCAGTACTTCAGACAAAGTACTGAAATACCCCAGTACTTCAGACAAAGTACTGAAATACCCCAGTACTTCAGTCAAAGTACTGAAATACCCCAATACTTCAGTCAAAGTACTGAAATACCCCAGTACTTCAGTCAAAGTACTTGTACCTGTCATAGGTTTACAGGTCCAATGTGTTACAGTGGATTAAATGATTTTTCGGGGGCTGGCTCTACAATTTGTAGTTTTCAGGAAAATACATTTTGCTGGTCAAATATTATTCAACTATGAGTAAAAGTTATTCTTTTTTACTTGAGTTAAAGTACTGGAGTACTTGCTTTTAAAAATATTTTAAGTATTCAAAAGTGTAAATTACAAAGTACATCTCTGTTTAATATCAATGCATCACTGTATTGAAACATGAATAAATACATACATTATTAAATAAATAAAACACTAAATAAATAACAGATCTGCAAGCTCACAATGGGTGAGATGAGATGTGAGCTTGGTGATCTGCTATCTAAGTAAAAGTACTCAGTTACTGTCTCTACCAGGTTGTGACTTCTGGACTGTTTTGGTGTGTCTACTTCCTGTGACGACTGCTCAGGTTAATGTGCGTGTGTGTGTGTGTGTGTGTGTGTGTGTGTGTGTGTGTGTGTGTGTGTGTGTGTGTGCGTGTGCGTGCGTGTTCGGTGTGGGGTGTGTGTGTGTAATGATGATGAATAAAGTTAATCACCATGGTCTGATCACACTGTATTGATCGGGGAGGGAGCGGGTGACACCAGGATATTCCTGTCACCTACAGTATAAGGCGAGGCGAGGTGCGGCTAATGTAGGCCTAACAATTTAAATGCATAGGCTACTGTAGACTGTGGGATGCAACCTTGCCCCGTGTTTATATAACACAACAATAAATACATTTCTTTATATCCATCATTTCCCTCTATAGCAGCAGTAGTGTGGTGGTGTTTACCTATAGAAACACACTGTCCTCTCACTGGAGTTTGGTCTTTTCCAAACTACAGTGTAGCAGACGGGGGGATTATTGGGCTACTAGTGTTAAAAGTGGCCCTGACTGCTCCTGATGGGGTGTGTGTGTGTGTGTGTGTGTGTGTGTGTGTGTGTGTGTGTGTGTGTGTGTGTGTGTGTGTGTGTGTGTGTGTGTGTGTGTGTGTGTGTGTGTGTGTGTGTGTGTGTGTGTGTGTGTGGGTGGGTGGGTGGGTGGGTGGGTGTGTGTTTGCTTGTATCACTACTTGCGAGGACCAAGTATAGTAGAATTTGAAGAAATCTACATTGTGAGGACCGTTTTCCTCACAAGACAAATGGTTGTTTTATAGTTAAAAAAACGATTTTAGAGATACGTTTACAATTAGAAAAACATTCAGGTTAGGATTAGACATCTAGAGGTTAGGTTTAGGGATTGGAATTAGAGTTAAACATGATTTATATACTTAGTTGCGCGCCAGTGTCATGCACCGAAAAATAGCAGATCTATAAGCCCAGAACGTGTCGCAGCGCGACGCGTTCTGGGATCTGCTGTTTTTCGGCTTTAGGCTTACGGTTAAAAATGGCAAAAAATATATATTTTTAAATGACATTCATGAAATTGCTGTCCTAAAGCGTTGATGTCCTCACAAGTATAGTAAAACAAAACTGTGTGTGTGTGTGTGTGTGTGTGTGTGTGTGTGTGTGTGTGTGTGTGTGTGTGTGTGTGTGTGTGTGTGTGTGTGTGTGTGTGTGTGTGTGTGTGTGTGTGTGTGTGTGTGTGTGTGTGTGTGTGGGGGGGGGGGGGGGGGTGTGCGCGCGCGAGAGAGAATGGTTGAATATAATGCACATCATAAGGCTCTATATAAATGCATTTAGTATCAAGACCTGGTTATAAAAGGGCATTTGAAAAGAAAACGTTTGGTTTTACTGTGCTATGAAGGAGGCGGGTTGGTGTAATATTTAAAATCTATAATCAGCTCATGTAAATGGACTTTGATCGACTTCATATCTGAGGAGAGCGTCCATAATTCCATGTGATCAATGATTTATCTGATCAGAATGTGTGACTCCTTCACATTCCTTAGAAGGGTGGTACATGGACACTCCTGATTAAGATGACCACAACACTTATTACGGCAGGCAGGCAGGCAGGCAGGCAGGCAGGCAGGCAGGCAGGCAGGCAGGCAGGCAGGCAGGCAGGCAGGCAGGCAGACAGACAGACAGACAGACAGACAGACAGACAGAATACAAAAAAGACCAAAGAAATGGTATTTGATTTTAGAAGAGACCCTGCTTCTCTAACTCCTGTAACTATGAATAACGCTCCCATCGAAATAGTACAGGAGTACAAATACCTTGGCACCATTATCGACAGTAAACTAACATGGAACGCTAACACCAATGCCAGATCTGCAAAGGCTCAACAACGCCTGTACTTCCTAAGGAAACTTAGAAGCTTTAAAGTGGATAAAACCCTGCAGATACTGTTCTATAAGACCTGCATCCAGAGTCTACTGACCTTCTGTATTCAGTGCTGGGGGGGAGCACTAAGTTTGCAGAATAAGAACAAGTTAGACAGGGTGGTTAAATTAGGAGGTAAGATAACAGGTGAAGTAATGTGCAGTATCTCATACATGTCAGATCTGTATACCAAGAGACTAGCACAAAAGATCATAGCTGATCAGTTGCACCCACTATGGTATGAGTATAAACTCTTACCCTCAGGGCGGAGGTACGGCATGCCTCTGGCAAAAACTAAGCGAATCATTACGTCCTTTGTTCCACGCAGCATTCAGCTGCTAAACAAAGACAAGTCTTTATTTTAAGATTGTTTTGCAGTATGGTGCCTGACGATCATGCAGTGTTTTGCTTTTTATGATGTACAGTATGTATTACCATGCTCATGTCATGTTTTTAGTCTGTGTTGTATTTATGTGTGCTCTCTGTGTGCAAAGCAAATTCCCGTAAGGGCAATAAAGGTTTCATTCATTCATTCATTCATTCATTCAGGTTTAGGGATTGGAATTAGAGTTAAACATGATTTATATACTTAGTTGCGCGCCAGTGTCATGCACCGAAAAATAGCAGATCTATAAGCCCAGAACGTGTCGCAGCGCGACGCGTTCTGGGATCTGCTGTTTTTCGGCTTTAGGCTTACGGTTAAAAATGGCAAAAAATATATATTTTTAAATGACATTCATGAAATTGCTGTCCTAAAGCGTTGATGTCCTCACAAGTATAGTAAAACAAAACTGTGTGTGTGTGTGTGTGTGTGTGTGTGTGTGTGTGTGTGTGTGTGTGTGTGTGTGTGTGTGTGTGTGTGTGTGTGTGTGTGTGTGTGTGTGTGTGTGTGTGTGTGTGTGTGTGGGGGGGGGGGGGGTGTGCGCGCGCGAGAGAGAATGGTTGAATATAATGCACATCATAAGGCTCTATATAAATGCATTTAGTATCAAGACCTGGTTATAAAAGGGCATTTGAAAAGAAAACGTTTGGTTTTACTGTGCTATGAAGGAGGCGGGTTGGTGTAATATTTAAAATCTATAATCAGCTCATGTAAATGGACTTTGATCGACTTCATATCTGAGGAGAGCGTCCATAATTCCATGTGATCAATGATTTATCTGATCAGAATGTGTGACTCCTTCACATTCCTTAGAAGGGTGGTACATGGACACTCCTGATTAAGATGACCACAACACTTATTACGGCAGGCAGGCAGGCAGGCAGGCAGGCAGGCAGGCAGGCAGGCAGACAGACAGACAGACAGACAGACAGACAGGCAGACAGGCAGGCAGGCAGGCAGGCAGGCAGGCAGGCAGGCAGGCAGACAGACAGACAGACAGACAGGCAGGCAGGCAGGCAGGCAGGCAGGCAGGCAGGCAGGCAGGCAGGCAGGCAGGCAGGCAGGCAGGCAGACAGACAGACAGACAGACAGACAGACAGACAGACAGACAGACAGACAGACAGACAGACAGACAGACAGACAGACAGACAGACAGACAGACAGACAGACAGACAGACAGACAGACAGACAGACAGATTTTTTTTGTCTTTTATTGCTATTTTATTATTTTCAAAATATACGAGCGCTTATGCAAGAGTATTTTTGGGAGTTTGGACCGGCGTGGCGGCACCGATGTTGAATGCTTACTGTTTGTCTGGTACAATTCCATTACACATCAACCCAAAACAAGAACAAAGAAAACCTGACATGGGAAAATATACCAAAATGGGCATGTATATTTTAGAATAGATGTATATGTCATTGCACACTGTACAATGACATTTAGTGTGACTCGCTCAGGATACAATATAGATCAGTGGTTCTCAAACTTTTTCATGTCAAGGACCCCCAAATTGACACTTATTAGCCCGCGGACCCCCATTTGAAAAGATATGCCAGGGACCCCCATAAGAGAAGATTTTTACAGCTCCAGTATTGCTCAACCATTTTAATTTCAAGGACCCCCAGTTTGACATGCATTAGGGCTACGGACCCCCATTTAATAGCATTTCTATCTCTGGGACCCCAATTTATGTTGTAACATCAATGTTAATTTAACTCTGAGAGTGTACAAATGGAACCTAACGGGTCCATTTGGTTCCCTGTGTACACTCTCAGAGTTAGAGACCCTTAAGGGTCCATTTGGTTCCATGTGTACACTCTAAGAGTTACAGACCTGTAAGGGTCCATTCCGTTCCTAACTATCCATCATTTAGCTGGGGACCCCCTGGAACTCCCTCAAGGACCCCTGGGGGTCCCCGGACCCCACTTTGAGAACCACTGATATAGATAAAAAAACACTTGCAACGATCGATGCAGCATATTTGACCCTATGCACTGGACTATATTTATGGATTTATGTGTATGAAATATTTTTGTGAGAAAAGAATATTACCCGCACACACTCATATGCTCCCATGTTAGATTAATTGGCAACATTTCAAGCCTCAGCGTCAGGTCAAACGTTAGTCGAAATGTTGTCAATAAATCTTACATTGGCCTAACTACTTGCAAGCCAAACCGCCTTTCATGTATTCCGTAACAGCACAATCTTTGTCACGTAGGCTAGTAGTGCCAAGGACCCCCAAATAGACACTTATTAGACCGTGGACCCCCATTTGAAAAGATAAGCCAGGGACCCCCATAATAGAAGATTTTTATGGCTCTCTAGCAGTGATTTCAACCATTTTAATTTCAAGGACCCCCAGTTTGACATGCATTAGGCTACGGACCCCCATTTAATGGCATTTATACCTCTGGGACCCCAATTCACATTGTAAAACCAATGTTAATTTAACTCAGAGTTACAGACACATAAGGGTCCATTTGGTTCCTATCCATCATAGCTGGGGACACCCTGGAACCCCCTCAAGTACCCCTGGGGGTCCACGAACCCCACTTTGCGAACCAATGCCATAGGACACGCTACTGTAACCGAAGTAACTCCATAGGACACGCTACTGTAACCGAAGTAACTCCATAGGACACGCTACTGTAACCGAAGTAACTCCATAGGACACGCTACTGTAACCGAAGTAACTCCATAGGACACGCTACTGTAACCGAAGTAACTCCATAGGACACGCTACTGTAACCGAAGTAACTCCATAGGACACGCTACTGTAACCGAAGTAACTCCATAGGACACGCTACTGTAACCGAAGTAACTCCATAGGACACGCTACTGTAACCGAAGTAACTCCATAGGACACGCTACTGTAACCGAAGTAACTCCATAGGACACGCTACTGTAGGCCTATATAGGTTTTAGAGACTTCACTGTCCATGTATTTGTATTGTTATATAGATAAGATTAGTCATGTATGCACTTTATGCCTCTCCTCTCTCTTTATGAGATGACTATCTATCTTTTAAACTGCAACTGAGCCTGCACACATTTTTTTGATTGAAATTGAAAATTTTATTAGGCAAAAGAATGTAAAACAACACAGTTACATTTATAATGCTTTTGTCTAAAAGGTCCGGCCAAAAAAGTCCTTGCGGGCTTGTTTCCGTTGGGGTCCTTGAATTAATTTCATAGACATATAGTAGCAACCAAACAGTTCAAAAATCAACATAAGAATACAGAGGAAAAAATATACCATTATGTACAAAAAAGGCATGAGAAAATAATAAAATATATACCAAAAAAAAAAACATTAGAAAATATTAAAAAGTATGTACAAAAAAAGGGGGGAGGGGAAATAAGAATTTCACCCACTTTACCTGTAATGTGATGTGACAATAAAGATTGATTCTGATGAAAAGATAACAGGGTGCTTGTGCACGTGTGTGTGTGTGTGTGTGTGTGTGTGTGTGTGTGTGTGTGTGTGTGTGTGTGTGTGTGTGTGTGTGTGTGTGTGTGTGTGTGTGTGCGTGTGCGTGCGACTTGACAGGCAGCAGGCGGGCGGGGGAAACCCTTTCTTATTGGCTTTCCCTGCTTTGTTTGGTCGTATTCTGGTTCTTCATGTCGTAAAATCGGGGCGTTTTGAGAATATTTAAGGGCGTGTTATTTAAATGACGCTCGGTTTCAGCCGTCAGATTTATCACCTCTCTGACCAAATGTAAGCTAGGATTGGCTGTATAGGATCGCTTGATAAATCTCACTTAGACTTTGGTGTAAGACGAAATATAGGCAACAATATAATCCGGTTTGTACACTCCATTGATAAATGAGGGCCAATGTGCTTAGGTATGCTTCTATCAAGCAGCTTCTGAAACAGTTTGTAATGGTTAATCCTGTCAAAAGCTCGAGACGCATCATAAAGCATAGGAAGACAGTGAAATTACGGCTACTGTAGCTGGCAATCAATTCTTTAAGTGCAAAAATGCATAAGTCTGTGCCGTGTTTCTTTTTAAATCCAAACTGGTTATCTACAGTCAAGACGAACATTTCAAGATGCACAAACATGATTTCTTTCCAATACTTTAGAGATGCTGGCCAGAGCAATAGGTCTGTAGTTATCAATGACGTTTAGTTTACCTGCCTTGTCTTTAAGGACAGGCACTAATTGTACAGAGGTGATTGACAGTAAATGGCAGACTTTATTGCTTGCATATTTGAGGTGTTCTTCTGTGATTTGATCCAATGCCTTGTTATCTAGCGTCATACTGGCATCAACCACATCATCAGACCTGATCAGTACACTTTCAGATGGGTCGACATGATCTACTGCCACAGTGACACTTTTTACACAGTTGAATAAGTTGTGATAGTGTTTTCGCCACCCCTCAGCTATTTCAACCGGGCCACATGCGCCCTCTATGTTAGAGGGTAGGGATGTTTTACTGTTGTTCATTACTTTGACCTCTTTCCAAAAGTCATAAAGGTCTTTGCTTTGCAGCTTACTGGCAAGTGAGTCTGCTCTCAGTGTTCTCCTGTTTTTTAACAGATCGAACAGCATTTTGCATTGGTGAGATTCTTCTCCTCAAACACTGAACCTTGTCTGGGCCTACCAGAGTCATTCCAGTGTTTGAATGCTGCCCTGGCCGCCACACGATGCTCAGCCACAAAAACATGCCAACCAGGCTTAATGTTGTGCACCATTTTTTCCCCCTTGTTTACAGAACTGCCTACCAGAGGCATGAAGAACATCAACAATGTTGTCATACATGAACACAGAGTGTGATGCCATGATGCAGGTTTTTACAGTTCAAATGATCACAGTGTAGCAGAGCAGCCCCCAGGCTGGAACAGTTATTTGAAAGTTCTTTATATTCATATTAAAAAAGGAAATTATAAAAATGCTGCTATTAATTCACATTTAGCCTTTATAAAAAGTGAAGCAGACAACTTGTCTTCTATTTTCACTATTTGAAACAGGGCTTAAGTTGTTAATTCATAAATGCACATTTAACCCTTTTCACTTCTGGCTTGTACTGTACCTTACATGAAAAAAAAAAATCCATTCATACTTAGTTACTACTGACATAAAGATAAAGATAAAGAAAACTTTATCCATTAAATTGACATAAAATTGAAATTTGTCTTTGGCACACCGGCAGTCAGTTACAACAATAAAACATTACAAAAATACACAGGTGCATTAAAATACTATATAAAAATGCACTCATATTAACACAACACCAGTGGTCATGAGCAGTGGCGATTAGACTATTTAAACATTTTCTTATTTAAAATGTCCACAGCAGTTGGCACAAACAACGTTTTGTAACTTATTTTTTGCTATTTTTGCCCTAAGCCTCCTGCCCGATGGCAACAAGTCAAATTCAGAGTGAAGAGGATGGGTAGAATCAAGTAATACCTTACATGAAAAATGTTGCTACAGTAATCATGGTTATTTTAGTGTTTATTCATTCATTTTCAAACAGACAGTAATGTTACATTGTGCAGAAATAAATCTAAAGTGCTCAAACATCATCAATAAGGGTTACAATGGCCCGGGTGGCTAGTGTAGCGGTCCGGGCGCCCTGACAGCGTGTCGCGCGTTCGATCTCTCTCTCTCCCTATGTTCTATCTGTTTACTATCAATACAGGCAGAAAAGGCCAAACAAATATCTTAAACAAAAAAAGCAATAAGGGTTACAATACATTTGCAAACATACAGTAAGGACCTCTGTTACATTGTAACCATTACTATAGAGTGTTTGTTCAGTAACAGTGTTAAATAGCTCTATATTGTGATAGTAATCATTACTATAGAGTGTTTGTTCAGTAACAGTGTCTATATTGTGATAGTAATCATTACTATAGAGTCTATATTCAGTAACAGGAGTCTCCATGTCTCTCCAGCTCTTTAGTAAACAGAATCTGGTCATGTTAATAATCAGTATGTTCCACCAGACAGAATAATAATCTTGTGACTTGCTTGGTTTACACAACAACACATTGGCAGTTAATATGCAATGATGGGACATATTGTGAGCTTGTAGATTGGATATTTTCCTGTAGCTGAAGTATAACATTGATTCTGGGTGTTTCACAAAGTGCCAGTATTCTAATAGTAATACATTTTATTTATAACACACTTTACATTATTGCAAATCTCAAAGTGCTGCAAGGTTTAAAAACATGGCATAAAAACAGCATAGGCAACCAAACAATTACATGGGACCCTACTAGGCTAAACTAGAGGGTCAGATTAAAAAACGAGTGGCTGAGGACCTTGAGGAAATTGGCCTACTATAAATCAATACTGGAGTTCTATTCTTTCATCTCCATCACAATTAAACTGGAGTACCATTGCCTGAAATACATCTGATTGTTTTTCAATATTTATTAAAAAAAAAATCAGACCCTGTGTCACGGGTGTTGTCATCAATATTTGTTTATAGCCCAGCCAATAAGAATACAACGGACACACGGACATACACACGGACAAAGTCAGATATAGAGCGGCTGGCGCCGCTAAAAATAGCTGATGTACAAGATCACAACATGTCGCAATGTGACATGTTGTGATCTAGTAGATTGTTTTTTTTTTAAATAGTCGATGTATATCCTATATTAAAATTGTCTTAAAGGACCTCTGACGTCACGCTCATGTAACCATGACTCAGCCATAACCATATAAGGAGTTTCCACTGCAGCTACGCCCAAATATGGAGTGTGTTGTCCACAATGTGTCGTCAAGGCAACAGGCGCAAACAAATCAGTAAGCTCCATATATGGGCACAAAAGGGGGCATGCCCATACATGGGTATTTACTGATGACATCAGGGATCTCCTTATTTGGGCATAAAGGGGACAAGGATTGACAGATACAGAGATATCCATTTATGGGTGTATCAGCATGTCCATATATGGGTATATACTGATTACATCATTGATCTCCATATATGGGTATAATAATAATAATAATAATAATAATAATAATAATATATCACACACACTATTCACCACTCTTCACAAATATTATAATATATTTATATACATTAGTCCCATGGACTTTTATTTATTATTATATTAATTTGAAAATACATATATATTTATTTATTTTCATTTTTTTCCTCTTTTTTTTATGCTCTTTGAGCACAGGTCTACTCAGAGATCACAAGTGTGATTTATTTTATTCTGTAAATGTTTTATTTATTTAGTTATTATATATTTAGTACAGGCCAGTCTATGACATCATATTGATTAAATCAGTGACTCCATATATGGGTATTTTCCGACGTATCATGTTTTTGGGAGATTCACTGATCAGATGACTTATCACTCGGTGCATCAGGCGATACAATAGAATGGAATAGAGTTGAGTTAAGATTTTCAGCTGCTTTGTGGCCTGAAAATGTGCATATTCTTGATTCTTGATTCATCGTCTACAGCTGTGGAGACAGAGACCAAGGCTGGAGGCTGGTGGAACATTTAGAGATGGTGGACGGCAGGAGGTGAAGGTGAATACTGTTAGTCGTTCTTTTCAGTGACCTTGGTGGACAGGAAGTCTTGAGGGTGAGGATGAATCATAGCTTCTGTTGCTCCTCCCTCGTCTCCATCCAGACTCTCAGAGAGTCTGCCCCGGTATGTTCTACAACTCAACGATGACATGGTTGTTCTGCTGCAGTGTGTCATCTGTGTTCTGTAACATGGAGTCATAGCTGGGGGCGCTGCTATCGGGCAGGGTGTCTGGGTCCTCCAACGCTGTCCTCTTCAACGCCCTCCTCTTCACCCTTTGATTGCATCTCTTGCAGCATTTGTAGAGCACGTACAAGACATCAAGAACGTTGAGGAGCACAGAGAAACAGGCCACGGCCAGCATGAAGATGACAAAGACGGTCTTCTCTGTTGGACGGGGCATGTAGCAATTCGCTTTTCCTTGACATTGATGTGATGAGTTTTCCTCTGCATTGCAATAGTATTTGAACTCCACTTTGAACCCAAACAGGTACCACTGTCCCCAGACGGAGGCCGCCTCGATGACGATCGTGACCAGCAGTTGGATCAGGTAGCTCCACACAAGACTCCCCTTAATCTTGACGTGGCCTCTCTCGTCCGTGTACTTGGGCTGTTTGATGTTCCTGGTGCTTCCAGGGGGCGCTGGGCTGGCCAGCTGCTGACGCAGTTTGTTCTCCTTGTGGCTGACGTGCATCACATGAGCCAGGTACAACAGAGTGGGCGTCGCCACGAAGATGAACTGCAGCGTCCAGAAGCGGAGGGGTGAGATGGGGTATTCGTGGTCGTAACAAGCGGTTTGGCAACCGATATTATTGTTGTTGCAATAGAAGCCCGACCACTCGTCGCTCCACACACTCTCAGCTGGACCACACAGCACCATGATGCGGAACAGGAAGAGAATAGTCATCCAGACCTTCCCGATGCCGGTGATGTGGGCCTGGGCGTTGTCCATTAACCTGGACAGGAACCCCCAGTCTCCTCCCATGATCCTACTGGTTCTGTAAAACGCACAAGAACAAAGTATGTAAAGGTGGAAGTATAAAGGCCTGTTGAATAATTACTAAAGAAAAACGTTGGCTGTGATCCAGGTAGGAACTATTTCCTCAGCAGTGACTAAATAAATCTCCCCAAGTGTAAATCTAAGAAGAGAACAGAAGTCTTTAAGCTCAGAGATCAGATCTGTGATGGACAAAAACAGACATGACTTTATATAGTCCAGCCCTGTGCTCCTGACATCATGAATGATGATGTCACGGTGAGTCATGCATGTCCGAATATGGAGTATTTGGCATCGGACTCACTCTGACATCACAAGTAACCATGGTGATCTAATGTAAACAATAGATGACGTGAAGAAATGTTGAAAAGGTTTACACGTCATCCGGGATTTGTTGGTATTAGATTGCCATGGTTACTCAAGAGGTCAGAGTGCGTCCATACGTCATGAACTCCATATTTGGACGTGGCCGATCCAGGACTCCATATTTGGACCAGACTTTCCACACGACAGTTTTGGGGCCGGCCGCCGTGACCGGCAAGATTATATTTTATCGGCCAAAGAATAAATGTATCGGCCCTAATTTAATAAACGTCAAGTGTGTGTTTGCAGATACGTACATGTGCCGTAAACCACCTAACTGATCATTACACCTTGTTGTGTTAGCGCTGAGCTTCTTTACGCTTTGTCTGATGCAATCTGTTCCTGTGTTTATAGTTTCATAAAGCATATCTACCAACATCATCATAATAATACAATAATAATAATAATATTAATCTGTTCCTGTGTTTATAGTTTCATAAAGCATCTACTCCACCATGCAGATGTCGCTTGCCAAAAAGAACAGAATTAAAGTCTAGAGGGAGGATAATAATAATAATAATAATAATAATAATAATAATAATATCTGGCAAATCTAGCCGTTTTCAAGTGCTCAAAGACACTTTACGTGTATATGTGTATGTGTGGTAGATACACATACAGCTCATCCCTGGGAAACAGCACGGTAGATTACTTTATCACGGACATAAACCTAGCATCGCTCAGAGCTTTCACAGTCAGCCCGCAAAGCAAAGCAAAGCAAAGTTTGTTGTTTACCCAGGGTGTCGGACTAAGCACGAAGCTTGTTTCCAGCCGGACCCTGCATGGAAGCCTTGCTCAAGGGCTATTCAGCGGTGATTCATGATTGATGTGATGAATTGGGGAATCGAACTAGGGACCTTCCGGTATCAAGGCCGCCCCTCTAACCACTAGGCCACCGCTGCCACTAACCAAAAGCAAACACCCCTGTCAGACCACAACAGAACCACAGCCTATCTAAACAGATCAACACACAGACACAAAGAACAAACGCCAAACAAACTACATACTATAAGAAAACGTTACAAATGGAATGAACATAGCGCAGAAGCTTTCCAAAATGCTATTAGGCAAAAACAAGTCCAATCACAACTGGATCAGTTCCTAGAAAAAACCTTTGAAGAAAACAGTGAAAGTGTAAACAGGGCAGTAGAAGGCCTCAATCATATATTTGAACTAACAGCCTCACTAGCAAACCTAAAAGTATCAAACAGGAAAGCCAGAAAAAACGTTGAGAATGACAAATGGTACGATAATGACTGCAATAATCTCAGGAAAAAATTAAGGAAACTATCAAACCAAAAACACAGAGACCCAGACAACCACAACACACGTCTCCAATATGGGGAAACACTGAAACAATACAAGAATACAGTAAGACAAAAAAGAGATCAACATGTTAGAAACCAACTGCAAGATATCGAAGATTCCATACAGACAAACAGCTTCTGGGAAAACTGGAACAGACTTAATAAGCTAAAACAGGACGAACTACCCATCCAAAATGGAGATATATGGGTGAACCATTTTTCTAGCCTCTTTGGCCCAATCAATTAGAGTCAACCGTAAAAGACTATCAGAATCCAGTAGATTCCCAAATCAACCTAAAAGAACTACAGAGAGAGAGAGAGAGAGAGAGAGAGAGAGAGAGAGAGAGAGAGAGAGAGAGAGAGAGAGAGAGAGAGAGAGAGAGAGAGAGAGAGAGAGAGAGAGAGAGAGAGAGAGAGAGAGAGAGAGAGAGAGAGAGAGAGAGAGAGAGAGAGAGAGAGAGAGAGAGAGAGAGAGAGAGAGAGAGAGAGAGAGAGAGAGAGAGAGAGAGGAGAGACATGGAAACGGAATAGATTGATGAGAGAGACAGAGATGGAAACAGAATGGATAGATTGGACATCTCAACCTATTGCCATTAACAGGAATCGAACTCTCAACCTTCGGACTAGGATAAGGATAATTCCTTTTAACAGGTCGTTCATGAAAGTCCTTGTGGTCTTGTTTCCAATGAGAACCTGTGAGCAATTAGGGGTTAAGAGTCTTGCTCAGGGACAAATTTAATTTCATCGACGCATATGCTGGGATGGCCTGGAATCGAACCTGGGGCAACCAGGGCCTCTGGTTCCCTAGGCGTGCTCACTAACCACCCAGCTATGGCCGCCCCATGATAGGCTAATAGGCTGCAACACTACCTATAGTGCTATAGCTTTGTCCAGGCTGATGTTGTCTGTTGAAGATCATAAACTCTTGCCTTCTGTCATGAACCAAGCCAACACTAAGATCACTCGTTCACAAACCATTTACCAATAGAGAAATTGTATGTCTCCTCGCTACCGAAAACAGTGAAAGCAGCCGATCTACAAGCTCAGAAACACGTTGCTATCTGAAAAGCTTTGAGATTGTAGATCGGCTATTTTCAGAATGAAGTATGTCATACATTGAGAAATCGTACTCTCAAATAAGCATTTCAGGTTATCTTTACCATTTGCACATGTATTCATTGATACAGTCATGTTGTTTGCAATTCAACTTAAATTAAGTCTGCATCAAGTGAGGCTTGAACTGGCGACCTTGAGATTGTGAGGCACTCATTTAAGGGAGACGCCATTGGACCAACAGACAAGGAACTATGAAAAAGGAGATTACAGAGATGATACAGTTTCACGCAAATAGCTGAAAAATCCTGGGTTTAAGTGTTTTTCAAACTGCTCAAAATTGCGGACAATCTACGGGCGGAGCTTACTGGTCAAAGCGATAGATGTGTTCCTCATGAGTCAAGGCACATGTGTAAGCAAGTTTCACGACTTTCGGCCAAACGAGGCATGACTTATGCCTGTTTAAAGTCTGCCTTTTCAAAAAATTGCTATAGCGCCCCCTTTTGGCCAATTGGAGTAAGATTGGTTTCAGTGATATTTGGAATGACCCTGTACATTTCTGCAAAGTTTCAAAGAAATGTGAGTCTGCATGTATGTTTTAGGCACAGATGAATAATTTTCATAAAACTGTAATAGTTAAAATCTATCTCCTCCTGGGATTTTTGAGCAATCTGCACGAAACGTTTAACACTTGAACTTTGGACCTCTGCCTACAAAAATTTCCAACGGATTTTCCATAAGTGAAAAAATGCAGAAGTTATGAGCCAATGGATGTTTTTCATATAATTCAAAATGGTGGGCGATCTAAAGGTCAGAGGTCAAAAGTCAGACCACGAAAGTTGTCGGGCATGAAGAGACGCATGTGTGTATCGAAGTTTCATGGTTGTAGGTCAAACAGGGCATGAGTTGTACCTGTTCAAAGTTGGCACTTTCAATTGAGTGCTATAGCGCCACCCTTTGACGAATGAGTGTGAGAATTATTTCTTGGTAGTTTTTCATGAGCATCTACCATATGGCCGAGTTTCGTAAAAAGCGTATGCACGGTTAAGCCAGAACTGGCAAAAACAAGTATTTTTCAAACTGCTCAAAATTGCGGAAAATCTAAGGGCGGAGCTTAATGGTCAAATCGATACGTGTGTTCCTCATGAGTCAAGGCACATGTGTAAGCAAGTTTTACGACTTTCGGCCAAACGAGGCATGACTTATGCCTGTTTAAAGTCTGCCTTTTCAAAAAATTGCTATAGCGCCCCCTTTTGGCCAATTGGAGTAAGATTGGTTTCAGTGATATTTGGAATGACCCTGTACATTTCTGCAAAGTTTCAAAGAAATGTGAGTCTGCATGTATGTTTTAGGCACAGATGAATAATTTTCATAAAACTGTAATAGTTAAAATCTATCTCCTCCTGGGATTTTTGAGCAATCTGCACGAAACGTTTCACACTTGAACTTTGGACCTCTGCCTACAAAAATTTCCAACGGATTTTCCATAAGTGAAAAAATGCAGAAGTTAGGAGCCAATGACTGTTTTTCATATAATTCAAAATGGTGGGAGATCTAAAGGTCAGAGGTCAAAAGTCAGAGGGTGAAAGTTGTTCAGCATGAGGAGACGCATGTGTGTATCCAAGTTTCATGGCTGTAGGTCAAACAGGGCATGAGTTGTACCTGTTCAAAGTTGGCATTTTCAATTGAGTGCTATAGCGCCACCTTTTGACGAAAGATTGTGAGAATTATTTTTGATCGTTTTTCATGACCATCTACCATATGGCCGAGTTTCGTAAAAAGCGACTGCACGGTTCAGCCAGAACTGCGAAAAGTGGCAGAAGAAGAAGAGACAGAATACTGCCAATAACAATACGGTTCCAGAGCAGAGCTCTGGCCCCGTAATAAAAACACTTAAAACCAGGAAGGCCTGTGGGGCAGACGGTATTCTAAATGAAATGATAAAATTCACCGACCTCAAATTCCAAATGGCAATACTAAAACTCCTAAATATTGTGCTCAGCTCTGGGATCTTCCCCAGCACATGGAATCAAGGGCTGATAACGCCACTCCACAAAAGTGGAGACAAATATGACCCAAATAACTACCGCGGGATCTGTGTAAACAGCAACCTCGGAAAGATCCTCTGCATGATCCTCAACCACAGAATCCTAAACTTCCTCACAGAAAGCAATGTCCTGAGCAAATCACAAATTGGCTTTCTACCAAAATATCGCACAACAGACCACATTTACACTCTAAACACCCTAATTGACAACCAAATAAACAAAAACAAAAGCAAATTATTCTCCTGCTTTGTCGACTTCAAAAAAGCATTCGATTCAATTTGGCATAAGGGTCTGATGTACAAACTGTTGGAAAGCGGCACTGGGGGGAAAACCTATGACATCATAAAATCAATGTACACTAACAACAAGTGCGCAGTTAAAATAGGCGAAAAGCACACAGATTTTTTCCCCCAAAGCCGAGGAGTTAGACAGGGATGCAGCCTGAGTCCAACACTCTTCAACATATATATCAACGAATTAGCAAAAACGTTAGAAGAGTCTACAGCTCCAGGCATCCCCTTGGCAAACACAGAAATCAAATGCTTACTTTTCGCAGATGACCTGCTGCTGCTGTCTCCAACCAAGGAAGGACTACAGCAGCAACTTGATTTCCTACACAAATTCTCCCAGACATGGGCCCTGACAGTGAACCTAACTAAGACTAAAATCATGACATTTCAAAAAAGATCCAGCCGCCAAAACCATCAATTTTTCCTAAATACAATCCCACTAGAACAAACAAAAAACTATACCTACCTTGGCCTAAACATCAGCAGCACAGGGAACTACAACCAAGCTGTAAAGGACCTGAGAGACAAGGCAAGAAGGGCATTCTATGCAATCAAAAGAAACATCAAAATAGACATCCCAATTAAAACCTGGATTAAAATACTGGACTCTGTGATAGAACCATTTTCCCTCTATGGTTGTGAGATCTGGGGACCATTAGCAAACCATGACCTTGAAAAATGGGACAAACACCAAACCGAGACCCTACACACAGAATTCTGCAAATCCATTCTCCGTACCCAGCGAAAAACACCAAATAATGCATGCAGGGCAGAATTAGGACGATAACCACTCACAATCAAAATAAAAAAGAGAGCACTTAAGTTCTACAACCACCTAAAAGAAAGCAACCTAGATGCACTCCATAACAAGGCACTCACACACAGCGAAACTCTAGAGAGATGCCCCCTCAGCCAGCTGGCCCGGGAACTCCGGGCACAAACACAAACAGAGCCACAAGATAGGAAACCCATTGGAATAAACCAAATTATAAAACAGCAAAAGGAAAACTACCTGACACACTGGAAAGAAGCAAAACAAAAGCAGAGTAAACTAGAATGCTATCTGGCCCTAAACAGAGAATACGCAGTGGCAGAATACCTGAGCACCGTGACCGACCCAAAACAAAGACAAATCTTAACTAGGTACAGACTCAGTGAGCACAGTCTTGCGATCGAGAAAGGTCGTCACAGGCAGACCTGTATCCCGAGAGAAGACAGACTATGCACCCACTGCACACAAAATGAAGTGGAAACCGAGCTACACTTCCTAACCGTCTGTCCATGGTACCAAGACATCAGAGACACATACTTCCCACAGATTACAACCACACACAGAGATTTTGAAAAAGTGACCAATGACAAAAAACTCCCATATCTGCTGGGCGAAGTACAACAATGTGCAAACACAGCAGCAAGATTTGTGAGTTGCTGTGATAGGAGAAGGATATCAAACGGAACACAACCACCCTAAAGACTAATCATTGAGTATATTCCTGCACTATACCTGCACCCAGTGATCTTGATACATAGAAATTGATCTATGGAAGATTCTGACTTTCAAATGTACATATTTTTTGTTTTGATTGTATTGCTGTATTGTTGTATTGTGCTATCTGCTTTGGCAATGTAAACGTATGTTTTCTCATGCCAATAAAGCCCATTGAATTGAATTGTGTGTTGGGGCCAGGGGAGAGAACAAAAAAAACTACAACTTTATGAATATAATAATTAAAAACAAAGAAACACTAGAAATAACAAGTTGAAATCAATGTCAACAGGGACATTTTATACTAAACCAGTGGTTTTCAGGTGGTTTAAAGGCTTATGATGGATGAGTGAACTGCCTACACGACTCTGTCGTACAAACTAGGCTGTTTGGGGTTTGTTCACCTTAAATGTTAACACTGGTAGCCTACATCATCAGCTTTAGTTCAGCTTTGTTTTCTTTTGTTTAGAGTATACGATACAATAATACTTTATTGTCAGTTCACACTGAAATTTGTCTTGCGAACCAGCAGCCATGTATGCCATGTATGAGTCATTCCGATACAGATACCAGTGTCGGTAAAGCTGCCGATACTGGCTAAAATGCTGTCTGATGTCACGTCATTTATCACATGATTATATTTCATTTACAGTCATATTTTCATCGCTGCAGTTGATGTTGCACCAAGACTGTTTACACTTTAAACTGTACTATATACATTATTATTATTACTAACTTGTAGCTGCACTTCAACAATTATTATTGGAATTTGTATTTATTCCTAGATCAGTGTTCTCAAACCTTTTAATTGCAAGGACCCCCAACTCTGAGTGTGTGCAATGGGTCCATTTGGTTCCATTTGTCGGGGGGAAAGAAGAGAGAGAAGGAGAGACAGAGAGAGAGATACAAGTAGTAGCAATAACAATAGTAGCAAATATAATATAGTACAACAATAATGTTTATACAGTATATAATGGTATAATATAAGAATGTTAAGATAATATACAGTATAGTGTAATGTAGTAAAAATCCACAGTCGTGCTCCATGGAGAGGCCCGGTCCGCATTCACACTCTTGATCTGCAGCTGGGGTTGAACGCCATATCCTTGAAGCTTGCGATTTCTAGTTCCAGAGTTATACCATGGGGCTAGCCTCTGTTGCTTTATTACAGTCTTTCTCAAAGGAGCAATAGAGTCAAGCGTCGCCTGAAGCGAGCCTGTGACACTATCAACAAGTATTTAAAAGGCTAAACATTGAGCAAAAAAACATAAGCTAAGACTAAAAGGCAGAAATGGAGATCTGATTTAAGTTAGGCGTGGACAGAGTCTTTGATGTGAGGTGTGTGTGGGCTCCAAAGGGAGGGGGCTGACACTGAAAAAGCTTTTGTTGGTTTTTTTGGGGGGGGGGGGGAGTCCAGGAGGTTGGCATCACCAGAAATCTCCGTATTTGGGCATAAAAGGGACAAGGACCGACAGATAGAGATCTCCATATATGGGCATATCAGTCAGATCAGCTGTGCAACGTAGCCTAGTAATAATAATAATAACTAGAAAAAGTGCTCCTCGGAGCACAACTCTCCGCCAGAAGACTTGTGTTGGTTCGAAGGTCGCGAAGGTCGCTATCCCTCTTGTATATGTAAGTGTCCTATCCATCCTGTCTGGGTAAGTGTCCTCTTCCGTTCATTCTGTGTAAGTGTCCTATCCCTCCTGTCCTATCCGTCCTGTCTATGTAAGTGTCATATCCCTCCTGTCTATATAAGTGTCCTATCTGTCCTATCTGTCCAATAAGACAGATAGGAACAATTGGACCGCGACTACTTGACTACTTCCGGTTCGAAGGTCTGGGAGTGAGCTAGTGGCCGGATTTTCGGTATTGGAATCTGGCTTATCACAGTGACACATGTATTTATAGGTCGCTATCCCTCTTGTATATGTAAGTGTCCTATCCAACCTGTCTGGGTAAGTGTCCTCTTCCGTTCTGTCTGTGTGAGTGTCCTATCCCTCCTGTCTGTATAAGTGTCCTATGTCATATCCCTCCTGTCTATATAAATGTCCTATCTGTCCTATCTGCCAATTATGTATCAGCCATGCAGCCATTTCATGGTTCCCGTCTAGCTCTGGTTCAGAGCGTTAGTGAGTTCCCTCTAACGCTCTGGAAGACCCCTCGCTCTGCGCATGTACAAGGAATTCCACTGCCCTGCCAGCGTTCAACTATAGTGAAAATAAACTAAACCATTTCGCTACGCACCGAAGCAAAGGCTGTTTTGTGTTGTTGAAAGTCTATTCTCCAACCCCGCACGCCTAAACGCACCCCACCTACTCTGTAAAATACACTTTTTGGGCAGAAAATAAAATATGTCAGCGAGACGGACATTATTTGTATTTACTCCACAGTGCCCTCTACATTTTGGTTAATGGTAAGTTCAAATCCCCCAGATCTGTAGAGGGCACTGCGGAGTAAATACAAATAATGTCCGTCTCGCTGACATATTTTATTTTCTGCCCAAAAAGTGTATTTTACAGAGTAGGTGGGATGCGTTTAGGCGTGCGGGGTTGGAGAATAGACTTTCAACAACACAAAACAGCCTTTGCTTCGGTGAGTAGTGAAATGGTTTAGTTTATTTTCACTATAGTTGAACGCTGGCAGGGCAGTGGAATTCCTTGTACATGCGCAGAGCGAGGGGTCTTCCAGATCGTTAGAGGGAACTCACTAACGCTCTGAACCAGAGCTAGTTCCCGTCTTACATCACTCTGACAGTGGCGGAGACACTGTCAGAGTGATGCCATGTATATATAGGCCCGGTGGCGTCACTAGCCAATCAGATCACAGTATTTCACGTGTCACGTGAGGCTTGACCAATCGGTGTGTCATGTTTAGAAAGTGAAAACGCAGTGATAACAATACTCTCCTGGCGGAGAGTAATAATAAACTTTATTTGTATAGCACCTTTCATGACATGAAATGCAGCGCAAAGTGCTTTACAGAGCAAGAATACAGTTACAGTTACAACCAATTTAACAATAAAGCAAACAAAAAATAAAATAAAATAAAAGCAAAAGCATAAAACATTAAAATAGGCAATACAGTGAGGACTTAAAAATCAACCAAAGAGTCAGCTAAAAGCAAGAGTGAAGAAATAGGTCTTGAGCTGTGCTTTAAAGCTATCGACAGAGGCTGCCTGTTTTAGGTGTAATGGGAGTTTATTCCACACTGTTGGTCCGTAAAAGCAGAATGCTGCTTCACCGTATTTTTTGTATGTCATTTTAGGCACCTCGAGTAGGTCAGCACTTGAAGACCTGAGGGTCCGGTTTGGAACATGTCTCTCTAGGCAGTCATAGAGGTAGGAAGGTGCCAGACCATTTAGAGCTTTATAAACTATTAAAAGAATTTTAAAATCAATCCTAAAAACAACCGGGAGCCAGTGTAGTGAAGCTAGAACTGGAGTGATATGTTCTCTCATTCTAGTTTTAGTTAAAATTCTGGCTGCCGCATTTTGAACAAGTTGTAATCTGTCAGTTGTGCATTGCAGTAATCAAGCCGAGAGAAAACAAAAGCGTGGATCAGCGTTTTTGCGTCGTCTAACGACAGATAGTCTCTAATTCGCGCAATATTTCTAAGATGAAAGAAAGCAATCTTGGTGACATGATTAATGTGTGCATTAAAATTCAATTCAGAATCGATAATAACCCCCAGGTTCTTTACTGTGGTGTTACTTTCTACAGCCAGGTTACCAAGTCTACTTATTATTGATTCTCTCTGCTCACTGGAGCCAATTATGAGTATTTCTGTTTTATCCTCATTTAGCTAAAGAAAGTTTTCACTCATCCAGCATTTTATACTGGACAGACAGGTCAACAATGGGTCTAGAGCGCAGGGGTCGTCTGGAGCTACCGAAAGATACAGCTGGGTATCATCAGCATAGAAATGGAAGTTCACTCCGTGATCGGCGATGAGTTCTCCCAGTGGTAGTATATACAGGGAGAACAATAAGGGACCCAGAATTGAGCCCTGTGGAATACCAGAACAGATGTCATGTTTGTCTGAGTCAACATTAGCTAGGCTGACAAAATAGCTTCTGCCTGTTAGGTAAGAGTAAAACCAAGACAAGGCTGTGCCTGACAAACCAATCCAGTACTCCATGCGTTGTAGTAGAATTTTGTGATCAATCGTGTCAAAAGCAGCGGTTAAATCAAGGAGTAGGAGAACAGATACATTTTTGTCGTCAGCGGACACCCTAAGATCATTAATTACTTTTACAAGTGCTGTTTCTGTGCTATGACCTTTCCTGAAGCCAGATTGGAATTTGTTATGAACCTTATTGTTCTGTAGGAACACACCCAGTTGATGAAAGATAGTTTTTTCTAAGACCTTGCCCAGAAATGGCAGATTAGAGATTGGTCTATAATTACCCAGCACCAATGGATCAAGGTTGTGTTTCTTGAGTAACGGCCTGACTACAGCCGTTTTCAGTGAGTCTGGGAAGACGCCTGAAAGTAGAGAGCTGTTTACAATTCTTAGGATATCTCCAATCACACTGTCTAAAACCTCTTTGAGAAACGGGGTGGGTATTGCATCCAGTGAACAAGATGATGATGTCATCTGTGATATAGTTTTACGGAGTTCCTCTTCATTAATTGCGCAGAATGATATTAGACTTCCTCTGGAGTGACATACATTTTTGCACCATGCACCATTTGCCGCGTTTGCAGTGCTAGCAGCAGCATTCATAATACCAGCTCTAATGCTAAAAATGTTGTTTTCAAAAAAGGATACAAACTCATCACACTTAGCTTTAGAAGCAGGGAGCGACTCCTTGTAAGCCTGGGGGGGGTTTAAGAGATGTTCAATGGTAGAGAATAAGACTCTGGCATTATGCTTGTTGTCATTGACAATGCCTGAAAAATATGCCTGCCTTGCCAAGCGCAGTGCTTTGTTATAGGCCACTGTTGACTTCTTAAAAATCTCTAGGTGGATAGTGAGTTTGTTTTTTCTCCAAATTCGCTCAGCTCTACGACATTCTTTCTTGAGTGAGCGCATGAGCTCGTTGATCCAGGGTGTTACTCTAGAGTTAAGTTTCTTTTTAGTTTTCATAGGAGCCACTATGTCGAGAGCTGACTCTAATTTGAGATTAAAATGTTGAACCATATCATTCACTGAGGGAGCAAGTAGGGGGGGGACCTGCACACACGCCAGATGACGAGGAAAGTCGTTTGCTGCAGATGAGCTAAAAAAACGTTTTTTTATAGTATATTCTGTATTGTTTTTCCTGGCGGAGAGTAATAATAAACTTTATTTGTATAGCACCTTTCATGACATGAAATGCAGCGCAAAGTGCTTTACAGAGCAAGAATACAGTTACAGTTACAACCAATTTAACAATAAAGCAAACAAAAAATAAAATAAAATAAAAGCAAAAGCATAAAACATTAAAATAGGCAATACAGTGAGGACTTAAAAATCAACCAAAGAGTCAGCTAAAAGCAAGAGTGAAGAAATAGGTCTTGAGCTGTGCTTTAAAGCTATCGACAGAGGCTGCCTGTTTTAGGTGTAATGGGAGTTTATTCCACACTGTTGGTCCGTAAAAGCAGAATGCTGCTTCACCGTATTTTTTGTATGTCATTTTAGGCACCTCGAGTAGGTCAGCACTTGAAGACCTGAGGGTCCGGTTTGGAACATGTCTCTCTAGGCAGTCATAGAGGTAGGAAGGTGCCAGACCATTTAGAGCTTTATAAACTATTAAAAGAATTTTAAAATCAATCCTAAAAACAACCGGGAGCCAGTGTAGTGAAGCTAGAACTGGAGTGATATGTTCTCTCATTCTAGTTTTAGTTAAAATTCTGGCTGCCGCATTTTGAACAAGTTGTAATCTGTCAGTTGTGCATTGCAGTAATCAAGCCGAGAGAAAACAAAAGCGTGGATCAGCGTTTTTGCGTCGTCTAACGACAGATAGTCTCTAATTCGCGCAATATTTCTAAGATGAAAGAAAGCAATCTTGGTGACATGATTAATGTGTGCATTAAAATTCAATTCAGAATCGATAATAACCCCCAGGTTCTTTACTGTGGTGTTACTTTCTACAGCCAGGTTACCAAGTCTACTTATTATTGATTCTCTCTGCTCACTGGAGCCAATTATGAGTATTTCTGTTTTATCCTCATTTAGCTAAAGAAAGTTTTCACTCATCCAGCATTTTATACTGGACAGACAGGTCAACAATGGGTCTAGAGCGCAGGGGTCGTCTGGAGCTACCGAAAGATACAGCTGGGTATCATCAGCATAGAAATGGAAGTTCACTCCGTGATCGGCGATGAGTTCTCCCAGTGGTAGTATATACAGGGAGAACAATAAGGGACCCAGAATTGAGCCCTGTGGAATACCAGAACAGATGTCATGTTTGTCTGAGTCAACATTAGCTAGGCTGACAAAATAGCTTCTGCCTGTTAGGTAAGAGTAAAACCAAGACAAGGCTGTGCCTGACAAACCAATCCAGTACTCCATGCGTTGTAGTAGAATTTTGTGATCAATCGTGTCAAAAGCAGCGGTTAAATCAAGGAGTAGGAGAACAGATACATTTTTGTCGTCAGCGGACACCCTAAGATCATTAATTACTTTTACAAGTGCTGTTTCTGTGCTATGACCTTTCCTGAAGCCAGATTGGAATTTGTTATGAACCTTATTGTTCTGTAGGAACACACCCAGTTGATGAAAGATAGTTTTTTCTAAGACCTTGCCCAGAAATGGCAGATTAGAGATTGGTCTATAATTACCCAGCACCAATGGATCAAGGTTGTGTTTCTTGAGTAACGGCCTGACTACAGCCGTTTTCAGTGAGTCTGGGAAGACGCCTGAAAGTAGAGAGCTGTTTACAATTCTTAGGATATCTCCAATCACACTGTCTAAAACCTCTTTGAGAAACGGGGTGGGTATTGCATCCAGTGAACAAGATGATGATGTCATCTGTGATATAGTTTTACGGAGTTCCTCTTCATTAATTGCGCAGAATGATATTAGACTTCCTCTGGAGTGACATACATTTTTGCACCATGCACCATTTGCCGCGTTTGCAGTGCTAGCAGCAGCATTCATAATACCAGCTCTAATGCTAAAAATGTTGTTTTCAAAAAAGGATACAAACTCATCACACTTAGCTTTAGAAGCAGGGAGCGACTCCTTGTAAGCCTGGGGGGGGTTTAAGAGATGTTCAATGGTAGAGAATAAGACTCTGGCATTATGCTTGTTGTCATTGACAATGCCTGAAAAATATGCCTGCCTTGCCAAGCGCAGTGCTTTGTTATAGGCCACTGTTGACTTCTTAAAAATCTCTAGGTGGATAGTGAGTTTGTTTTTTCTCCAAATTCGCTCAGCTCTACGACATTCTTTCTTGAGTGAGCGCATGAGCTCGTTGATCCAGGGTGTTACTCTAGAGTTAAGTTTCTTTTTAGTTTTCATAGGAGCCACTATGTCGAGAGCTGACTCTAATTTGAGATTAAAATGTTGAACCATATCATTCACTGAGGGAGCAAGTAGGGGGGGGACCTGCACACACGCCAGATGACGAGGAAAGTCGTTTGCTGCAGATGAGCTAAAAAAACGTTTTTTTATAGTATATTCTGTATTGTTTTTCCTTAGATCAAAGACAGTTATATTAAAACACAATAAATAGTGGTCTGTTAGTTCGGGCTTATCAATAATACTGTCAACAGTGATATTCAAACCTTTAGTGATCACCAAGTCCAGGGTGTGGCCATGTTTATGTGTTGGCCCAACAACATGTTGAATAAAGTCAAAATTGTGCAGTAACTGTAGGAAACCCATAGCCACAACATCTGAAACAATGTCAACATACAAATTAGCATCTCCAGTAATCAGAGTTCTGTCATAATTAGTGGAACAGATAGATAAAAGTTCTGATATTTCTGTTAGAAATAAGGCTTTGCTGCACTTTGGAGGTCGATATATACTAATCATAAGCACAGATGATTGACTCTCCAATATGGTGGCCTGGTATTCAAATGATTTAAAACTGCCAAGGTTTGTCAGAGGTTTGAATTTTAAAGTGTCAGAAAAGATATTCGCCAGACCACCTCCTTTTCTTTCCTCACGTCCTGAGTGAATGAAACTGTACTTTGGTGGGCATGCTGCAGATAAGAGCACCGCTCCATCAGAACCAAGCCAGGTTTCTGTTAGAAAGATAATATCTAGTTTCTCTTTACAGATGATATCATTTACAGAGGAAGATTTGTTATTAAGTGACCTGATGTTAAGTAGGGCCAAGTTTAGCTTAAGGCATTCAACTACTTGGTTGTTGCCTCTACATGGAATGCCTGTTAAATTTGCTGTATTTGCAGAGCGTTTAAAGTCACTCCTTGTCCTGGGAACTCTATTTGAGATAACAGTGGAAATATTGTAAACCTTGTTTTCTACAAGGCTAACTAAAATAGCCTTGGGCCCAGACATGATTTTGGCTATGCATAATGGACCCTGCCTATCTCAGCAATCAAATGTATTCTCTAGACGTAGGGAAGCCGACAGGACGTTCTTGTTCTTGCAATGGCTCCGTCGAGGGGCGATGGGTGGGGGGCAGGGCACGGTTGGTGGTTGGCGTTTGATTTGGGGGGTGAGTCTAGTCCCCACTCTAATCAAGTCGTTCATGCTACTGGTGAAATCCAGAAGAGGTATTGGGGACAGGGAAAAAGATGATGATGAGGAGGAGGAAGGTGATGACGTTGGATAATCTTCCTCATTGAGAGACTCCTCTGTGTCTCGTTCCTCTTCCAGCATGACCGTGGCTGCAGAGTCGACGTCAGGGGCCGTGGCAATCTCCTCCTGTGGATTTAGGCTGTTATCAGCGGTTGTTTTCAGCACGCTGTCCTTTGTTTTTGTTTCCGAGTCTTCACTATCAGAGAGTTCATTTGTTATGGATGTTCCTCCACCATCAGCAGCGGTGGGGGGTGGTGTGACAGCGTATTCGTCTACACAGAGCCATTCACCTTGGCATTCTTCAGCGGCAGCAGCATTATCTGTTGTTATGGAAGCTTGTGCTCTGGCAGAGGTTGACGAAGACAGGGGAACATTGTAGAAAAGGTTTGACATAAACAATTTTGTTCCCAGCTTGTTCAATTTAAGGCCATCCGAAGAAAAAAGTTGCCTTCTATCCCAAAAAAAATTGAAATTGTCAATAAAATGTACAGATTCGTTGATGCACATAATTGAAAGCCATTTGCTCAGTGCAGACAGTCTACTGAAACGTTCATCGCCGCCTCTTGTAGGTGGTAGTGGGCCGCTGATGCACACCTTTACATCAAGTGAGCTGATTTTGCTGAATAAGGCCGTGAAATGTTGTTTTAGGATTTCTGACTGTTTGTTCTCTGTATCACATGTGCCACAAGGATGGCACCAACCTCAGGACAGAGCACGAACAGGCCGCAAGATGGGTACAACATTTCAGCGAAGTACTCAACTGTCCAGAGCCAGATGACCCTGCTAACCCTCCACCAGCAGAGGATGTCCCCAACATCGACACCAGTCTCCCAACCCATGAAGAGGTAAAGCGTGCTATCCAAGCAATGAAGGGTGGGAAAGCTGCCGGCCTAGATTCCATCCATGCCGAGATGCTGAAAGCTGACCTTACCACTTCAACAAAGGTGCTCACGGAACTCTTCAGAAACATCTGGGAAGAGGAAATAATACCTGAAGACTGGGACAAGGGCCTGATTGTTAAACTGCCCAAAAAAGGCAACCTCCAAAACTGTGACAACTGGCGGGGGATCACACTGCTGTCAATACCATCTAAAGTCTTTTGTAGGATTCTACTCGGCAGAATTGAAGCCGCCGTCGACCAAAACCTGAGACAGGAACAGGCAGGATTCAGGAGAGGGAGGGGCTGCACAGACCAGATCTTTGCTCTGAAGAACATCCTCGAGCAGTGTGTAGAATGGAACGCCCCACTGCACATCAATTTCATAGACTTTCGGAAAGCCTTTGACAGCCTGCATCGTGACACCCTATGGAAGATCGCAAGAGCATATGGAATTCCTCCAAAAATGGTCTAGCTGATAGGGTTGTTCTACCGTCACTTTGAATGTAGTGTCATCGTCAATGGAAAACCATCTGAGCGCTTCAACGTAGAGTCTGGTGTGCGGCAAGGGTGCACCATGTCTCCCATCCTCTTCCTGATGGCCATTGACTGGGTGATGAGGAAGACCACGGCCGATAAACCAAGGGGCATCCAGTGGACTTTGTTCTCCCAACTCGAGGACCTAGACTTTGCTGATGACCTTGCTGTTCTCTCCTCCAAATATATCCACCTGCAGGAGAAAACTGACAGACTAAACCAGTATGCTAAACAAACAGGGTTGAACATCAATGGTTCCAAAACACAAGTGATGTGCATTAATGCCACTCCAGGTGCACCAATCATTGTGAATGGGGAAACCCTCGACTTTGTCGAAGATTTCACCTACCTGGGAAGTCTTGTCAGCAAGGACAACGCAACAAAAAAGGACATCAGAGCAAGGCTAGGGAAGGCTCACGGTGTTTTTGCAAGGCTCCATCCTATCTGGAAGTCGAAGCAGTACAGCCTAAAAACAAAGGTCCGACTGTACAACAGTAACGTAAAATCAGTGCTGATGTATGGCTCGGAATGCTGGCGTGTGACAACACTGGACATGAATAAGATCAGTGCCTTCCACAATGGATGTCTCCGTAAAATCTGCCGCATCTTCTGGCCTGAGAAGATCTCAAATAAAGAGCTGCACAGAATGACCAGGTGCTCCAGTGTCGTGTCAGAACTCAAACGCCGCCGTCTACGATGGCTGGGACATGTGCTCCGAATGGCCCAGGAGCGAATCCCAAAGGTTGCACTGAGATGGACCCCAGTAGGGAAAAGGAGTCAAGGTCGACCCAAAACCACCTGGCGACGAACCGTGACAGCTGAGCTTCAGGAGATGAACCTTACGTGGGGCGAGGCACAACATGCAGCACAAGACAGGTCCCGATGGAGGCAGATCGTCGAAGCCTTATGTCCCACTTGGGACGAAGAGGATTAAGTAAGTAAGTATCACATGTGCCAACGTGCAAGATCAGGGTTTTCACCGTTGGGTGTTCAGCGATAAGATTCAGAATTCTGTCATTCATGTCAGAGACTTTGTCTTTGGGGAAGCATAACACTTTTGCCTTTCTTCTTATCATGCTTTTAACATCTTTAACAGCGGCATCCCCTATGATCAGAAATTCAGGCTCACCATATAGACTTTTTTCATCTGAGTTACTCTTGGTTCTTACCCTGCTGGGTGAAGAGGATTTGTTTTGTCTGCCATCAGACGGGCATCTGGGGTCCTGGAGCAATGGGGTGAATCTGTTTCCCAGCTGCACAGGACACTCAGCACTCGATGTTTTGGGAGATTTGTTTGTAGATCTACCTTTGGCAGTTTTCCACTGTTGACGCGCAGCACTCGATGTTTTGGGAGATTTGTTTGTAGATCTCCCATTGGCAGTTTTCCACTGTTGAAGGGGGGTAGAAGACGCGGTACCCTGTGTCCGGGGGCATCGATGATGGTGACGCGCGGGTGGTAGCGCAGGCCAGCCGGTCAGATCTGTAATCACAGGGCTCCGAGTTCTGCCAGTTATTCGCCCCTTCAAATCCTTTGGCTTTGCCCCGAGAGTGTTCCATGAGAAAGCCTTGTCCTGGGGTTTCTCGGAAACCACACTAGGTGGCTGCTTGTTGGCATGGTCTTGTCCGTTGCTCTGAGACTGTGGAATTCCATAATGTTGATTCACTTCCACATTCACTCTTAAACGGTGTAATTCCGTTTCCAGCACTGCAATCCTTTGCAGCAATTTCTGGTAGTCCTCTGTTGAAAAAGTCGGGTACATCCTGATGCTAATTAGCTTTGGCTATATGCCACGTACCCAGTCACTGGAGGTCGACAAATAGGTCGAAGAATAGTATATTGAAATATGGCTTGTATCTATAGAAGAAATAGAGTCCCATGGGTTTATAAATATCCAGGATCCATTCGTGGTTTCTCAGGGGAAAAAAATAAAAATAAAAAAACATGGATATCAGCAGAGGAATGTAAGCATAGGGCAGAGCGAGCAGCAAAAGCGTCCTCACAGTACGAGAGCAGAAGCGAAGTAGTAGGTTTAAATTGCATAAAGTGATGTTGTTGCTATTATCACATTTTGCTGGGGACCACCCGGGGACCCCCCCATCTTAAGTCCATAAGTGCTGGACTTTGTTGTTTGGAATGTATTATTTGAACCTGGTTATTGAATTAAACTAAACTAAACCTAACCTAACCTAACTAGTCCTGGCCAGGACAGGTTTAGGCCACGCACTATTCACTACTCTCACAAATATTATAATATATTTATATGCATTAGTCCCATGGAATTGTATTTATTATTATATTAATTTAAAAATACATATATATATCTTTTCTTTATTTATTGTATTATTCTGTTTTATGCTCTTTGAGCACAGGTCTACTCGGAGACCACAAGTATTATTTTTTATTCTGTTTTTTAAATGTATTTGATTATTATATATTTTTGTATTGTTCTTTTTTATAATCTTTGAGCACTTGCCATTGTATGCCCATATATGGAGTTCCTTGTGAGGCGTGCCCATATATGGAGTACAGGCCATTCTATGACATCATATTGATTAAATCAGTGACTCCATATATGGGGATTTTCAGACGTATCAATGTTTTTTGGAGATTTGCTGGTCTGTTGACTTTCCACTCCACCAGTGCATCAGGTGATACAATAGAATAGAATAGTTAATATTTACAGGCTGGTTTGTGGCCTGAAAATCTGCATATTCTTGATTCTTGATCCATTTTCCACAGCTGTGGAGACAGAGACCAAGGCTGGAGGCTGGTGGAACATTTAGAGAAGGTGGACGGCAGGAGGTGAAGGTGAATACTGTTAGTCGTTATTTTCAGTGACCTTGGTGGACAGGAAGTCTTCAGGGTGATGATGAATCAGATCCACCCTCCTCTCCATCCAGACCCCCAGAGAGGACGTCTTCAGAGTGATGATGAATCATAGCTGCTGTTGCTCCTCCCTCTACTCCATCCAGACTCTCAGAGATGCTCCTCTGCCGCAGTCCGCTCTCCAACTCCACGATGACATGGTTGTTCTGCTGCAGTGTGTTCTCTGTGATCTGCAACATGGTAGAGTCGTAGCTGGGGGCGCTGCTATCGGGCAGGCTGTCTGGGTCCTCCAACGCTGTCCTCTTCAACGCCCTCCTCTTCACCACCCTTTGATTGCATCGCTTGCAGCATTTGAAGAGCACGTACAAGACATCAAGAACGTTGAGGAACACAGAGAAACCGGCCACGGCCAGCATGAAGAAAACAAAGAGGCTCTTCTCTCTAGGACGGGGCATGAAGCACTCCATGGGTGAGACACATATATGTGTTTTGTCATGCTCTTCATTGCAGTCGTATTTTAACTTCACTTTGAACTCATACAGGTAGTACTGTCCCCAGACGGAGGCCGCCTCGATGAGTATTTTAACGACCAGGTGGATCAGGTAGCTCCACACAAGACTCCCTTTGATCTTTACGTGGCCTCTCTCGTCTGTGTACTTGGGCTGTTTGATCTTCCTGGTGGCTCCAGGGGGCACCGGGCTGGCCAGCTGCTGACGCAGTTTGTTCTCCTTGTGGGTGACGTGCATCACATGAGCCAGGTACGCCAGAGTGGGCGTCGCCACGAAGATGAACTGCAGCGTCCAGAAGCGGAGGGGTGAGATGGGGAAGAAGTAGTTGTAACAGAAGGCTTGGCACCCGACCCTATGCGTGTCGCAGAAGAAACCGACCGACTCGTCGCTCCACACGCTCTCAGCTGGACCACACAGCACCAGGATGCGAAACAGGAAGAAGACAGTCATCCAGACCTTCCCGATGCCGGTGATGTGGGCCTGGGCGTTGTCCATTAACCTGGACAGGAACCCCCAGTCTCCTCCCATGATCCTACTGGTTCTGTAAAACGCACAAGAACAGAGAGACAAAAAGTATGTAGAGATGGAAGTACAAAGGCCTGTTGAATAATTACTATAGAAAAACGTTGGCTGTGATCCAGGTAGGAACTATTTCCTCAGCAGTGACTAAATGAATCTCCCCAAGTGTAAATCTAAGAAGAGATCAGATTTGTGATGGACAATAACACACATGACTTTATATAGTCCAGCCCTGTGCTCCTGACATCATGAATGATGATGTCACGGTGAGTCATGCAAGTCCAAATATGGAGTCTTTGGCATCGGACTCACTCTGACATCACAAGTAACCATGGTGATCTAATGTAAACAATAGATGACGTGTACACGTCATCCGGGGTTTGTTGACATTAGATCGCCATGGTTACTCAAGAGGTCAGAGTGCGTCCATACGTCATGAACTCCATATTTGGACGTGGCCGATCCAGGACTCCATATTTGGACCAGACTTTCCACATGGCAGTTTTGGGGCCGGCCGCCGTGACCGGCAAGATTATATTTTATCGGCCAAAGAATAAATGTATCGGCCCTAATTTAATAGACGTCAAGTGTGTGTTTGCAGATACGTACATGTGCCGTAAACCACCTAACTGATCATTACACCTTGTTGTGTTAGCGCTGATCTTCTTTACGCTTTATCTGATGCAATCTGTTCCTGTGTTTATAGTTTCCTAAAGCATATCTACCAACATCATCATCATCATAATACAATAATAATAATAATAATAATAATAACTAGAAAAAGTGCTCCTCGGAGCACAACTCTCCGCCGGCAGACTTGTGTTGGGAATGTTGGGAGTGTTCTACTTCTAGGAATATTCTACTTCTTATGCCGTCCTGTATCCCTCCTGTCTGTATAAGTGTCCTATCCGTCCTGTCTGTATAAGTGAGGGAGGAGCTGTTGAGAGTGGTCGAGGATACACTTGATGCACACTCGCTCAATGCGGAAGTGGAGAGCCTCCTCGCCTCCTCCAACAACTGTCCTATCCATCCTGTCTGTATAAGTGTCCGATCAAACACTTACACAGGTCCGTGTCCGCCAAGTGTCCTATCCGTCTGTATAAGTGTCCTATCCGTCTTGTCTGTATAAGTGTCCTATCCGTCCTGTCTATGTAAGTGTCCTATCCCTCCTGTCTGTGTAAGTGTCCTATCCCTCCTGTCTGTATAAGTGTCCTGTCTGTATACTGTAAGTGTCCTATCCGTCCTGTCTGTATACTGTAATTGTCCTATCCGTCCTGGCTGTGTAAGTGTCATATCCCTCCTGTCTATGTAAGTGTCCTATCCGTCCTGTCTGTATAAGTGTCCTATCCGTCCTGTCTGTATACTGTAAGTGTTCTATCCGTCCTGTCTGTATAAGTGTCCTATCCGTCCTGTCTGTATAAGTGTCCTATCCGTCCTGTCTGTATAAGTGTCCTATCCGTCCTGTCTGTGTACTATAAGTGTCCTATCCGTCTGTGTAAGTGTCATATCCCTCCTGTCTATATAAGTGTCCTATCTGTCCTATTTGCCAATTATGTATCAGCCATGCAGCCATTTCGTGATGGTTCCTGTCTTACCTCACTTTGGCAGTGGCAAGACACTGCCAAAGTGACGCCATGTATTTATACAATATTTCACCGTATTGTCACGTGTCACGTGAGGCTTGACCAATCGGTGTGTCATATTTAGAAAGTGAAAACAAAACTCTCCTGCGGAGAGTAATAATATTAATCTGTTCCTGTGTTTATAGTTTCATAAAGCATCTACTCCACCATGCAGATGTCGCTTGCCAAAAAGAACAGAATTAAAGTCTAGAGGGAGGATAATAA
The DNA here is from genome assembly GCF_963454915.1 of Gymnoscopelus microlampas. Taxonomy (NCBI): domain Eukaryota; kingdom Metazoa; phylum Chordata; class Actinopteri; order Myctophiformes; family Myctophidae; genus Gymnoscopelus; species Gymnoscopelus microlampas. Next base: position 49,552,342 of record NC_139953.1, on the reverse strand, counting down.
TAAGGGTAATAATAATAATAATAATAACTAGAAAAAGTGCTCCTCGGAGCACAACTCTCCGCTGTTGGGAATGTTGGGAATGTTCTATCTGTATAAGTGTCCTATCCGTCCTGTCTGTGTAAGTGTCCTATCCGTCCTGTCTGTATAAGTGTCCTATCCGTCCTGTCTGTGTAAGTGTCCTATCCGTCCTGTCTGTGTAAGTGTCCCATCCAATTGTTACAGTATCCGCCATTTCTCAACCATTTCGTGATTGTTCCTGTCTTACCTCACTCTTACCAGACTTGTGTTGGGAATGTTGGGAATGTTCTAATTCTTATGTTCTAACTGTCCTATCCATCCTGTCTGTATAAGTGTCCGATCCGTCCTGTCTGTGTAAGTGTCCTATCCCTCCTGTCTGTATAAGTGTCCTATCCGTCCTGTCTGTATACTGTAAGCGTCCTGTCTGTATACTGTAAGTGTCCTATCCGTCCTGTCTGTATACTGTAAGTGTCCTATCCGTCCTGTCTGTGTAAGTGTCATATCCCTCCTGTCTATGTAAGTGTCCTATCCGTCCTGTCTGTGTAAGTGTTCTATCCGTCCTGTCTGTATAAGTGTCCTATCCGTCCTGTCTGTGTACTGTAAGTGTCCTATCCGTCTGTGTAAGTGTCATATCCCTCCTGTCTATATAAGTGTCCTATCTGTCCTATCTGCCAATTATGTATCAGCCATGCAGCCATTTCGTGATGGTTCCTGTCTTACCTCACTTTGACGGTGGCAAAGACACCGTCAAAGTGACGCCATGTATTTATACAGTATTTCACCGTATTGTCACGTGTCACGTGAGGCTTGACCAATCGGTGTGTCATATTTAGAAGTGAAAACATAGTCTCCTGGCGGAGACAATAATAATATCTGGGATTTAGCACTTTTCAAGTACTCAAAGACACTTTACATGTAGGTGTGTATGTGTGTTGGGGCCAGGGGAGAGAACAAAAAACGTACAACTTTATAAATATAAGAATTAAAAACAAAGAAACACTAGAAATAATGAGTTGAAATCAATGTCAAAAGGCTATACTAAACCAGTGGTTTTCAGGTGGTTTAAAGGCTATACTAAACCAGTGGTTTCAGGTGGTTTAAAGGCTATACTAAACCAGTGGTTTTCAGGTGGTTTAAAGGCTATACTAAACCAGTGGTTTCAGGTGGTTTAAAGGCTATACTAAACCAGTGGTTTTCAGGTGGTTTAAAGGCTATACTAAACCAGTGGTTTCAGGTGGTTTAAAGGCTATACTAAACCAGTGGTTTTCAGGTGGTTTAAAGGCTATATTAAACCAGTGGTTTTCAGGTGGTTTAAAGGCTATACTAAACCAGTGGTTTTCAGGTGGTTTAAAGGCTATACTAAACCAGTGGTTTTCAGGTGGTTTAAAGGCTATATTAAACCAGTGGTTTTCAGGTGGTTTAAAGGCTATACTAAACCAGTGGTTTTCAGGTGGTTTAAAGGCTATACTAAACCAGTGGTTTTCAGGTGGTTTCATAATGGATGCCTACACGACTATGTTTGGGGTCTGTTCACCTTAAATGTTAACACTGGTAGCCTACATCATCAGCTTTAGTTTAGCTTTGTTTTGTTTAGAGTATACGATACAATAATACTTTATCGTCAGTTCACACTGAAATTTGTCTTGCGAACCAGCAGCCATGTATGAATCATTCCGATACAGATACCAGCGTCGGTAAAGCTGCCGATACTGGCTAAAATGCTGGTATCGGTGAGTATATCAGTCTGATGTCATGTCATTTATCACATGATGATATTTCATTTACAGTCATATTTTCATCGCTGCAGTTGATGTTGCACCAAGACTGTTTACACTCTTAACTGTACTATTTACGTTATTAGTATTACTAACTTGTAGCTGCACTTCAACAATTATTAATGGAATTTGTATTTATTCCTAGATCAGTGTTCTCAAACCTTTTAATTGCAAGGACCCCCAACTCTGAGAGTGTGCAATGGGTCCATTTGGTTCCATTTGTCGGGGGGGAAAGAAGAGAGAGAGACAGAGAGAGAGAGAGAGAGAGAGAGAGAGATACAAGTAGTAGCAATAACAATAGTAGCAAATATAATATAGTACAACAATAATGTTTATACAGTATATAATGGTATAATATGACAATGTTAAGCTAATATACAGTATAGTGTAATGTAGTAGAAATCCACGGTCGTGCTCCATGGAGAGGCCCGGTCCGCAGTCACACTCTTGATCTGCAGCTGGGGTTGAACGCCATATCCTTTCCATAAAAGCTTGCGATTTCTAGTTCCAGAGTTATACCATGGGGCTAGCCTCTGTTGCTTTATTACAGTCTTTCTCAAAGGAGCAACAGAGTCAAGCGTCGCCTGAAGCGAGCCTGTGACACTATCAACAAGGTGATCAACCTGAGAGGGGCTGTAAGTATAGAGATCTTAGGTCCCTATTATATGGGAAGACTATGAAATGTTTGATTTCAATGTCATAGACCAGAACAAGGTCAAGAGTAGGGGTTGAACTTGTGGGTTGGGTTTATCTACACATTGAGAGAAACTGATAGAATCGATTAATGAAATAAACGCTTTACTAAGGCTATCGGTACATCCACATGAATATTCATGTCGCCAGACAAAATAATTCTATTAGAATCTAGGACTAAACGTGTTAGAAACTCTGATAATTCAGATATAAAGTCAGTGAAGGCCCCAGGAGGACGGTACACTGTAACAAATAATTTCCAGCTTGGGTGTGAAAGAGTAAAGGCCTGTTTTTACCGCGTAGGAAATGACGCTCGAATCGAACTGGGTTCGATTGAAGAAAAAAAAAGCGCATTGCCGCAGCCACTTGCAGCACGGCAAATTGTGAGCCGGTGTGTATGAGGTCATAGAGAACCATGTGTTCTTTTCAAAAATGATATTGTCCGTTTTTTCCGTGCGATAAATCGAACCCTGTCTGCAAAGGCCTTTAGACCAGACTTTCAAATCGATCTGTAAGTCAGCCTGGGTCTAGGGCTGCCCAGGCCCATAGAGAGATGAAGTTCATGGAATGCACTGAAGTCTACGGCTCCTTGTCACTATTTCCACTTTACATGAACCACGTGACCGACGCTGTTTCTGCCCCCTCTTTGGCGCAACTCTCTAATACAAGGCTCTGGGGCTGACTATTAAGCTTGAGTTGAGGCATGCCCATATATGGGCATTTACTGATGACATCAGAGATCTCCATATTTGGGCATAAAAGGGACAAGGACTGACAGATACAGAGATCTCCATATATGGGCATATCAGCATGTCCATATATGGGCATAGACTGATTACATCAGATATCTCCATATTTGGCCATAAAAGGGACAAGGACTGACAGATAGAGATCTCCTTATATGGGCATATCAGTCGGATCGGCGGTGCAGGCTAGTAGGTTTGAATTGCTTAAAGTGATGTTGATGCTATTATCACATTTTGCTGGGGACCCCCTCCCCCCTGAGGACCCCTGAGGGGTCCCCAGACCCCACTTTGAGAACCACTGGTGTGCAGTAGGTGAATGACAAACAACATGAAATGAGGGGAGATGCTCATCTGTGCTGCTGATGGCAGTGGAGACCCAGAAGTGGGGGCCCAACATCGACGCCCTCACTAAAAAAGCCCAGAAAAGACTGTTTTTCCTGAGGCAGCTCAGGAAACTCCACTTCCCAAGGTCCATGCTGGTGAACTTCTACACTGCCATCATCGAGTCCATCGTCACCTTCGCCATCATCATCTGGTTCCCCGCTGCAGCGGCCAAGGACAAGGCCAAGCTGCAGCGGGTGATACGCTCGGCGGAGAGGGTGATTGGCTGCCCTTTGCCCCCCCTGGAGGCCCTGTTTAAAAGTAGGGCTTTGGGGAGGGCCAGGAAGATCATGGCTGACCCCGCACACCCAGGGCATGGTCTCTTTGCCCCGCTCCCCTCAGGCAGGAGGTTGCGGTCATTAAAGACTGTGAAGGCACGACACTCACACAGCTTTTTCCCCACGGCCATCCGGCTACTGAATGCTGCTGGTCCCCCCCCCCCCCCTGAACTGACTACTGAACACTTGATCTTTTTGGCACTTTGGCACTTCTCTTATTTATTTGGATTTTGTTTGCACTATGATGTTGTTTGCACTGTCTTGTCCTGTCTTGCACTAGTCCTGTTGTAAACTGCACTCCTCTGTACCAAATCAAATTCCTAACATGTCCTCATGTAATGGCAATAAAGTCTTCTGATTCTGATTCTGATTCTGACCGTGTGCCCATATATGGCCATATCGGTCAGACAGGTGGTTCTGGACAAGCCAATGGCAGTGCAGTAGGATTTGTATCATCCATGGCATACATGGGCAACTGGTGGCCCGGCGGCCACATGCGGCCCCCACCTTCACTTAATGCGGCCCGCAGGTTAATATCAGAATAGTGATATATTATTGATTTCAGCTGTTATGATTCTAAACATGCAAACATGTGACCCGCTTTAATTACTTCAGTCTATATTAGTAGCTTAATGACTAGTAGTAACATTATGTTGTCTTTTTTATGTCCAATGTATTTATATTTAAGTTCATAAAGTTAACAAGTATAACTAAATGCATTTGAAATTAAATAAAAATGTTACTTTTCAGGATTCTAATTCAAAAATAGCGAAAATAGCAGATACAAGCTCAAAACGCATCGCGGTGTGACACGTTTTGAGCTTGTAGATCTGCTATTTTTGATACTTTTGTGTGACATAGAATCGCGAAGTATATGGCATTAATTTACGGACAAAGTTAAAATACGTAGATAAGAGGTGTCTGCCTTGCAATGTCTCTCTGGAGTGATCAGTGGTTTTCAACCTTTTTCATGCCAAGGACCCCTAAATTGATATACATTTGGCTGCAGACCCCATCTGAAAACGTTTTGTGCCAGGGACCCCCCAGAAGCAAAGATTTGAGCTAAAAATGTGTGACAAATGCACATTATATTTATTATATTTATCTGCTTGATCTATGGGTGTTATTAACATTATGCATGTTATCATATATGAGTGATGTGTAACATGTTGGACTCTATGAGCTATATGGACATTTCCAATTCACGTGAGGGTAATGGGTCTGATCAGTGGGTGATTGAATGATTTGCGCCACCCGACGTTTCAAATAGAAGGTGTGGTGCTGGGGGGAGGGGGGAACAAACAAACCTGTGAATGGGTGAATCGAGAGGAGATCTCCTGAGCGCCAGTGTTACAAGTTTAGGTTATAGTTTTTAACAAAACAGTAAGCTGCAGCCAAGAACAAAGAAATAGCGAGCCCAACGGAAGAGGATCGAAGGAACGAGTCGATGCTGCCGTGGGGTCACAATCGCGCTGGATTTATGAATGGACCGCCCGTCACCGAGAGGATTCTGATGGAGCCGCGGGTGAGATGAGTCCATATTTCTGTTCCTGAGGATTACAAATTATGGGGTACCCCGAACATTAAAGTTACCTTCGGACCGCGACGTGCGGAAGATCGTTATCGTTTCATTTGGATATAAGGACTAATAGACTTAGGCCTACTCGAGAGCGTGGGAAAAAGAGGCCGTTTGGACAGTAACGCGTGAACGGTTGTTATTGTTTGGAGCGTCGGTCTGCGGTGACGTTCACCTTTACGTCCGAGTAGTTTGTTTATTATTTGTATCTGAATGAGATTGTGATTTGAAAGAAGTATCGTTTTGTTTATCTGTTTGTTTGTTTATTTTGTTTATTAAGGAAAGAGTTAGGGACAGAAGTCTTATTTAAAAGCCTGAAGTGTATTATTTATTTACCATTTCATTTGTCAATTGTTTATTTTGTGGCTTGATTATTAAATTAATTTCAGTTAAAAACCTGTCGATCCCGTTGATTTTCCTTTAGTTAATAATTCTCCTTTCAAGGTAAAGGCCGATTGTTACAAATGTTCTCTTTAAAAAATAACTATATTCAAAGATATACCTAAACCTAACCTAACTGCCACGCACTATTCACCACTCTTCACAAATATTATTATAATATATTTATATGCATTAGTCCCCCTTTTTCGTTTTATTATTATAATTTTTTTAAATATATATTTTATTCTTTTTTGTATTATTATTATTATTATTATTATTATTACCCTTATTATGATTATTATTTATGTTCTTTGAGCACAGGTCTACTCAGAGACCACAAGTATTTTTTTAATTTTAATTATGTTTATTTACTTTTTTTTTTACTGTTTATCATTATTATTTGTTATGCTCTGTGAGCACTTGCCATTGTATGCCCATATATATGGGGATTTTCAGATTTATCAATGTTTTTGGTAGATTTGCTGATCTGATGACTTTCCACTCGGTGCATCAGGTGATACAATAGAATATAATAGATTATAGATTATGTTTAGAGATGGTGGACGGCAGGAGGTGAAGGTGAATACTGTTAGTCGTTATTTTCAGTGACCTTGGAGGACAGGAAGTCTTCAGAGTGGAGATTATGAATCAGAGCCTCCCTCCTCTCCATCCTCTCAGTGAAGCTCCGCCCCAGTCCGCTCTCCAACTCCACGATGACATGGTTGTTCTGCCGCTGTGTGTCCTCTGTGATCTGCAGGTAGCTGGGGACGCTGCTACCGGGCAGACTGTCCGGGTCCTCCACCGTTGTCCTCTTCTTCACCACCCTCTGATTGCGTCGCTTGCAGCCTTTGCAGAGCAGATACAACATCTCAATTATGTTGAGGAGCACAGAGAAACAGGCCACGACCAGCATGAAGAGGATTAAGAAGGTCTTCTCGCTGGGACGGGAAGTGTAGCATGTTGTCACGCACATCTCGTCGAGATCTGGAATGATGTCAGAACTTTTACATTTGTACGTGGCCTTCATGTCAAAACCGTACAGGTAGTGCTGTCCGCAGATGGAGGCCGCCTCTATGATGATCTTGACCACCAGGTGGATCAGGTAGCTGCACAGAAGTTCCCCTTTGATCTCCACGTGGCCTTTAACATCCGTGTACTTGGGCAGTTGGAGCCTCCTTGTGCCTCCAGGGGGCGCTGGGCTGGCCAGCTGCTCCCTCAGTTTGTCCTCCTTGTGTGTGATGTGTATCACATGACCCAGGTAACACAGAGTGGGTGTCGCCACGAAGATGATCTGCATCGTCCAGTAGCGGATGTGCGAGATGGGGAAGATTTGGTTGTAACACACGTTGGAACAAATGTAGGTGAGTGAGAGACAGTATAAACCTGACTTGTCGTCATCCCACACGCTCTCAGCTGGACCACACAGCACCATGATGCGAAACAGGAAGAGGACAGTCATCCAGATCGACCCGATGCTGGTGGTGTGAGACTGGACTTCGTACAGTAACCTAGACAGGAATCCCCAATCTCCTGCCATGATCCTTAAAAATACTTCTTGTAGGAAGATTTCTGTCTGGAACCCAGGACCTGCTGCAGTGATGTCCGTCAGGGACTTAACCAGAGATGTTTGCCTGTGATGTAGAAATAGCTAAAGTAAAAGCTTCAGCAGTGACTAAAGAAATCCCACCGAGTCTAATTCTAAGAAGAGATGAGAATATAAGTCTTTAAGCTCAGAGATCTGTAATGGTTGAAAATAACACACTCGACTTTATATAGTCCTACCCTGTGCTTCTGACATCATGATGATGTCACGGTGAGTCATGCATGTCCAAATATGGAGTCCCGGTTTCGACCATGTCCAAATATGGGGTCTTTGGTGTCTGGACTCACTCTGACATCACAAGTAACCATGGTGATCTCATGTAAACAATGGATGACGTGAAGAGATGTTAAACATTGTTCCAGCAGATAAGGCTGTAAGAGAGATCTGACTGAAGGGGCTGTACAAGCGATGGATGCGTCCAGGCAGTCTTACCAAGGACGAGATAGGAGAGGTCATCATTCTACTACTACTATGATACTACTTGCTGGGGAGGCAGTTCAATCTGCTGACTGACCACTGAGCCCTATGGTACAGTGGTGGAAAAAGTACTCAAATGTTTTACTTAAGTAGAAGTATCAATACTGCAATGTAGAAGTACTCTGTTACAAGTAAAAGTCCGGAATTCAAAATTTACATGGAGTAGAAGTAAAAGTATTGGAAATACTCAAGTAAAGTACAAATACCTCAAAATTGTACTTAAGTACAGTACTTGAGGAAATGTACTTAGCTACTTTACACCACTACTAAGGTGGAATGCACTAGCTCGATGCACCATCAGAATCAATTTTTAAGGTTACCTGAGATATGTGAGCCCAAGGGAGCAGGGGTGAAAAGTGTCATGGAGGCTCATTTCTCCATTCCCAAGTTCCAAACATGTAATCACGTTCATATTCCTGTATGAGGTCATTGAATGTGTGATGTATGCAAGAGGAAGGTTCAGATTCCTCTTGTTTTCACTATTTGCTTAAAAAATTGACACTATTTGAAGGCTTTTGTCATCCTTTAGTATGACTAGTCCATACCCGGTCGACGCATCCATAGGGGGATATGCGCACATGATCTGGCAACCCGGGAGGCAGTTCGTCCCAGCTGAGCAGCCCCGTAACCATGGTGACATTCTTTTACACAAAAACGCTAATAAAGTCGTTTTTGCAGGGATTCCGGTATTTACCGGCCATTCACCGATAAAATGTTTGATTGGCCGTTAATTATGAACATCACTGGCCACCGTGGCCAATTGGGAAAATGCTGTTAATAAGCTATTTTAACATTTAAACCTATTATTAATATTACAACCATTCATAAAACCCATCATAATCATTTAATGTTTTTTTTTTTTTTTTATCATGATCTGACAATGTCAGTGTGGGTTCATTCCCGACAAGCCTGCTGCTGCTGCTGTGGACTGCAGTTATAGATCCGCTTATTCGTCATACGATGGTGTCGCATGTTGAAAATATCAGAGCTACAAGCTCACAACACGTCGCAACGCGCCACGTAGTGAGCTTGTATGTCTTCTATTTTCGATACGCAACAACACCGTCATACGGCGAAGCACAAATCAAACTTTACACAGCTGTGCGCGTCTCCTCCTAATCAGCCGGACCCAATTGACGATAATAAAACACAGGGACCAGAAATCGTATCGGTCATGGATATTATGCAAGCACAGCACAGTGACTGTATGTCTGCAATGGATACAGCCGGTGAAAGTTGTTGACACATTGACTGCAGGCAACTTGAGGCAATTAATCTACCTTTCTTGGTGCAAGAAATGGTCAGCCATTTGAAGCCGTCCTTTAATATATTCTTTGTCTACAGACTTTAATTCCTGGACATAACCCTTTAAGAAGGAGGAGTGTTTATCTCCACTTTAAGTTGTCATGTGCTGTTCTGGTTATATTGATTTTATGGTTGTATTATTAATTTCAAAGGAGGAAATGCTTTGTCTGTCAATTCATTAACATTAACACAGTATGTGTTATTGTCTGCATTGTTGTCATTCAAAAGTGCGTTGTGAGCCCCCCTTTGTTTTCATGATTCTGTTCTTACAGTTTGTCTCAGTACCAAGAGACGGAGGATATTTTCTTTGATTGTGTGCATTGTTTGATGTTGGTGAGTTGTGTGTCTTGTGTGAGCTCCTGTTTGCAAAATAAAACCTTGATTGTTCTGGAACAACTGTCTCCTGGTCCATTTTCCATTTCCACACTTCCTACCGACCATCCTCATGTGTAACATATTAAAGGTTATTCAAATTATATTGAAGTTATTAAAAGACAATAATCTATAATCAAAAGTAATGTTGCCATTCAACCCTGTTACTGTAATTTCAACCCTGTTACCATAGCATTTTAATTAAAAACATAAATGATGTATGCAGCGCATACAAGATTAACCTATTGTCCTTTTAAAGAGTTTAAGTAACTATACAGTATGCATAATGTGTTAGAGGAAATATTTTAAAAATGTATACTTAAATTAGTAAAGTGAAACATGCCACTATTCAAAAGTTGTGCAAGATAGATTTCAAAAGTTACTTAAATTAATTGAAATATTAAATCAAATGGTTATTCAGAGAGAATATTACTTCCTTAACCTAATGGTAAAGGAATTATATTAATACACTTTTTTCAGGTTCCTCAGTGTCAGTAACAGGGTTGCACCAGGTATAGCAAACAACAAATAAAACACGTAATAAAAAAAATTGCCTTTGATGCCTGAGATGAGCCAATGAAGCTTTTGATACTTTAATACCTATTGTTGATGAATATATAACAAAAAAATGTCAAATAGAAGGTTCATTTTTCAAAGATTCTGAAGCCCAAATGTCCTCTAATTCCGGAATGACCCAGTTACTACTGGGATAATACCTTACATGAAAAATGTTGTGTGGTAAAAGTGCATTAATCTGTGGGACTATTTGCCTCTATTGAGATGAATGAAAGAGTCCAGGCATGGCTTCTACTTTGTTACTTTATTTAAGGAGAGTAAAGAGTTAACATCACATGGCAGCTTCAGCAGGAAAGAGTTCAACACAGAATAGATATTTATACCCTGTTTTCTATAGGCTTGTGCACGAGGTGTGTGTGTTGAGATCCAGATGTCTAAACAGTGTGTGTGTGTGTGTGTGTGTGTGTGTGTGTGTGTGTGTGTGTGTGTGTGTGTGTGTGTGTGTGTGTGTGTGTGTGGGCATGCAAGGATGTGCTTCAGTGTGCACGTAGGTGTGTGTGTTACAAGTACTGAGACGGTGTGTAAATGTGTGTGTGCTAAATTAACTTTGGGTGGGTGTGTGTGAGTCCATGGTACATAAGTTAGATAAGACAATGTAGTGGTCAACTACGGTCAGAAGGCCCATGAGAGCTGGACCCCATGGACACCCCATGGAATGTGTCCTTTATTCCCTGTGAAAAAGGCTTATGCAGTGTGTTGCTGGTTCAATCTCTCTCTCCACATGTTCTGTCTGTTTACTATCAATAAAGGCAGAAAAAGCCAAACAAATATCTTAAACAAAAACAGATATAAGGGGTACAATACAACATACAGTAAGGACCTCTTTTACATTGTAATCATTACTATATAGTGTTTGTTCAGTAACAGTGTTAAATAGCTCTATATTGTGATAGTAATCATTACTATAGAGTGTTTGTTCAGTAACAGTGTTAAATAGCTCTATATTGTGATTGTAATCATTACTATAGAGTGTGTGTTCAGTAACAGTGTTAAATAGCTCTATATTGTGATAGTAATCATTGCTATAGAGTGTTTGTTCAGTAACAGTGTTAAATAGATCTATATTGTGATAGTAATCATTGCTATCTAGTGTTTGTTCAGTAACAGGAGGCTCCAGCTCTTTAGTAAACAGAATATGGTCATGTTAATAACATCAGTATGTTCCACCAGACAGAAGAAAAATAATAATCTTGTGACTGGTTTGGTTTAAACAACGATGAATGAGCGCCTGTAAATTGGCCTATTATAAATCAATACTGGAGTTCTATTCTTTTATCTCCATCATAATTAAACTGGAGTACCATTGCATGAAATAAATCCAATTATTTATTCAAAATAGCTGATGTACAAGATCACAACATGTCACAATGTGACACGTTGTGATCTAGCCAATGTATATTCTATATTAAAATTGGCTTAAAGGACCTCTGACAGGGTGATGTCACCATGGCTGAGACAAAAAATGATTTTCAATGCACGCCCAAATATGGAGTGTGTTGTCAACTACAATGTGTCGTCATGGCATCAGGCGCAAACAAATCAGTCAGCTCCATATATGGGCACAAAAGGGGGCATGCCCATACATGGGCAATTACTGATGACATCGGTGATCTCCAAATTTGGGCATAAAAGGGACACGGACTGACAGATACAGCTATCTCCATTTATGGGCGTATCAGCATGTCCATATATGGGTATATACTGATTACATCAGGAATATCCATATATGGGCATAATAATAATAATAATAATAAGGGTAACAATAATAATAATAATACTAATAATAATGATAATGATAATGATACATCACACTTATTTAGTGCTTTTCATAGTACCCAAAATTGCTTTACAAAAAAAAAAAATGAACTTCATTAAGAGAGAAGTATTTAAAAGGCTAAAAATTTAGCAAGGAAAAAAACATAAGCTAAGACTAAAAGGCAGAGATGGAGATCTGATTTAAGTTAGGCGGGGAAAGAGAGTCTGAAAAGGTGGGTTTTGAGGCTTTGAATACGGCAAGAGTGGGGCGGCATCCAGAGTTTTGCACAAATTGATTTTTTTGAGAACATTGGAGGTGGCACCATGAAGGAGGATATTGCAGTAGTGTAGTCTGGATGAGATGAAGCATGGATGAGTGTCTGCAGCAGGTTGAGATAGTTTGGGACGGAGGTGGGAGATGTTTCAGAGGTGGAAGAAGACTGTTTTGGTAATCTGGTTGACGTGGGACTGGAGAGGGTGTGATCCAGGATGACACCAAGGTTGCAGACTTTGGTGGAGCGGGTGATAACAGAGCCATCAATGTTCAGGCAGAACAGGAGAGGGCCAAACACCGAGCCCTGGGGATACCATGGGTGACAGAGTGGTTGATTTGCAGTTGTTTATGGAGATGAATTGATGTCTGTCGTAAAGGTAGGAAGTGAACCAGGAGAGGGCAGTGCCAGTGGTTCCAAAGTGGATTTGAGGCGTGAGAGGAGTATGGGGTGGTTGATGGTGTCAAATGCAGCACTGAGGTCGAGGACGAGTCTATGACGGTCGAGTCTATGACGTGACATCATATTGATTAAATCAGTGACTCCTTATATGGGGATTTTCAGATTTATCAATGTTTTGGTAGATTCGCTGATCTGATTACTTTCCACTTGGTGCATCAGGTGATACAATAGAATAGAGTTGAGTACCTTTTTTTTTTTAAATCTACATATTCTTGTTTCTTGATTGATTGTCCACAGCTGTGGAGGCAGAGACTGGAGGCTGGTAGTAGAACGTTTAGAGAAGGTGGGCGGCAGGAGATGAAGGTGAATACTGTTAGTCGTTCTTTTCAGTGACCTTGGGGGACAGGAAATCTTCAGAGTGATGATGAATCACTCTCCTCCCTCGCCTCCATTCAGACTCCCAGAGATGAATCACTCTCCTCCCTCGCCTCCATTCAGACTCCCAGAGAAGCTCCGCCCCAGTCTGCTTCCCAACTGCACGATGACATCGTCGTTCTTCCACGGGGTGTCATCTGTGTTGTGCAACATGGTAGACCGGTAGCTGGGGTTGCTGCTACCGGGCAGACTGTCCGGGTCCTCCACCGCTGTCCTCTTCTTCACCAACATCTGACTGCGTCGCTTGCAGCCTTTGCAGAGCAGGTACAACATCTCAATTATGTTGAGGAGCACAGAGAAACAGGCCATGACCAGCATGAAGATGATTAAGATGGTCTTCCCGACGGGACGGGAAGTGTAGCATTTTTGGACGCATATCTTGATGACATCACATTGGTACTCGCCCTTGATGGCAAAACCGTACAGGTAGTACTGTCCCCAGATGAAGGCCGCCTCTATGATGATATCGACCACCAGCCGGATCAGGTAGCTGCACAGAAGTTTCCCTTTGATCTCCACGTGGCCTTTATCATCCGTGTACTTGGGCTGTTGGAGCCTCCTGGTTTCTCCAGGGCTGGCCAGCTGCTCTCTCAGTTTGTTCTCCTTGCGGGTGATGTACATCACATGAGCCAGGTACACCAAAGTAGGGGTCGACACGAAGATGAACTGCATCGTCCAGAAGCTGATGTGCGAGATGGGGAAGATTTTGTTGTAACACACGTTGGAACAAACGTCGGGGACTGAGAGACAGTGAAAATCTGACTTGTCGTCACCCCACTCTCTCTCAGCTGAGAGACACAGCACCATGATGCGAAACAGGAAGAGGACAGTCATCCAGATCTGCCCGATGCCGGTGGTGTGAGCCTGGGCGTTGTCCATTAACCTGGACAGGAATCCCCAATCTCCCATGATCCTAAAAAAACAAGCACAAGAACAACAACATGTTAAAAAATACTTCTGGGATCTGTTGCAGTGATGTCCGTCAGGGACTTTTGAGATGAAATAGCTTCAGTAAAAGCTCCAACAGTGACTGAGGAAATCTATAGTCTAATTCTATAAGAAGAGATGTGAAGAGAGGTCTTTAAGCTCAGATATCTGTATGGTGGAAAATAACACACTTCAATCTGTTCCTGTGTTTATAGTTTCATAAAGCATCTCTACTCCACCATGCAGGTGTTGCTTGCCATAAAGAACAGAATTAAAGTCTGAGTGAATTCTGATGCCACGTCATTTATCACATGATGATATTTAGTTTACAGTCATATTTTGATTGTTTCAGTTGATGTTGCACGACTTCTATACTCATACTGTACTATTTACATTATGCTTTTACTTGTAGCTGCACATTAACAATTATTAATGGAATTTGTATTTATTCTTAGATCAGTGTTCTCAAACCTTTAATTTCAAGGACCCCCATAACTCTGAGAGTGTACAATGGGTCCCTTTGGTTCTATTTCTACACTCTCAGAGTCACAGACCTGTAAGGGTCCATTTGGTTCCATGTGTACACTCTCAGTTACAGACCTTTAAGGGTCCATTTGGTTCCATTTGTACACTCTCATAGTTACAGACCTGTAAGGGTCCATTTGGTTCTATTTGTACACTCTCAGAGTTACAGACCTGTAAGGGTCCATTTGGTTCCATGTGTACACTCTCAGAGTTACAGACCTGTAAGGGTCCATTTGGTTCTATTTGTACACTCTCAGAGTTACAGACCTGTAAGGGTCCATTTGGTTCTATTTGTACACTCTCAGAGTTACAGACCTGTAAGGGTCCATTTGGTTCCATGTGTACACTCTCAGAGTTACAGACCTGTAAGGATCCATTTGGAACCCCCTCAAGGAACCCAGATGGTCCCTGGACCTCACTTTGAGAACCACTGTCCTAGATTTGTTTAAATCACACACTGGTGTCGTATCGGTATAACAGAAGTTATGGATCAGAATTGGTATCGGGGGGGGGGGGGGGGGTCCTTGCCATGAAAATGTTTGAGAACCACTGGTTTAAACATCACTAGGAAACATGCCAGGCCAAATACACCTTCAAGCAACTTTACAGAAAAACAAGCCCAAAGTCACTTATAATAAGTGGACATGGCAACACTGCTTTTGAATTGCATCGCTCACTAGAGAGACACACACACACACACACACACACACACACACACACACACACACACACACACACACACACACACACACACACACTCAGCAGAACCTCCCTGAGAGACACAGTGAGTCACCCCCCCCCCTCCCCCCCCAAACAGCACCCAGCAGAAAGACAACAGGCTAAAGTGTTTAAAATTGGCTTGAGTAAAAGTACAAAAGTATTGGCATCAAAATGTACTTAAAGTACCAAAACTAAAAGTACTAAATATTTCAAAATAGACAATCTACAAGCTCACAACGCGTCGCGATGCGACGCGTTGTGAGCTTGTAGATCTGCTATTTTCATACTTTCCTTGGTATGAAATAGGGCTAAAGTGGTTAATGTATGAGGACCTTTTTATTATGTCCACACAACAGCTCTAAGGTGTATAAATTACATAGTTCCCCTTTAAAGCAGATTCACCAAGCTCAAAACGCGTCACAGTGCGACGTGTTTTGAGCTTGTAGATCTGCTATTTTTGAATTGGAATCAAATACATTGGACATAAAAAAGACAATAGAATATGAATACTAGTCATTACTAATATAAACTGAAGTAATTAAAGTGGGTCATGTTTGTATGTTAGGAATCATAACAGCTGAAATCAATAATATATCACTATTCTGATATTAACCTGTGGGCCGCATTAAGTGAAGGTGGGGGCCACATGTGGGCCCCGGGGCCACCAGTTGCCCATGTATGAGCTCAGTGTGGCTGCAGCTCACAGCACAGCACAGGTGCAGATAACAGATCATGTGATCATGAGTCACACAGTGTCAAAATACAAGTACAGCCAGAGGGGGCGCTAATCTACCAAAACTAAAGGCACAACACACTATACAATATAAAACAATTAAATATGTCCTAAACATGAACACTCTCATACCAAAACTGTTTTACATCTCTACTCATAGCAGTTCTCTGTCTGAAGGCACAACACACTTAATATAAAAATATTGAACTATGTCCTTCACATGCATACTGTCATACCAACAGTCTCCACTAGGCTCCAAAAAATATAACTTCAGTTTTGTCTTTGTTTTATTAAGACATTTTTGGCACATTCAATTATTGATTTGTTTAATGCACTTACTCAGTGTTTGTATTGGACCATTAGTCCTCTGGTTGTACGGTTATGTAGACTAGTGTATCGTCTGCATAACTATGGATTTTGTTGTTTTCCATAGCTAAACTAAGCTAAGCTAAGCTAAGCTATCTGACAAGGCATTGCACAGTTAGCATATTAGCTTATCACAGGCCTTCATAACACAAATGTCTTAACTGCCAGATGCAGTCAGTCTTTATATAACTTTAAGTTAACTTTAAATAACATGTTTTGAATAACACGCATTTCAATAAAGTGCTTTTCTCACCAATGGCACACAAATAAAGTACCCCTCTAACCACCAGGGGGTGATGCAGAGACAGGGCTGCCACGCCCACACACTAAGCTAGGAATGAAAGGTGTGCCAAATATCCTTGACTAGCAGTCTAGTTTATCAAAGGATAAACTAAACAAAATGAAATCAAAGCAACACACATTAATGAACATAGCTCTGTTCCATGAAGAGTAGCAAGAATATGTCCTACAAAGCTACTGTAGCAGCGACGCAACCAGCGGAGCAGCCCTTACGGCAGCTCCGCTGGCTAAAGTAGCTAACTCAAAGTTTGTAACAAACTCACCAATGTTATCAGAAACACACCGTCAGTCCTCTGGAAACAATGAGATGATTGTTTAGCTTCTATGCTTATTTAGGTTAAAATTATGATTTATTTTGGGCTCTCTGACTATCTCTATCTCTCTCCAGGTTACTTCTCCTTCAGTGTGGGTTGGTTTTGTGACGATAGGGTTTCACATACATTCTGTCGATAGACAGAGGGGGCGGGACAAGTAGTTGATGGGTGTTGTCTTATTGGGGGGAATTCACCTGTCTTCATATCATTGGCTGGTTAATAATCATGTTTTATTCACAGGTCAGTCAAGTTAGGTAGACTTGTTCTAGTCTTGAAACAGGTGTTAATGGAAATATACTGGTGTGGAAATATACACGGAGCATTACAGCTACTTGTCAAAATAAAATTCACACAATGTCAAAATAAAAGTACAGCCAGAGCTAAAACTAATCTACCTGAGTGAGTGAGTGAGTGAGTGAGTGAGTGAGTGAGTGAGTGAGTGAGTGAGTGAGTGAGTGAGTGAGTGAGTGAGTGAGTGAGTGAGTGAGTGAGTGAGTGAGTGAGTGTGTGAGACAGATAGACAGACGAGTCGAGCAGAAACCTCTTATCTCCGTATTTTAACTTTTTTTGTAAATTAATGCCGTACTTAGTCATTCAAAAGTAGCAAAAATAGCAGATCTACAAGCTCAAAACACGTTGCAGTGTGACGCGTTTTGAGCTTGTAGATCTGCCATTTTTAAAAGATTTTTGTCTCCGCCAGGCCAAAAGGCAAGGCCTCATCGCAGTGAAACCGTGTACACACACTCCCTGGATGCCAGAGCAGAACCTCTGCCCCAATTTTTTCACATGGGCCTGTTATAGCGCCACCAGGAGGCCACTTGTTGCAAAACAATTTTTTGACAGTACTCCTACAGATTTTGTCCAAACATCGCACAAATCGGTGCACAGTATCTCTATAGTCATTAAACAAAACTTGTCTCTCAGATTTTTCATATTCCATCCTGATAGTCTAAGATTGGCTTCCAAAATTTGCAGGAGTGCTCCGTTTTGAACAAAATGTCTCAAATCATGAACACAGAGAGCAATTTTCGTGAAATTTTGCACGCATATTCCCACTAGGCCGAGGAAGAAATGCCACTTGAACATTTTCAAATCAGCCTCATGGTGGCGCTATAACAGGCTGTTCCGTGTTTTTACCAATAACTGCACCGATCTGTGTAAAATTGTATGTGCATTCCCAAGAGACCAAGGAAGAACCTTAGCCCTGCATTTTTCACGTTCTGTCTTCATAGCGCCACCAGGAGGCCGACTTATGTAAAACACATTTTTTGGATATTACTTCTTCAGATTTTATCCAAATTTCAAGTAAATTGGTACACATGATCTCTATAGTCATGTGATCAAGACGGATCTGCTTGATTTTTCATATTCCATCCTGATTGGCTAAGATTGACATCCGATTGCGCTGAAACTTTGCAAGTATATTTGCACTTTGTTGTGGAACAAATGCCACCTTTTCAACATTGCACTTTTATAGCGCCACCAGGAGGCCGATTTTTGCAAAACTGTTATTTTATCTCAGCACGCAAATCGGTACACATTATCTCTATAGTCAAGTGATCAAGACGGATCTGTCCGATTTTTCACATTCCACTCTGATTTTCTCTATTTTTTCCTCCACTGGTGTGAACTATGGGCATCACGTCCTGCTGTCAGTCATTTGACTGATCCATGTCAGTCAACAATAATGTGAGAACACAACCTGAATCAAAAAGGCTTATATTAACCCATTAAGACCAGGAACGCATCTGTGTGTCATTTTCAGATTTATTTGGCTATTTAAAAATGGCAGATCTACAAGCTCATAGTGCAGAACTTGTAGATCTGCTATTTTTGAAAAATCTTGCAAATCTTTTTGAATATATATATATATATTATTATTATATTATTATTTTAAAGCGAACATTTTTAACTCAAATCTTTGGTTTTGGGGGATTCTAAAGATGTCGTCTAAATCCATAACGTTGTTATATATATATCAGTGGTTTTCAAACATTTTCATGTCAAGGACCCCCACAATTATATGTATTTGGGCGTGGACCCCCCCATCTGAAAACATTTTGTTCCAGGGACCCCCCAGAAGCAAAGATTTGAGTTAAAATTGTATATATATATATACAGTGTGGGTTAAACTGGGGTTTAAACAAGTGGTCAAATGTCTGAAAATACACGTTTTATCTACAACTGATTTAGTTGACTAAAATGTATTCTGGTGGTGCCTTGATGGCGTCGTAAAGGCTGATTTTACACTTGGTTGCATGCTGAAAATAGCAGATCTACAAGCTCAGAAACGCGTCGCATCACGACGCACGCCGCAGATTGTAGATCTACTATTTTCAAACATTGCAGTATTTTTACTTTTGGTACTTTAAGTATTCTGGACTTTTACTTTTAATGGAGTACTGCTAAATTGCAGTATTGATACTTTTACGATGCACAGGGAGTGTGCACGGTGGGCGGGTCATGAAAAAACCCGACCTGCACATCACTAGTACTTATGGTCATTGAGTGTGCTTTTGTTAGCCTCAAGGCCCGATGTTCTGCTCTTGGAAGGCCTATAAACATGGCAAAACATGTCTAAAGGAGGGTGTATTTTCTCTGTGCAAAATACGATACAATTCACATACTGTAGGGGTGTGTACATCCCTGATATGTGCGGATCACAGTTGTTCCTCATTTTTGCCTAAAGGTCAGAGGTGCGTTCATATGGAAGATTCTTTGCATTGCTCCACGACCCCATTTAAGTCCAAGCAGCTGTTTACACTCACACTATGGGTGTAAACAGCTGTTTACACTCACACTATGGGTGTAAACAGCTGTTTACACTCACACTATGGGTGTAAACAGCTGTTTACACTCACACTATGGGTGTAAACAGCTGTTTACACTCACACTATGGGTGTAAACAGCTTAGTGCATTTAACCACTTGTTTAAACCCTCAATACTTAGTAAACTTGACCTTTCACCCTCGGTACTTGGTCTGCTTTTTCGCCCCTCTACACCAAACCTCTTTGCCGAAAATAGCAGATCTACAAGCCCACAACATGTCGTGCTGCGAGGCTTTGTGAGCTTGTAAATCTGCTATTTCAGATGTCTAAAATATGACTAAAACTAAACGGAATTTTATTCCAAAGATTATGACTAAAACTATACATCAAAATGTGCTGTCAAATCAGCACTGGTGGAGCATGAGTGGAAGAAGAACGTTGGCGATGAGCAGAGCCTCTGTGGTCGCCCTGTGTGTGAAGAACTGCGGCCATAGTGCAGGGGTCTTCAACAGGGGGTCCGGGACCCCTAGGGGCTCCTCAGAGTTACTACAGGGGGTCCGCCAAATCTTTGTGTGATAGGATTGTTTTGTTTACCTTAGCCACTTGAACCCTAGCATCCCTTTTTCTGAGGAGAACTTTAGCCAAAAATAGCAGATCTACAAGCTCACAACGCCTCGCACTGCGAGGCGCACTGCGAGGCGCATTCATGACATTCAATAGATAATAAACTGCTCATAAAATGTAAGGAAACTTGAATTTGGGCCATTATATCTCCCTTTTACTAATACCAATCAGTAAATGTTATATATCATTTTTATCGGTGATTAGTCACCTTTACAATGAGGTACAGCTTGTAAGCATTGGGCATTCATGGAATGAGAAACACAGGTAAGCGTGTGGGTAGCGCCGAGCAAAAATGTGCCAAAATGGCCTGTTAGACTTTTCTGCTGACATTCAATGTTGTGACATTCATGACATTCAATGGGCTTCAGGTGTGTGCCAGTCACAGGTGTGTGACTGCCTCACAGGTGAGTGACTGGCACCTGAACATGGGTTCTGCAACTTTGTTGAGTGTGTGTATGCTCCAAGCAGCAACACTGCCCCCATGGAAAGATGCCACTTTTGTCAGGATAAGGCCTGTGCAACAGGGCAAGTGAAGCTGGTGTTCTGTTATGCAGAGTGACAGCATTATTTGGTGTTAGCCCTGGTACCATTTCCAAACTTAGGACTAAGTTCTGTGAGACTGGTGAAGTCAACAACCCAGACCCCTGAGGAACCATAGATTTACAGGCAAGATTTGCACAACGGTACCAAAGACAGATGTCAAAGTTGCAGGACCCATGCTCAGGTGCCAGTCACACACCTTTGACTGGCACACACCTGTGACTGGCACACACTTGCCAGCAAATGGTACCAGGGCTGACATCAAATAATGCGTAATCTGCATAACGGAACACCAGCTTCACTTGCCCCATTGCACGGGCCTTATCCTGAAGGGACAAATGTGGCATCTTTCCATGGGGGCAGTGTTGCTGCTTGGAGCATCAGCACAAAACTCAACAAAGTTGCAGAACCCATGTTGCAGAACGCAAAGTTGCAGAACCCACCTCTCAGCAGGTGTGCGCTGGCAGGTCGCTCAAAACAAGAGCGATTACCAGCAAAAGCATATTGGGTGATTTTGGCACATTTTTGCTCGGCGCTACCCACACGTTTGCCTGTGTTGCTCATTCCATGAATGCCCGATGCTTACAAGCTGTACCTCGTTGTAAAGGTGACTAATCACCGATAAAAATGACATATAACACTTTACTGATTGGTATTAGTAAAGGGGAGATACAATGGCCCAAATTCAAGTTTTCTTACATTTTGTGAGCAGTTTATGTCACTGACTGCAATGAGGGGGAGGAGGGGAGAGAGGAGAGTTCTCACACAGTACCTAGAGCATACATGGGCAACTGACGGCCCGGGGGCCACATGTGGCCCCCACCTTCACTCAATGCGGCCCACAGGTTAATATCAGAATAGTGATATATTATTGATTTCAGCTGTTATGATTCTAAACATAATAAACCTCTGGCACCCGATGTGTTAATGACTAGTATTAACATTCTATTGTCTTTTTTATGTCCAATGTATTTGTATTTAAGTTCATAAAGTTAACATAAGTATAACTAAATGCATTTTTAATTAAATACAAATGTTACTTTTCAGGATTCCAATTCAAAAATAGCAAAAACAACAAATCTTTCCCACATCTTTCCACTCAAACAGAGAGCGTCTCCTTTCAAACCCCAATGGTTCTAATCAGCCCCCCGCCCACAGGAGTGGCCCAATTCTCTCACAACTTGCTACAAAAATCCCTCATGAAAAAATATATAATCTACTACCTTTCATTTTCAACCTTCACATGTGTCTCCTTCTCTAATAATCAAAAAGTGCTATATATTTCATCTCGCAATTTACTTCCGGATGGTTCGTTTTGCACTTTTTTTGCCACATCGGTCACGGGAAAGAAATAAGCGCTGCCGTGGTCTATGGAAACGAGCCCAAAAGTGCACCCAAATAAGCCCAAAATCGCTTATACAAACAGTCAGACCTGGCAACGCAGCCTACGCCAATCATGCGTGAGAGATCTACAAGCTATGGGGCAGAGACGCCACCGTATCTTAGCAACAACTACAGCGCTCACTCTCATTGGTCGTGTCACGCTAAGAGCAGTCCCCAGACAATGGCATCGCAGACAGCTTGCTGTTACTGCTGTAGCCATCACAGTTAGTCCCAGCGACGACGGACAGGGCGCTGTGATAGCTGCCATGTCGCTAACGCTAACGTGGTTAGGCTGATGTCATGCCTGCAGCGGCTGTGCAATCACTTTGTCAACAATGCACGTTCGTGTGGTGAATGTCAATATTGCTGCTCAGTTAGTCCATTGTAGATGGTGTATGTTTGTGTGTGTCTTCTGTAGAACTATGTATCGCTCCGACTACAGCAGTGCTTATCAACCCTTTCACGCCGCCCCCCCCCCCCCCCAAATAAACGTACTTGATCTGGGGACCCCCCCATTCTGTTTGACTCCGTTCCACAAGTACATATTGTGAAAATAGCCGATCTACAAGCTCAAAACGCCTCACGTTGAGAGGCTTTGTAAGCTTGTAGATCGGCTATTTTCTACATGACTGCCTCTTTCTTACATTCTTTGACAATGTGGCCCATGTTTTCATAGTATAGTTTGTTGACTACTTTTGTTGCAGAAATGCTCATTTCCTTTACTTTCCTTCTTCTATTGTCTCCGCCAGGCCGAAAGGCATGGCGCAAGACTATGTTTCACCCCCTGTCCGTCCGTCTGTGACAGCTAATCTCTCACATCGTTGACTTGATCGCAGCAAAATAACAGCCCGATGAGTCAGTGAGAGCTGGATAAACGAGGTAAAATGTGTCAAAAGGAGTCTGTACGGCTGTCGCTAAATGAACACATGACGTCGGTGGGAGAGGAGATATTGTGTCTTTTGGACAAACAGCAGCGTCGTGCTGATGTTTGTTGTGTGAAGCAGCTTAATGTCAGAGTGTTTGTGTTGGAGCGCCTCAGTGCGGCTGCAGAGTTCATGTGCAACCTCTTCCAGAGAGAGACAGAGACACTAGAAACTCTGCTGGGGGAAAAAAACACTGCTGGGCATTGACTTTCATACTATGGACATTGATCTACACACTGCAGGTATATCTGCTACACACACAACATCAAACTACACACTGCAGGTATGATGCAGCGTTTGCATTACAGCCAGCATGCCAGCGTAGTTCCCATATGGTTTCAAGGTGGGCTAAACCATATGGACCCCATGTCAGCAATGTCAGCGGCATCCACTTCAGTCCCAACTGCGATGCCCATGCAGGCTATAAGTAGCTTCTACCTGGCCCTTAGGTGGGCCCCAACTACCCATGTTTATGTGGGACCAAGGCGGGTCCTACCTGGGTTTGCCCATGCAGGCTTTAACTGGGTTCTACCTGGCCCCTAGGTGTACCCTAACCAACCACAGTGCAGTGCCCATCGCTCCAATTGTTGTGACGTCAGGGCTCTCAATACTGCACATTGGTGGAGGAGGAGGGGCCGCAGGGCGACCGCACACATCGCTGAACCAATGGTAGCCCACGGATGTTTCCTCTGGGGATTTACAATCTGCCCCTCTATGCCACATATCATCCGCACTACAGGGTCTTCACTGACCGAGCCACGGCCCCACTGACCCTCATGACGCTACGCCACTTATATGAGTTGCCAAGTGGCCGCGGGCGCTACGTGGGCGTGGCCGCGGGCTAGACGCGAGCCCCCGCGTAGCGGGGGCGAGCTTCTAGTGTTTTACAATAAAGGGAAACAAAAAAACGTTGATAGCAAAAAATAGGAGGAAAATACGCTCACAGTATATATTATCATCACCTTGCTAAACTAAAGGCCTAAGTCATTTTTTGAGGAAAATGATGTTTGCCTAAGACAGCTCCTCATGACACTGGACACCTCTGGTAAAATGGCCTTTAACCTAATAGAAAAGGATCATGCTGTTCACTCCTCTTTTAGTATAATGGCCAAACTCCCTAGTGTGACTTAGGCCACAATAGGCCTTTTTTTTGGCCTAAGTCACATGGTTTTGTGACTTATGCCAAATTATTTACTGATTTATGACATTTTGTAATTTGTTTTGCTTTTTTTTTTTGGCTTAAGTCATATTTAATCCTATTTAAACCTATTTAAATCTCTTATGTTACATAACTGACAGACAGTCAGACAGTCACATCTAAATAGTCATAATTTGTTATAAACATTTTGGGGGAAATGATTAAGAAATATCATATAGTTTTGTTTTGGATCAGTTTTTTTTTTTCCTGAAAAACTTAGAAAAATGACTTAGGCCATTAGTTTAGCAAGGTGACGTTATGCAACTGTAAATGATAAACTACATACTGTAAAGGCTTGTCCGCACCAAGCACTATAACAGTCTATAGGTTATTATTCAGCACGGTGTTCTCTTCATTTTAGTTGTGTTGTGGACTCTTCCATTCTCTTGAGATGGAAAGATTCATACAATAATATATGAATAGAGTTACAATACTTGGTATGGATCACAGCAATGAATCACTGTCAACCTGTTGTACGTTGGGCTTGTCATTAGGCCATGTAGGCCTGATATATAGGCTACAATTTTTATACTTTTAGAAAATAGCTGATCTACAAGCTCATAATGCATTGCGGCGCGTTGTAATGCATATATTAAATAGAGTGGTGTAAAGTAACTAAGTACATTTACTCAAGTACTGTACTTAATTTACTTAATTAATGTACTTAATTTTTTGCTTAACTGGAGTATTTCCATTTTTCAGTACTTTTACTTCTACTCCACTACATCTCAGAGGCAAATATTGCACTGTATCATCAAATTTTTGTCTTAGGAATGAGACAAAAACTAAAAAATATCCATGAATTAAATTCTCCATGGGGTGACTAATACATAGAAAACTAGATAAAGTGCTCCTCGGAGCACAAGTCTCTGCCAGGTCAGGTAGATTATTGTGGCCTCCTGGTGGCGCTATAATAGGCCAATGTGAAAAGGGTGTCATTTCCTCTTAGGCCTTGCACGGCAATCAGACACTGCATTCATGATGTGAGGCATTTTGTTCCAAAAATGTGTTTTGCTAAATTAGACCTGCTGGTGGCGCTGTAACAGGCCAATGTGAAAAGGGTGGTATTTCTTCCTCAGCCTAGTGGGAATGTGCGTGCGAAATGTCACGGAAATCGCACACTGCAAAAAAAATGTTTTTTTTCCCCTTGGCCTCTAGGGAGTGTGCGTGCAAAGTTTGACGCAGATCGGTGCAGTTATAGCTAAAAGCGTGAATTGGCCTGTTATAGCGCCACCACGAGGCTGATGTGAACGTTTTCAAGTGGCATTTCTTCCTGGGCCAAGTGGGAATCTCTGTGGAAAATTTCACAGAAATCGCATGCTGCGTGCATGATTTGAGGCATTTTGTTCCAAATGAACCAATCCTGCATACTTGGGAAGCCAATTTTAGCCAATCAGGATGGAATATGGAAAATCAGACAGATCCGTGTTGAGCACATGGCTATAGAGATACTGTGTACCGATTTGCTGTTTTTTGGACACAATCTGTAGGAGTAATAGCAAAAAATGTGTTTTGCAAAAGTGGGCCTCATGGTGGCGCTATGACAGGCTGATCTAAAAAATGTGGGGCATAGGTTCTGCTGTGGCATCCAGGCAGTGTGTGTGTGCAGTTTCACAGTGACAGGGCCAACGGTGGCGGAGATTAGCTGCTCACAGACAGAAGGACACGGACGGACGGACGGACGGCAAAACATACTCTCTCGCCATGCCTTTCGGCCTGGCGGAGACAAAAAAGTTATTTTTGAGGTGAACTATACCTTTAAGGTTGGGATACCACTTTCATCCAATCAGGGGAGAGTTCTCTATAGTATATATATTATAGGATAAATAAGTGAAATTGGAAATGATGACACTCATAAATGAGCGGCCAAATTGGAACTGGAACACTATAAAAAAGAATCAAAGCTGGTCAATGAGTTGTCTTTCTTGATTGGAGGAAATGTGTGACCCACCACTTACCCCACAGCTATATCACAATAAAGAGCTTTAACCTTTCATCATAAAAATATTCAAAAATGAATAAATAAACACATAATGACAGAAACAGTCAAACTTAAGGCGGTGGCAGTTTTATTTGGTCACAAATGTGTCCTTCAGAACAGAGGACAGTATTTTAATATAAAATAATAAAAACATTTATTAAATATGATTTTTGGTTAAATATGTTTGTGTTTTCAAGGAAATAAATAGAACATTCACATATTGCACTGCTTTTAGGGCTGTGCCGATATATCGTCCCACGATATATCGCCATACGTTTTCATGACGATATGTATCGCTTTGGGGAAAAAATATCGTTTTGAAACTTTTTTTTTTTTTTTACAATCATTATAATCAGGCATGCAAACAGCCCCGAGGTGAAAAGGGTGACAACATGTTGTTTTTTTGGGTCAGGTGTCACACTATTGCCCTATTTGGATTCAAAACGGCTATTGTAGCTGAAAAGCTACAAGTTTGCATGTCTGAATAATGCAAAAACAGAATTATTTGTTTGCATTTACTTTTTTCCTCCCCCATATATTTTCATAATAAAAAAAGTGCGTATCGTATCGATATCGTATCGAAGTTGTGAGCCAAGTATCGTATCGTTTGGTGAAATTAGTGTATCGGCACACCCCACATGACTGTAGTACTAGTTTGATTGAAATACACACTTGTCACAAAATATTATCATTTTAAATGAAACGGTACAAAAAAAGCTAACTCCTAAAAGCCTCATAAAATTACTACAACACACGATTACACTGTCTGTCTGTCTGTGTCTCTGTCTGTCTGTCTGTATCTCTGTCTGTCTGTCTGTCTGTCTGTCTGTCTGTCTGTCTGTCTGTCTGTGTCTCTGTCTGTCTGTGTCTCTGTCTGTCTGTCTGTCTGACTGACTTGATACAAAAATAGTTAACATAGTTTCAACCACTTTCAAACTATCGTCCCTATTTAAAGCATGTCATTATTTAAAGCATGTCATTATTTAAAGCATGTCATTGTAGCTGAAAATATTCCAAGATTTCCAAAACTCATCAAAGAAAGATTCAAAACTGTTAAGAAATGTAAAAAGAAAGGAAACGGGTTAAAACAGCACATCTAGAAGCACAACATCACGAGCTTGTAGATCTGCTATGTTGGGTATTTTAAAAGTTTTAAATAGAGTGTGAGAGTGGGGAATCCAAAGCTAATAGAAACTGCAGCATGTTAGCGAAATGAAATGGTTCTTTAAGTTGGTACTCTGTGATGCACTGTGTGTACACAGTGCATCACAGAGTACCAGAGCCTTCTATTGGAGAGTTGCGTCACCTCTGGGCAGTGGTGGAAAAAGTACTAAAATGGTTTACGTAACGTCACCTTGCTAAACTAATGGCCTAAGTCATGTTTTGAGGAAAATTATATTTTTGCCTAAGTCAGCTCCTCATGACAGGGACGTGCACAGATAGACTTTAGGTGGTTCTAGAGCACCTGCCCTTTGCCCTCTTGACCAGAAGTGCCCTTTTGAAATAAAGAAAAAAAAAGTTTTTTTTTTTTCAGTTTACAGCAGGGACTCTTCAATAGGGGGTCCGGGACCAAATCTTTATGTGATATGATTTTTCTTTTTACCATAACCACTCGAAACCTGGCATCCCTTTTCGGAGAACTCTAGCCAAAAATAGCTGATCTACAAGCCCACAACGCCTCGCGCTGCGAGGCGTTGTGGGCTTGTAGATCGGCTATTTTTGGCAAAGAGGTATAGGTGTAGAGGGAAAGAAGAGCAAACCAAGTAAACAAAAAAAAGTGTAATTTACTTGAGCACCTGCCCCTCAAAATGTCTGTGCACGCCACTGCCTCATGACACTGGACACCTCTGGTAAAATCCTAATTGAAAAGGTGCTGTTCACTCCTCTTTTAGTATGATGGCCTAACTCCCTAGTGTGACTTAAAACACTAAAAATAGGCCTTTTTTTGTGGCCTAAGTCACATGGTTTTGTGACTTGAGCTAAAAAGGTCTGGATTAAATCAGAAATCATTTGGCCTAAGTCAGGTTTAAGCCTATTTAAACCTATTTAAATCTCTTATGTTGCGTAACTGACAGACCGTGTTATTGTTATGTTAATAGTCATAAGTTGTTATAAACGTTTCGGGTGAAATGATTAAGAAATGTCATATAGTTTTGTTTTGATCTTTTCTTTTTTTCTGAAAAGCTTAAAACAATGACTTAGGCCATTAGTTTAAGAAGGTGACGTTAAGTAAAAGTGTCAATACTGCAATATAGAAATACTCTGTTACAAGTAAAAGAAAAAAACATGTACCAAGTAGAAAGTACTCATTATGCAGAATGTCCCATTTCAAGTTTTCAAATGTATAAAAAACATTTGAAAATAGCAGATCTACAAGTTCACAATGTGTCGCATCTATCCTTATATGGCTCTGCAGGGTACACCACTGATACGCCCAAATATGGAGTGTGTTATCTAACCTCAATGTGTCGTCAAGGCATCAGCAAACAAATCAGTCGGCTCCATATACAGATATGGGCACAAAAGGGGGCATTGCCCATATTTGGGCATATACTGATGACATCAGGGATCTCCATATGTGGGCATAAAAGGGACATGGACTGACCATATATGGGCATATCAGTCAGATCGGCAGTGCGACGTGAGGCCCAAACCTTTAGTAAATGAAAAAATCACACCCAGTGTGAAGTGGGCGGTGTGTGGTCATCACAACATGACTCACTTAAAAA
Source organism: Gymnoscopelus microlampas (assembly GCF_963454915.1). Lineage (NCBI taxonomy): Eukaryota > Metazoa > Chordata > Actinopteri > Myctophiformes > Myctophidae > Gymnoscopelus > Gymnoscopelus microlampas. The sequence goes on along the minus strand of NC_139953.1, from coordinate 49,523,265 downwards.
AAAGGATAAAATACTTTTTTCCATACTGCTATTCATAGGGCTGCACATGTGTCATGTGTTTCGCTAGCCAATCACAGTCCTGAATTTGCAAAGTCAGCCAATCACATTACAGCTAGTGGTGATGACACTAGCTGTAATGTGATTGGCTGACTTTGCAAAAGTATAGATTTAGATTTGCATTGACATTGACTGTGGAAGGGTTAGGGTTGTAGACTGCGTTGTAGACTATTGGCCAATCACGGTGCAGGATTGGTCAGTGTCCAAAACTCACTTATAGGGGGCGGTTACACCTCCGCAAAAACATCGAATAATCTCTATAAATACATTTAAAAAAAACGTTTCTGAAGTTGTGAAAATAGCAGATCTACAAGCTTGTGCAAAGCGACGCATTGTGAGCTTGTAGATCTCGTTATGGTTTTGGGTCCCGGGCGAACATCACATTTTCTTGAGCTAAAACGTTTGGGGAACCACACACACAGAGTATTCAGAGTGCCAGACGATAATGCTGTTATCCTCCATCCAGGTCCTGTGTGTGTGTGTGTGTGTGTGTGTGTGTGTGTGTGTGTGTGTGTGTGTGTGTGTGTGTGTGTGTGTGTGTGTGTGTGTGTGTGTGTGTGTGTGTGTGTGTGTGTGTGTGTGTGTGTGTGTGTGTGTGTGTGTGTGTGTGCGGTGGGTGTGATGGGCGTGCGTTTTGTCCACTAGTGGCCGCTGAGCAGCCTCTTGTCCTCCTTGGCTCCGTCCAGGCTGCCGGCGATGCTCTGTCCGCTCTCGAACTCCAGGTTGACTTTGTTCTGCCGCAGCGTGTCCTCGGCGCTCGGCCACACGGGGGCGCCGCCGCCGCTGGGCAGGCTGGCGGGGTGCTCCGCCGACGTCACCCTGTGGCTCCGCCCCCGGCGGCACCGCAGCCTGGCGGCAGAAAAACAAAAATATTATTATCGTTTGCTGTCGTGTGGAAACGTTGTATACGTTCAAAACTGGTACCTTTCAGGATTATAATGCATTTGTAAAGGAGGCCGATGCACACCTCCAGGGTTGGCGAGTCAAAAAAGTATAAACTAGAAAATGTGCTCCTCGGAGCACAAGTCTCCGCCAGCAAATATTGGAATTTATTCCAAGATTGGAACTTTGATGATAGGCGTTGCGCCTTTGCTTCTTCATCAGTTTGCAGACAATGATTAGCTTCTTCAGTTTGCATAATAAGAGTTAGTTGCACTGTGTCATCAACTGTGACTGGAAAGTACTGTTCTTGATTTTTTTTTTGACATGACAAACAACAAATACCTAGTGTGCAGTTGAGAGTGTGTGTGTGTGTGTGTGTGTGTGTGTGTGTGTGTGTGTGTGTGTGTGTGTGTGTGCGTGTGTGTGTGTGTGTGTGTGTGCGTGTGCGTGTGTGTGTGTGTGCGTGTGCGTGTGCGTGTGTGTGTGTGTGTGTGTCTATGCAGAAAGCTACGTTATATGGTAGAAGAGGCTTGATTCATCAGGCCGGCCCTCAGTCTATGTTTAAAGTTACTGAGTGAAGATGAGGAGTTGGCAATAAATATGTGTGTATTCCAGAGTGAAGAACCTCTGACTTTAATGGAGAACTGGCTGTGTGTGGTACGTCTGAAGGGAGGATGGAGATTATCAGATTGTCTAGTATTATAATTATGAACTTGCGAGTTGGTCTTAGAATAATCTTTGAAAGGTGTAGGATTAATCCTGTCTAAGCTATTTATATTACATATTGTGATGACACCAGTGTGTCTACATAATGTATTGCTCCGCCATTTCTCAGCCATTTCGTGATTACTCCTGTCTTACCTCACTTTGAAAGAGACCTTTACTTTATCCATTTATTTTTTATATTTTTTGGGGGGGAAATGAAAATAATGAAATACAATAAAAAAAATATTTAAAATACATGAAAAAAATTATCGAAAAAACACGGCCCCCTCACGTATTAGGAGGCCAGGATGAGTCACCAGAACCAAGGACGGGTGTTTTTGATGAATCTAACTTGTTAAAAAGGAGTTATAATGGGTTTGTATAGGAAGGGGGCGTGGCTGATAACATGAATATCAAAAATATCTAAATACTGAATGGAGCAACTTATAAACGGTCTGGGGGGTTTGTAAAAGCCTGAGTAGACGATAAAATGACAAAAAGTTTTTTTTTGAAAGTGAAATATCCCTTTAAGTCAAATAATGGGACCCGTACACCGTCTGGAACTTGCAAAAAAAAAATGTAGCTCTTTATTTCTCGACGTTTCGGTCGTTAGACCTTCATCAGGACAGACTACACCAAACATTTTAAAAGTGAAGGTCATCGCCGGACATGCAGCCCATTGGCTTCACCCGCAATCTCAGACCTAAAGCCACTCCCACCACCATCATATAGAGCAGTGGTTCTCAAACTTTTTCATGTCAAGGACCCCCAAATTGACACTTATTAGCCCGCGGACCCCCATTTGAAAAGATATGCCAGGGACCCCCATAAGAGAAGATTTTTTACGGCTCTTAGCAGTGATTTTCAACCATTTTAATTTCAAGGACCCCCAGTTTGACATGCATAAGGCTACGGACCCCCATTTAATGGCATTTCTATCTCTGGGACCCCAATTTATATTGTAAAATCAATGTTAATTTAACTCTGAGAGTGTACAAATGGAACCAAATGGACCCGTTAGGGTCCATTTGGTTCCATTTGTACACTCTCAGAGTTACAGACCCATAAGGCTCCATTTGGTTCTTAACTATCTATCATTTTGCTGGGGACCCCCTGGAACTCCCCCAAGGACCCCTGGGGGTCCCCGGACCCCACTTTGAGAACCAACGATATAGAGCCTATGCGTGTGACATCATCGTACCCTGAAGTTACGCGGGAACGCCTACTAAGTGGCAAAAAACTACTTTCTGGCCTTGACAGTCCATACATCCACACAGAAAAGTCCTATCTGACTGTATTAAGGTTTATATGATATTTAAAAACATGAAATGTAACTTTAAATAGTTTATTAACTAATATTATCGTTTAACCCATTAAGACCTGAAGCCGATTCTACAAATGTCTTCTAAATCCTAACAGTTTTCTGAAAAACGTATGTTTCTATATCAGTGGTTCACAAACTTTTTCATGTCAAGGACCTCCAAAATTATATGTATTTGGGCGCCGACCCCCATCTCAAAATGTGTTGTTCCAGGGACCCCCCAGAAGCAAAGATTTGAGTTAAAAATGTTCGCATTAAAACAACATATATTGAAAGATTTTCACAAAATTTTCATAATTTTTGAATAGACCAAGTGTAAAATAATGCAATTTTTTTGTAGCTCAAATCAAAAAGTGACACAGATGCATTCTGGGTCTTAATGGGTTTAAAGCAGCATTTATACTGTGCCCACATCTATGAGCCTAATGGTTAGTGGTGGAAAATAACTAAGTACATGTACTCGAGTACTGTCGGCGTGTCTCTCTGCTGGTGGGTCTGAGGGTACAGTACAACATGGGGGTCCTCAGGTACTGTAGGCACGGCATGCAGGCATATCCCAGGTCACCAACTATAGAGGTGGCCTTTGAAATGCCTGACTTTTTAAGCAGAGCACAGAGGTGGCTGTTCTCGTCATGTGTTCGTCCTCCACGGTCATCCAGATACAATGTTGCTCATCTCGGCCTCCTCCTCTTGTTTATAGGTTAGATCAGTGGTTTTCAACTGGTGGTCCGGGGACCACCAGTGGTCCTTGAGGGAGTACCAGGGGGTCCCCAGCGAAATGAGTTAACATAGGCGTCACAATCACTTTTAACCACTTAGCTTTGGCTATTCAAAAATAGCAGATCTACAAGCTCATAGCGTGGCACCGAGTGCCGCGCTATGAGCTTGTAGATCTGCTATTTTTGAAAAACCTTGAAAAAGTGTGCAAATCCCCAGCTGGCACGCGACGTCCGTTGACGTTGATTTTTGGTTGGATTTAGGTTGTGACGTCAGCTAACCAAAATCCAACGTTGGACCAACGTCAACTTCCAACGTTGTATCAACGTATTAATTTGACGTCAATTGACGTTGATATTTGGTTGGTTTTAGGTTGTGTTGGTAACTGACCAATAACCAACGTCTATTCAACGTAATATCCCAACGTCATGTTGACGTTGAATACTGACATGCTGTTGTCGGATTCTTGACCAAACCTCAGTGTCTGCCCAACGTTATTATGACAACGTCCACAAACGTTGCAGTCTAACATCATTAGACGTTGATATTTGGTTGGTTTTAGGTTGTGTTGGTAACTGACCAATAACCAACGTCTATTCAACGTAATATCCCAACGTCATGTTGACGTCGAATACTGACATGCTGTTGTCGGATTCTTGACCAAACCTCAATGTCTGCCCAACGTTTTTATGACAACGTCCACACAATGTTGCAGTCTAACATCATTAGACGTTGATATTTGGTTGGTTTTAGGTTGTGTTGGTAACTGACCAATAACCAACGTCTTTTCAACGTAATATCACAACGTCATGTTGACGTCGAATACTGACATGCTGTTGTCGGATTCTTGACCAAACCTCAATGTCTGCCCAACGTTATTATGACAAACGTCCACACAACGTTGCAGTCTAACATCATCAGACGTTGATATTTGGTTGGTTTTAGGTTGTGTTGGTAACTGACCAATAACCAACGTCTATTCAACGTAATATCCCAACGTCATGTTGACCTCGAATACTGACATGTTGTTGTCGGATTCTTGACCAAACCTCAATGTCTGCCCAACGTTATTATGACAACGTCCACACAATGTTGCAGTCTAACATCATCAGACGTTGATATTTGGTTGCTTTTAGGTTGTGTTGGTAACTAACCAATAACCAACGTCTGTTCAACGTATTATCCCAACGTCATGTTGACGTCGAATACTGACATGCTGTTGTCGGATTCTTGACCAAACCTAAATGTCTGCCCAACGTTATTATGAGAACGTCCACACAACGTTGCAGTCTAACATCATCAGACGTTGATATTTGGTTGGTTTTAGGTTGTGTTGGTAACTAATCAATAACCAACGTCTGTCCAACGTATTATCTCAACGTCAGTTTGACGTTGAATACTGACATGCTGTTGTCGGATATTTGACCAAACCTCAATGTCTGCCCAATGTTATTATGATAACATCCACACAACGTTGCAGTCTAACATCATCAGACGTAGATATTTGGTTGGTTTTAGGTTGTGTTGGTAACTAACCATTAACTAACGTTTGTTCAACGTATTATCCCAACATCAGGTTGACGTCGAATACTGACATGCTTTTGTCAGATTTTTGACCAAACCTCAGTGTCTGCCCAACGTTATTATGACAACGTCCACACAACGTTGCAGTCTAACATCATTAGACGTTGATATTTGGTTGGTTTTAGGTTGTGTTGGTAACTGACCAATAATCAACGTCTATTCAACGTATTATGCCAACGTCGTGTTGATGTAGAATACTGACATGCTATTGTCGGGTATTGTGACCAAAACCCAATGTCTGCTAAACTTCATAATGAAAAGATCTCCTCAACATTCAAACCTCATTAGATGTAGATATTTTGCTGGGTTAATGTGGCTGTTACTTAAACAAAATCCAACATAGTCTGGCTGTAGAATATGGACAATAAGTACTGAAGGTTCTGACATAGAGTAATGATCTAGCATCTGTTTAACCTGCAATAGTCCAACCAGAGCAATTGGTAGCTGTTTCATCTGTGGTTCAACTATATTCTTCCAGATGAGCTACAGGGCCACCCCATGGCCCAGAAAGGTGTTTGTGCAGTTCTATAACCCTCAGCCTTTTCCAGATAACTGAATTTGACTTTCAGACAAATACCATCAAGTTGCTCCTGGGGCACATGCCAGCATCCCACCTATAGTGAACCTGTGGCTGTATATGAGACTGATTAGCTACAGGTTTCTTTGCCAGTGTGGATTTAGAGCCAAGGCAACATGGTTAAGGCCAGTTATACCTTTTCCCTTCCGCTTTAGCAGATGTTAGTTGTCGGTGATCAGCCAGCTGCATCTTAAAGGAATGCGACCGACAGTGAGGTAGGTAGACAGCCATGTCAACTCTTTATCGTCAATAATTTGCCCTTAGTTTGCTTCAGGAGACCTTCCTTAGTTCCAGAGGGCAAATTCAGTTTCAGCTTATGGCTGCTCAAATGTTTTATGTTGAGCGCTTGGGGTGGGTGGACTGTAGGGTCCACCCCTACAGTGTCTTGCTCAGGACACTTCGCCCCGTCAAGGGCCTTTGAGGCAAACCGGGGACCTTCTGATTATCTAACCAGTAACCTATGCTGCCCTAAATAATAAACCCATATGAAAAGAAATGCATCAATACATTACAATGCATAGACACCGGCCTACCTCAAAACCAGGGTCTTCCTTAGTTGTGACATATGGAGCAAGAGTGTGTGACTGTGACACCGTTTATCATCCACACCACTATGTATGTACTACTGGGTGGACGGAAGGGCGGACAGATGGACAGACAGACAGACAGACAGACAGACAGACACTTTTTTTGTTACCCTTTCAGCCTAAATGCATGACTGTACCTCATGCTGTTTACATTTCTGACTAATAAAGTAATCAATCAATCACAAAAAGTAAAATAATTGTTTGCCCTGATATGTAGTGGAGTAAAATAATAAAGTATTAAAAGATAGAAACACACAAGTGAATTTAAAAAATACAATGCCAAGTACAGTACTTGAGTAAATGTACTGATTTTCACCATTGTTCATGTTTCATAGCTGTTGCAGTTCTTTATTTTTGCATTATATTAATTGCTAATCAAATAAATGATTGAGGGAAATATTTCACTTTTTGCATTAGGCCTACAGCATAATGCCATATGACACATACAATGTAAACTGACATTTAACATAATAACATTGGGCAGACATTGAGGTTTGGTCAAATATCCGACAACAGCATGTCAGTATTTGACGTCAACCTGACGTTGGGATAATACGTTGAACAGACGTTGGTTATTGATTAGTTACCAACACAACCTAAAACCAACCAAATATCTACGTCTAATGATGTTAGACTGCAACGTTGTATGGATGTTGTCATAATAATACATTTCAAACTGGATTGTCAAATGTCTCCTCAAATCACTGAGCAGTATAGCAACGTTCTGCTCTTTCATTGGACGAATCATTGGACTTGTGGGTGGGACCACAGTTGTATAACACCAGACTGGGCGGGGCAACAGTAACTGCTGCAGGAGCCTGCAGTTTGAATTTGGAGGGAGAGAAGACAGGAAGAGATACTTGTTTGTGCATGGAGATGTTTTTTTGACCATCCCAGGACTTCTAGAATCACAATCTTTTGCACAGGTGAGTTCATAATTAATTTCCTTCTAACTTGAAATGAAATATTTGACTGTTTGTTTTTAAAATAAAGTTCTACATTCTGTTTATGACCGAGTGAGGTGATTTCTTCATATTGCAAATCAGTCATGCTTTGTTGTTTTCTTTTTCTTTTCCTTTTCTTTGCATGTTTTTGAAACTGGCAGCATTGTTTGAGTAAATCCTTTGCCCAAAATGGTTACAGTACCTGCCTTTTGTGGCAAAACAGTGGGAACTAGAAAGAGGCTATACTGCATTAACTAGATGGACTGATCCCCATTGCTTTGTGTTGGTGGCTTGGTGCTGCTGAGTTAAACATTTGAATTGCAGCTTTTAAAGCTAATGTCTTATTTTAGGTGAAGTTCTGTTGTTCATGCATGATTCATGTTTTCAGTTGGGAATGTGTGTTATTGAAGGGTAAAAGCTCACATGCCTCACAGCCTGATTTTTGTGTGAGACAGTGCTGTGTAACTAAAAATCAGGCATAAGGGTTGGTTGCATTTGAATAGCCTTGTGTAGCCTTTATCATAGTTTTGATTATATTAGCTTGTAAGACATTATTTTCAGTCTAATATTGGCCAAGCCTAACAGTAAAGCCCACCTAAAAAAAATAAACATAATAGAGGAATGTAAACACTATGTTGAAGATTGATTGGTAAGTAACCAATCCCCAACGTCTGTTCAATGTATCATGCTGACGTCATATTGACATAGAATACTGACATGCTGTTGTCAGGTATTGTAACCAAAAACCAACGTCTGCTTAACGTCATTATGCTGACGTTCACACAATGTCAAATTCTAACATCATTAAGCGTTATTTTGTTGTTGTTTTTAAGTTGTGTTGGTAAGTAACCAATACCCAACGTCTGTTCAACATATCATGCTAACGTCATATTAACATAGAATACTGACATGCTGTTGTCGGGTATTGTAACCAAAACCCAACATCTGCTTAACGTCGTTATGCTAACGTCCACACAATGTTAAGTTCTAACATCATTAAATGTTGATTTTTGTTGGTTTTAAGTTGTGTTGGTAAGTAACCAATGCCCAACATCTGTTCAACGTATCATGCTAACGTCAAATTGACAAAGAATACCGACATTCTGTTGTCGGGTATTGAGACCAAAGCCCAATGTCTTCTTAACATTATGACGTTAACGTCTACACAACGTTAAATTCTAACGCCATTAGACGTTGATATTTTGTTGGTTTTAATTTGTGCTGTTAAGCAACTATAATACAACGTTTTCTCAAAGTTTTTTTCATTTCTGAGGAATGTAAACACTATATTGAAGATCTATTGGTAAGCCATCTTAAGTTGAAATATTGAAGTAAGTCCTGTACAGTTGAATGGCCCAAACAGAGTGAAGAACAGTTAGTATTTTGCCATAACCGATACTTGATATACAGTAGCTGATAATGAAGTAGGTGTACTGTAGGTTTGATAGCTGTCGTTTTCGACGCTGTTCCAGCCCATATTGAATTTAAATGTCCACAGATGTTTCGGAAGGCAGAGGTAGCCTATCTAATCTTTTTTTTTTGTGTGTGTGTGTGTGTGTGTGTGTGTGTGTGTGTGCGTGTGCGTGTGCGTGTGCTACTTCAGCTTCCAAACACCTGTGATCAAGACTTGGTGAGCCTCCACCAAGTCCGAAGTAAGTATAATATCAGGGCGTTAATTTGAGGGGTAATATGCTTTAAATTGGTTGTAATTTAAAAATATATATTGAATTAGATGATTCAGGTTTCCCACGGTAGTGACTTTCCTGGAACATTTTGAATTGAGTTATAAATTCCCACAGGGCTTTGGGCACCCTGATGATAGTTTTTTGACACAGTTAAACATAACAGGCACAGATAAACTAGTAAACATTAGTCTACAGTCAGCAGTGTAATGTAAAAGCAGTCTTATAGCGTTAATATTGAAAGGGTAGGGATGTGAAGTTTCACTCAACCAACGATTCGATATAATTCACCATACTGGGTTCACAATACAATTTCTTCTTGGGTTTTCTCTGAAGTAGTCTCGCGTAGCCAGACCCCACAGAAAATGAAAAACAGCGACCTCTGCTTTTCTGATATTCTGTGGAGTCTGGCAGGAGTATAATGTTAGACTAGAGCGCAGGGAAACACCGGTTTCATGTCTGCCTATAGCGCATCACTTCCGGTTGGTGCGACCATGTTTTCATTCCCACTAACAATATTTCTACACGGAACACTAACACCACTTCTCCCAGAGAACATGGATGGTTTTGGTTATAAGCCCACTTGTTTCTATGATGAAAGAGTAATTTAAAATGTGAATATCTTTCCGTGGTTTTGTCCGCTCCGAGGACGCTATTGTTAAATTAGTTTCGGCTAGTTTCGAGGGGGGGAGGGTGGATCATGGTGGATGGACACGTGAATCCCGCCCACTACATTTGATTGGGTAAAGCGCGGCCCACTTCCTGATCTGAAGGCACGCCCACTTTTAGCCAATGCGCACTGGTTAGGACGAACCGCTCCGACAGATTCCACCGCAGGTCGGAATCTGTTCTTGAGAGATTATCTCTGAAGTAGTTGTGCCACGGCATGAGGCCATTGTGAGAAGTCTCTATCTTGCGTCAAGTATATTTTTCATTCATAATGTGTTGTGTATTTCTTATTTTCATGCTAGATGTGGTACATCAAGAGGTGGAAGGTCCTCTCAAGTAGAATACATCGGGTAAGTACCTCCACACTGAACTTCACTATTATTTGACAATAAAGCAACATAATTTTGATTTAAAACAAGTTTGATTTTTCACCGCTATTAAAGGCATCAGGTTAACGGCTATAAAAATGAGGCATCATATACAGTATATGAATAGTTTTGATGCGATAGCATCAATATATTCTAAAGAAGTATTTGTATAATTTATTCGTCATGTCCCTGGTGTTTAAAGACCTTAAGAGGTGTAACGATAGAATAATATCTTAGCTGTCCACTTAATATGGCATTTTCCTTCCTGTGACTTTTACCATACTCTCAGGTTGTCATGGTTGGAGACACAGGAGGTAATTCATTGGATGATGCACCCAGAAGAATGATGCCGTTCCTCATGTCACATGAATTGACACTCCAGTACAACCTTTGTTGACATCATGGCAAGAATAAGTCCCCGGGGCCTGTGTCTTTTTGACGTTGCATATGGTAAGTTAAACATTTTAATTGCCCGATGTAACTTGACCTTTCCGTTATCTTTCAAATTCAAAAAGGAGTGCTACAAAATGTTGATTATTTTTATATACGTTGGCAGTTATGCCTAAGTTCAAGAGTTTGGAATCACTGTGAAAATTAAGTAAGTACAGCCAAGACACTGATGATAATGATAAATGTAATAATAATAAGGGTAATAATAATAATAATAATAACTTATATTCTTCAACATTTCTGTTCATTAAATAATCCACCAAGTGCAGCAATATCTTTAAAGACCTTAGGCATTCTAGATGTCATATTCTCTAGATATCCAGGTCAAATTTCACCCCATATTTTCAGTAGAATTTGCCGTACTTTGAGACTGGTTTGTATAAAACTTCTCATGAACCTTACGGTACAGCTGTTCCCAACATAGGATTTAGATCAAGCAATTGTGATGGCCCTTCCATCAGAGACAGTACTCATATCTGCAAACTCAGTTAATTTCAAAATCATAATTTCTCACTGATTCCAAACTTTTGAACAGATATCTGTCAGTCAATAAAGATGTTTCATAATGTAAAAATCAAGTTAGAGTTATTAAAATAGCTTATTCCTGTCATTTATCTTTAGGGGAACTAAAGAAGAATGCAACCCTCAACAAATTAAACAGAATGATGCAGAGAAGACTCTCCAAGTGATTTACGGGAGCTCAGTGTTATTTCTCTCTCTTTTTAACGTTTTTGCCCTTGGTGCATATGTTATAGACATGCCTCAAAGAATGCACTTCATTGTTTTTATTGATTTGTACTGTTTAGTTATTTTAAAGTTTCACAAATGGAATCATTTTCCTACAAAGGCACTTTGGGCTCTGAACCTATTCACCAAACCTGTAACTGTTTGGACAACAATATGACTTAGAAATATGAATTTCTGTTTGTTTATACTACCTATTCAAATGTGCCAATTACAAGTTTAAAAAATATATAATAATGTTGTTTTATTAAACTTTGTCAAATAATATTGTCTGATATTGTATTTTCACCTTGGTAAAACTTGACACTGAAACAAGGTAATTTGTTGTTGTTTGTCTGACGTCGTGATGATGAGATATCGACGTCAAAATGACGTCTGGAAGATGTCCTGTTCCCACCGCCCACTCAGTGGGCACAGGAGACGTTATTTTAACGTTGATATCTTGTTGTGACAAGATATCTACGTGACAAGGTAACTCTGGAGGTTGACGTCCTGCTAATGTTGGATTGACATTTTATTCTCAACTAAAATACAACGTGATTACAACGTTAGAAATATGTCATATTTTGATTGTACTCTAACGTTGAGCCAATGTTGTACTATGACGTCAACCCGATATAAATTTTCAGCTAAAATACAACTTGTCAGTTTATGACGTCAGACAAACGTTAGGTTATGACGTCAGACAAACTTTCATTTACAACTAAAATACAACTTGTATCCAACGTTGGGAGTCTAACCTTTAATCAACGTCTACATAACATCAGAGATTGACGTTAAATCAACGTTAGTTTAAGATGTCAAACCAACGTCAGTTTATGACGTCAGACAAACGTTAGGTTATGACGTCAGACAAACTTTCATTTGCAACTAAAATACAACTTGTATCCAACGTTGGGAGTCTAACCTTTAATCAACGTCTACATAACATCAGAGATTGACGTTAAATCAACGTTAGTTTAAGATGTCAAACCAACGTCAGTTTATGACGTCAGACAAACGTTAGGTTATGACGTCAGACAAACTTTCATTTACAACTAAAATACAACTTGTATCCAACGTTGGGAGTCTAACCTTTAATCAACGTCTACATAACATCAGAGATTGACGTTAAACCAACGTCAGGTTATGACGTCAGACAAACTTTCATTTACAACAAAAATACAACTGGTATCCAACGTTGGGAGTCCAACCTTTAATCAACGTCTACATAACATCAGAGATTGACGTTACATCAATGTTAGTTTAGGATGTCAAACCAACGTCAGGTTATGACGTCTAAACAACGTTGGGTTATGACGTCTAACCAACGTTGGGTTATGACGTCAGACAAACTTTCATTTACAACCAAAATCCAACGGTCATCCAACGTTGGAGTACAACGTTGGGACAACGTTGTACTGACGTCGCGTGTCAGCTGGGTCTTTGAATATATATATATTTTTTAAAGCAAAAATTAACTGATATGATATAAGACATTTTCAGATGGGGGTCCGTGGCCAAATGTATATCAATTTAGGGGTCCTTGGCATGAAAAAGGTTGAAAACCACTGGGTTACATTACTATTTATTTCTGTTCTTTTAGACCAGTGGTTCTCAACCAGTGGTCCAGGGACCACCAAAGGTCTTTGGGAGGGTACCAGGGGGTCCCCAGTGAAATTAGTTAACGTAGTGTTTTAACCACATCGCTTTGGCTATTTTTTTCACATCTTGAAAATGTGTGCATATCTTTGAATATAATATATATATTTTTCAAGCTAACATTTTTAACTCAAATCTTTGCTTCTGGGGGGGGGGGGGGTCCCTGGCACAAAAAAAAATTTCAGATGGGGGTCCGCGGCCAAATGTATATCAATCTAGGGGTCCTTGGCATGAAAAAGGTTGAAAACCACTGTTTTAGACAATAGAGTATAGTAGTACAGTACATATCAGTAACGCACATTAAAAATGATCCCAAAAGGTGTAGACAGAAGCTAAAACTTATTTTGCCTATACCCCATTTAACCCATTAAGACCGGGAACGCATCTGTGTGACATTTTTAGATTTCTTTGGCTATTTTTAAAAAATCTTGAAAATTAGTACAAATCTTTGAAAATATACTGTATATATTTTTTAACACTTTTTTTTATACTCAAATCTTTGCTTCTGGGGGTCCCTGGAACAACATATTTTCAGATGGGGGTCCTTGACATGAAACAGTTTGAGAACCACTGATATAGAAACATATGTTTTTTTCACATTAAAAAAAGTGTCCTTCCTGTTGCGAAACAGCTCTCTGTTTGCTCCTGCAGGGGTTTAGAATGTGATCTCATTTGATGTGAGTACAGTCAATTCCTCCAATAGCACATTGGTTCTCAAAGTGGGGTCCGAGGACCCCCAGGGGTCCTTGAGGGAGTTCCAGGGGGTCCCCAGCTAAATGATAGTTAGGAACCAAATGGACCCTTATGGGTCTGTAACGCTGAGAGTGTACAAATGGAACCAAATGGACCCTTACAGCTCTGTAACGCTGAGAGTGTACACATGGAACCAAATGATGAACTGAATGTTGTAGAACGACAGAAAATGATCTCCACAAACGGTCAACCTTCCACTGAGGTGACGGAATTTATAGACGGCTGTATCAACTTGTATTGTTTAAATGTTGATTTGTCATTCCATACATCTGTACATGTAACTGTCAGTTACAAACAGAAAAAGGAATGGAATGCGGTGGCTGAATTTATAGATCGCCAAATATATGTATTAATCTACTTACTGTATATTCAACCTACCTTGTTGAATATGGTCTAAAAATGCATGTAAACCAAAGATAGTTTGATATCTTAACATGAAACCACACCATAAAACAAACATAAATATAATAATAAAAACCCTCCTGACCTTTTGCAGAGCAGGTAGAACACCTCGATCACGTTCAGGAGCAAGGAGACACCTTGGAGACACCAGTCACAATGTTAATAATTCAGCTTTACTGTGGAAACACATGCTTGAACCTTTTACTTTGAAATGTTGTGTAGTTTTTGAGATTATGTAAAGGGATAGTTCACCCCATAAAATATGTTTTTTTTTTTAGAGACTTGAGTTCATAGATATTTTTTAGTTTTTGTCTCATTCCTAAGACAATAATTTGATGACCGGCGGAACCGGTAGGCAGCGGTTCCGGTAGGAGACACAAAGGAGACTCTTTTGTGTCTCCTACCGGAACCGCTGCCGGTCATCAAATTATTGTCTTACGAATGAGACAAAAACTAAAACATATCTATGAACTCAAGTGACCATGGGGTGACTAATACATAGAAAAAAAAGTAATTTTGCGGGTGAACTATCTCTTTAACTTTTAAAACTCACAGGCCACCACCAGCATGAAGATGATGAAAATGGTCTTTTCCATGGGTCTGGACATGTAGCATTCCACGGTGAAGGGGCAGGGCTCACGGGAGCAGGGGAACATGGGCACCATGATGAAACCATACAGGTAATACTGACCCACGATGAACCCTGCCTCTATGATGATCTTAACCAACAGCTGGGTCAGGTAGCTGCCCAGCAGGTTGCCTTTGATCTTCACCTGAAACACACAGCAGCAGAGAGAGCATTTACAGTATATATATATATATATATTATGGTGCTGATGAGAGTGATGGACATAGACCATAGACCCCGCCCACTCTCTGAGTGGACCTCCTCCTCTTGGTCTGGTGTTGTAAACGTGAACCTATAGGATTTATTCGGTACAACATGTATTGTGTCCAATGAGAGTCGGGGGTGGGGGTGGGGATCCCTTAGGATTGGTTTAGGGAAATTCTAATCCCCTCCCCCTTGTAACGGCCTACACTGGAGCCCATGTCAGACTGAAGCTCCACACAGCTTCAGTCCAGAGGGCCACGTTGCATATACTGTCGGGCCATTCTATGTCACACAAAAGTAGCACAAATAGCCGATCTACAAGCTCAAAACGCGTCGCACCGCGACGCGTTTTGAGCTTGTAGATCTGCTATTTTTGCTATTTGTTTAATTGGAATCTAGTCCAATCCGGTACTGCAGCTCAAAACGGCCTGCAGGGGCCACTGTCACAAACGAGCGAAAGCGGTTTCGACCAATGGGCTCGACTCGCCCGCCAGCTTGCACACGGGGTTGCGCAACGAGGTGACGCAAAATGTGTCACAGGAGCCCCAAAATAGGCCCCGCCCATCACATTTCACAACCCAGAAGAAGGGGTGATTTAGGACCATGCGCTGGGGGACCATGCGCTGATACTCTATGGTCTGTGTGTGTCCCATATATGGAGATCTCTGTATCTTTATGTCTGCCTGTGTCCCTTTTATGACCATAAATGGAGATCCCTGATGTTATCAGTTCATGGGCACAAATGGGCATGCCCATATATGAGCACATGGGGGAGGGGGGATACCCATGTGCTCATATATGGGCATGCCCATATATGAGCACATGGGGGAGGGGGGATACCCATATATGCCCGTGAGGGCAAGCGCTTACCTTGCCCTTCTCGTCGGTGTACTTGGGCTGTTTTATGGTCCTGCCGCCTCCAGGGGGCGCCGGGCTGGCCAGCTGCTCCCGCAGCTTGTTCTCCTTGTGGGTGATGTGCATCACGTGACCCAGGTACAGCAGGGTGGGCGTGGACACGAAGATGATCTGCAGCACCCAGAAGCGGATGTGGGAGATGGGGAAGGCGTGGTCGTAGCACACGTTCTCACAACCAGGCTGCTGGGTGTTGCAGATGAAACCCGACTGCTCGTCACCTGAGGAAGAATTATACATCATATTGTTATTATATCATCAGAATTGCGTGTAACATACCGCACACGTCCTCTGCTGATAGACACTGAATTCCGTGTAACATACCGCACACGTCCTCTGCTGATAGACACTGAATTCCGTGTAACCCACCCCACATGCCCTCTGCTAATAGACACAGAATTCCGTGTAACGTACCCCAGTGCTTCTCAAACTTTTTCTTATTAGCCCGCGGACCCCCATTTGAAAAATATATTCCTCAGGGACCCCATAAGAGATGATTTTTACGGCTCAAGCAGAGATTCTCAACCATTTCAATTTCAAGAACCCCCAGTTTGACATGCATTAGGCTACGGACCCCCATTTAATGACGTTTCAATCTCTGGGACCCCAATTTATATTGTAAAATCAATGTTAATTTAACTCAGAGAGTGCACAAATGGAACCAAATGGACCCTGACGGGTCCATGTGTGCACTCTCTGAGTTACAGACCCATAAGGGTCCATTTGGTTCCTAACCACTGACGTACCCCACACGCCCTCTGCTAATAGACACAGAATTCTGTGTAACGTACCCCACTGCTAATGGACACATAATTCCGTGTAACGTACCCCACTGCTAATGGACACATAATTCCGTGTAACGTACCCCACTGCTAATGGACACATAATTCCGTGTAACGTACCCCACTGCTAATGGACACATAATTCCGTGTAACGTACCCCACTGCTAATGGACACATAATTCCGTGTAACGTACCCCACTGCTAATGGACACATAATTCCGTGTAACGTACCCCACACGCTCTCGGCGCCGGCGCCCAGCACCATGATACGGAACAGGAAGAGGACGCTCATCCAGATCTTCCCGATGACGGTGGAGTGAGACTGGACCTTGTCCAGCAAAGAGGACAGAAAGCCCCAGTCTCCCATCTTTTATTATGGCTCTGCAAAAAAGAAGCACAAGGAGACAAAGACGTCTGTTATCCTGTTATACTGTTACCTTATGCCAGTGGTTCTCAACCTTTTTGTGCCAAGGACCCCCAAATTGATATGTATATGGCCTTGGACCCCCACCTGAAAATATGTTGTGCCAGGGACCCCAGAAGCAAAGATTTGTCACTTTTCCACAGGATTTCCACACATTTTCAAGGTTTTTCAAAAATAGCAGATCTACAAGCTATGAGCTTGTAGATCTGCTATTTTTGAAAAACCAAAGTATAAAACATGGATAAAGTGGTTAAAATGATTGTGACGCTTTATTAACACATTTTGCTGGGGACCCCCTGGTACCCCCCCCAAGCACCCCTGGGGGTCCCCGGACCCCACTTTGAGAACCAATGCAATAAGACCCGGTGGTTCTCAAAATCTCTGAAAATCCTTAAAGCGTTCCCGGCCCACCCATATCTAACCACTTAACACGGCCCACCCATATCTGACCACTTCACACGGCAGCCAATCCTCTTTAAAGCCTATGAGTTTGTAGATCTGCTATTTTTGAAAAAAAATGTGAAAATGTGTGCAAATCTTTGAATATAAATATGTTTACATTTTTAACTCAAATCTTTGCTTCTGGGGTGTCCCTGGGGGTCAACATATTTTGAGATAACCAGATATTATTACAGCAACATACACAACATGCTCGTTATAAAAATATATATATTTTAAAAAATTGCAGATCTACAAGCTCATAGCGTAGCTATCATTTTTTTTGGCGGTGAACTATTCCTTTAATGTGTTAAGTTAGGTGTAACACATTGCCTAACGGACACAGTAACTCTCAATCATTGACACTAGAAGGAATGCCAGCATAAATGGAACCAAATGGATCCTTACAGGCCTGTAACTCTGAGAGTGTACACATGGAACCAAATGGACCCCGTTAGGGGTCCATTTGGTTCCATGTGTACACTCTCAGAGTTACAAAAACATAGATTTTACAATGTAAATTGGGGTCCCAGAGATAGAAATGCTATTAAATGGGGGTCCGTAGCCGTAATGCATGTTAAACTGCGGGGGTCCCTGAAATTAAAACAGTTGAGAATCACTGCTAAGGGCCGTAAAAATCTTCTCTTATGGGGGTCCCTGGCATATATTTTCAAATGGGGGTCCACGGGCTAATAAGTGTCTATTTGGGGGTCCTTGACATGAAAAAGTTTGAGGAGTTTTTGCAAGTGAAGACAGATTGTGGGACCTTGTAGGTCTGCAAGAGCAGTGGTTCTGAAACCACTGACCCCCCAAAATAATGACATTTGAACTGGGGACCCCCCAAAATATTGACATTTGAACTGGGGACCCCCCACCCTGACAAGCACTTGGAATCGTAGGAGTTCAGGCATAACATTTAGTTTGACGCGGTTCCACCGATAAATATTGTGAAAATAGCCGATCTACAAGCTCACAACGCAGAGGCGTTGTGAGCTTGTAGATCTGCTGTTTTCCACGTTTTTGCCTCTTTTTTTCCGGGTAATATTTCACAATTTGGCCAATGTTCTTTTGCTGTATTAAAAAGGTCTTAAAGGTCCTTAAATAGTGTAACTTTATAAATGTGCAGATACCCTGTAATGTATACACTTATCCTGTATGTAGGTTTGTTTACTGTTGAATGAGAAAACAATGTTGCACATTAACCCATTTAGACTGGGAAAGAGTTGGTGTCATTTTTAAATGTCTTTGGCTATTCAAAAATAGCAGATCTACAAGCTCATATCGCGGCACTCGGTGCCACGCTATGAAAATCTGCGCTATTTTTTTTTTTTAATTGTGAACATGTGTGCAAATCTTTGAATATGTATTTGTTTTTAAGCGAACATTTTTAACTCTGTCACAACTTCTGGGGGGTCCCTGGAACAAAATATTTTGAAGTGGGGGTCCACGGCCAAATACGCATCATTTTGAGTGGTCCTTTTTTTTCAAAAACCTGTTTTTGATTCAGAAGACATTTGTAGAATCCCCCAGAAGCAAACATTTGAGTTACAAATGTTCGCTTTAAAAAAATATATATATGTATTCAAAGATCTGCACAACATTTCCAAGATATTTAAAAAAAAATAGCAGATCTACAAGCTCATGAGCTTGTAGATCTGCTATTTTTTGAATAGCCAAATACATCTTAAAATGACACAGATGCGTTCCCGGCTTTAATGGGTTGAGATAATCATCCGGAGACTCCCCAAAATCCCTTGGGAACTGCCCTGGGTCTCCCCTTGACAAATGATTGAGACATTATGGATGAATAGACATGTAAATAATACTACGTTGGTTCTGTTGATCCAACAATCGACATGAACTTGACACTTTACATTTATATCTGCTGTGACCTGGACACAAACAGACTGATGACCACTAAATGGAACCCAGAGATTCTCCTGAGTTTGTTACAATATAAACATTCTACCATCAACGACCACCTCAATAATAATATATAATGTTACAATATAAACATTCTACCATTCAGTCAACTCAACAACCACCTCAATAATAATATAAACATTCTACCATTCAGTCAACTCAACAACCACCTCAATAATAATATAAACATTCTACCATTCAGTCAACTCAACAACCACCTCAATAATAATATAAACATTCTACCATTCAGTCAACTCAACAACCACCTCAATAATAATATAAACATTCTACCATTCAGTCAACTCAACAACCACCTCAATAATAATATAAACATTCTACCATTCAGTCAACTCAACAACCACCTCAATAATAATATAAACATTCTACCATTCAGTCAACTCAACAACCATCTCAATAATAATATAAACATTCTACCATTCAGTCAACTCAACAACCATCTCAATAATAATATAAACATTCTACCATTCAGTCAACTCAACAACCATCTCAATAATAATATAAACATTCTACCATTCAGTCAACTCAACAACCATCTCAATAATAATATAAACATTCTACCATTCAGTCAACTCAACAACCACCTCAATAATAATATAAACATTCTACCATTCAGTCAACTCAACAACCATCTCAATAATAATATAAACATTCTACCATTCAGTCAACTCAACAACCACCTCAATAATAATATAAACATTCTACCATTCAGTCAACTCAACAACCACCTCAATAATAATATAAACATTCTACCATTCAGTCAACTCAACAACCATCTCAATAATAATATAAACATTCTACCATTCAGTCAACTCAACAACCATCTCAATAATAATATAAACATTCTACCATTCAGTCAACTCAACAACCACCTCAATAATAATATAAACATTCTACCATTCAGTCAACTCAACAACCATCTCAATAATAATATAAACATTCTACCATTCAGTCAACTCAACAACCATCTCAATAATAATATAAACATTCTACCATTCAGTCAACTCAACAACCATCTCAATAATAATATAAACATTCTACCATTCAGTCAACTCAACAACCACCTCAATAATAATATAAACATTCTACCATTCAGTCAACTCAACAACCATCTCAATAATAATATAAACATTCTACCATTCAGTCAACTCAACAACCACCTCAATAATAATATAAACATTCTACCATTCAGTCAACTCAACAACCACCTCAATAATAATATAAACATTCTACCATTCAGTCAACTCAACAACCACCTCAATAATAATATAAACATTCTACCATTCAGTCAACTCAACAACCACCTCAATAATAATATAAACATTCTACCATTCAGTCAACTCAACAACCACCTCAATAATAATATAAACCAGCGGTTCTCAAACTTTTTCATGGCAAGGACCGCCAAATTCACACTTATTACCCCGCGGACCCCCATTTGAAAATATAAGCCAGGGAACCCAATAAGGGAAGATTTTTACGGCTCTCTAGCAGTGATTCTCAACCATTTTAATTTCAAGGACCCCCCAGTTTGACATGCATTAGGGCTACGGACCCCCATTTAATGACATTTATACCTCTGAGACCCCAATTCATTTTGTATAATCAATGTTAATGTAACTCTGAGAGTGTACAAATGGAACCAAATGGACCCGTCAGGGTCCATTTGGTTCCATTTGTACACTCTCAGAGTTACAGACCCATAAGGGCCCATTTGGTTCCTGTCCATCATTTAGCTGGGTACCCCCTGGAACCCCCTCAAGTACCCCTGGGGGTCCCCGGACCCCACTTTGAGAACCAACGCCCTATGGATTAGTCACCACATAGAGATATTGTGTTTTTGTCTCATTTCTAAGACAATAATTTGATGACCAGTGGACCGGTAGGCAGCGGTTCCGGTAGGAGACTCTTTGTGTCTCCTACCGGAACCGCTGCCGGTCATCACATTATTGTCATATGAATGAGACACAAACTAAAACAATATCCATGAACTCAAGTCTCCATTTTAACATAAATTGAACAGCTACACAATGTGCTTTACTTAATATACACAACAACAACATGTACTATTTCTTATATATTAACGACATTGACAAGCAGAAATGTAAGCCGCTATTTTCTTAAACATTTAATTTCACATTTTATTCACATTCCGAATATTTATTCATACTTATGTCCTTACAAGGAATTACAGTCACATTTGAAACACTCACACGTATAGTAATTAAAGTAATTAATAAGTAAATAGTAATTAAAGAAAACATTATCCGGGTCCTTACCAGAAGAAATGTTTTTTTTTCTGGTAAAAAAAAGAAGAGACATAAGTATGGCTTGTTTTAGACCTACTGTAGTGAGACTCTGGTGTTGTGCACCCAGAAATAGCAGATCTACAAGCTGCGTTTCAGTGTGACGCGTCACCAGCTTGTAGATCTGCTGTTTTAGCTGAGCGAGGCCGGCACCCATGTAGAGTTTGGCTTCAGGGTTCAAATGTTTTTTTAAGAGGTAAAAATGGCATTTATGTCATTTTTACCGTTTAGATTTTACGCTTAAGTATAGTAATGTGTGTGTGTGTGTGTGTGTGTGTGTGTGTGTGTGTGTGTGTGTGTGTGTGTGTGTGTGTGTGTGTGTGTGTGTGTGTGTGTGTGTCCTACCTGCCTGGCAGTGAGAAAGAAGTGTTGTCTGGTGTATGTTGTTGAAGAGTTAACTGAACAGTCGTTGGACCTTGGAGTGAGTTTTAGGAGAGTTCTGCTGAGGGGACAGGATAAGAGGAGTGTGTGTGTGTGTGTGTGTGTGTGTGTGTGTGTGTGTGTGTGTGTGTGTGTGTGTGTGTGTGTGTGTGTGTGTGTGTGTGTGTGTGTGTGTGTGTGTGTGTGTGTGTGTTGTTGCGTAACTCTCCACTGTCACGTTCACACTATCAGCAAAGGAACAAGTTTAAAACTTTGACCAAAAAAAACAGGTGTGTAATAATTGACAGATGCTTCGGCCATAATGGTTTGTTTGTTTTCTGTCATCTTCAGCATTATGGAGGCCTTCATTATTATCCATTTCAACACAGGTTCTCCCCAACTTCTGTAAGCATTAGCAGCAGTAATTGTTATCAACTAATTAAAGGAGTAGTTCACCCCCCCAAAAAAAATAGTTTCTATCAACTCCACTGCCCATGAAGCATTGAATTCATGGAGATTTTTTTTTGTTTTTGTCTCATTCCTGAGACAATAATTTAACCCATTAAGACCTGAGGCCGATTCTTACTAATGTCTTCTAAATCCTAACAGTTTTCTGAAAAACCTATGTTTCTATATCAGTGATTCTCAAACGTTTTCATGTCAAGGACCCCCAAAATGATATGCATTTGGCCGCCGACCCCCCATCTCAAAATATGTTGTTCCAGGGACCCCCCCAGAAGCAAAGATTTGAGTTCAAAATGTTATATTCATTTGCACTCATTTTCTAGATTTTTCAAAAATAGCAGATCTACAAGCTCATAGCGCGGCACTCGGTGCCGCGCTATGAGCTTGTAGATCTGCTATTTTTGAATAGCCTAAAGTGTAAAATAATGCTTTTTAGCTCAAATCAAGAAGTGACACAGATGCGTTCCAGGTCTTAAAGGGTTGATGACCAGCAGAGTCTGACTCTTCTTTGAGTCTCCGCTGGTCATCAAATTATTGTCTCTGGAATGAGACAACAACTAAAACAATCTCCATGAATTCAGGGCTTCAAGGGGAGTGTAAGTGATAGAAAATAAGTACTTTTTTTGGGTGAATTTCTCCTTTAAACCCTCTAGAACAGTGGTTCTCAAACGTTTTCATGCCAAGGACCCCCAAATGTATATGTATTTGGCGGCGGACCCCCCACATTTGAAATTGTGTTGTGCCAGGAGACCCCCCAGAAGTAAAGATTTGAGTTTGACCGAGTCAAACTAAATGTAATGCTTCAACTTCTACAATTCCAAGTACTTGTCAGGGTGGGGGGTCCCCAGTTCAAATAGGATTATGTTGGGGGGTCCCCAGTTCAAATAGGATTATGTTAGGGGGTCCCCAGTTCAAATAGGATTATGTTGGGGGGTCCCCAGTTCAAATAGGATTATGTTGGGGGGTCGCGGCCTGAAAGGTTTGAAAACCATTGATCTAGTTAGTAGTTAAGTGATACATATTATTTGTGTGTGTGTGTGTGTGTGTGTGTGTGTGTGTGTGTTTGTGTGTGTGTGTGTGTGTGTGTGTGTGTGTGTGTGTGTGTGTGTGTGTGTGTGTGTGTGTGTGTGTGTGTGTGTGTGTGTGTGTGTGTGTGTGTGTGTGTGTGTGTGTGTATGTACACCAAATCTCTTCACCGAAGATCTGTAAGCTTGTAGAGATCTGCTATTTTCAATGTCTGCCTATTATGACTATATGGAGGCCCAGAATAGAGGCATTGGGTTCAAAGTGGTTACATTTTATAATAGAAATCAACAGCAGTGAGAAGGAAGCAGAATCTCGCCCAACATGTGTATTCATGAGTCATAATAAATGTGTCATGGAATGAGTGAGTCTGTGGGACAGACAGTACATAGCAGTGGTTCTCAAACTTTTTCATGTCAAGGACCCCCCAATTGACACTTATTAGCCCGCGGACCCCCATTTGAAAAGATATGCTGCAGGGACCCCCATAAGAGAAGATTTTTTTACGGCTCTAGCAGTGATTCTCAACCATTTTAATTTCAAGGACCCCCAGTTTGACATACATTAGGCTACGGACACCCATTTAATGACATTTCTATCTCTGGGACCCCAATTCATATTGTAAAATCAATGTTAATGTAACTCTGAGAGTGTACAAATGGAACCAAATGGACCCATAAGGGTCCATTTGGTTCCTATAAATCATTTAGCTGGGGACCCCCTGGAACCCCCTCAAGTACCCCTGGGGGTCCCCGGACCCCACTTTGAGAACCAACGCTATATAGAGTCTGATTGAAACACAGTCTCCTCATTGGTACAGTTTGTACCTGAAGGGTGTGATGATTGACACACAGTCACACCTCAACCATGACTCACACTGATTGGACTCTGATCCAGGTGGGTGTGACCAGTCTGACCACACCCCCTCTGATGATGTACATCCATCTAATCAATGACTGGGTGTGGCCACACACCCCCTGATGATGTACATCCATCTAATCAATGAGTGGGTGTGGTTTATAGATCAGAGATATCCATATAACAGCTCATACGCAACATCCTGTCCTCCAGGTGTGTGTGTGTGTGTGTGTGTGTGTGTGTGTGTGTGTGTGTGTGTGTGTGTGTGTGTGTGTGTGTGTGTGTGTGTGTGTGTGTGTGTGTCAGGACTCAGGAGGCCGTTTTTTGCAAAACAAATGTTTTGGCCATAAGAAAATAAAATGAAGTACAAAAACGGCCGAAATTAAGTAAAAAAATCTGGTGTGCGGCCACTGGTCACCTTATAGTCAGGGGATATTAAAAACATCTTGGAATAAATTCCTTACCAAAACAAATCTTCACCAATGTGTTTGTAAAGGTGTCTAGTAACACATCTCACACAGACTGAAATGCAGTATCCCTAGGAGAATTTTTGACAGCTCCTTAAAGTTGGGGTACCCACCATAACCATGGTTAAAAAGAAAATTAAAAATAAAATCAAAATGTTATTATGTTTTAAGTAGCAAACCACTCCTTGGGCTAAAAACTGCCCAATCTCAATGGGCTTTTTACACAAAAAGTATACCTGGAAAAGGATGGCTATGGCCGTTTTTAGCCCAAGGAGTGGTTTTGGTGCAAAACAAATGCTTGCAATGGATTCAGAATCATAAAAACACCCTAGTTTGACCCCTCACATGCTACTGAAAACACAATTAAATTTTGATTTTTCTGGGGATTTTTTTTTTTTTTTGCTACCCCAACTTTAAGGAGCTGTCAAACATTCTCCTAGGGAAACTGCATTTCAGTCTTTATGAGATGTGTTACTAGACACTTTTACAAACACATTGGTGAAGATTTGTTTTGGTAAGGAATTTATTCCAAGATTGGAAAATATTCTGCTAATATCCCCTGCCTATTACAGGCCTCTCTATCTGAGATTCCCAGGCTGAATTAGGGGCCCAGCACGTCCCTGAAAGGAAGGTTAACACAATCCAGAAAAGTAACTTAGTAAATGTAGTTTGTTACTTTTACTTGACACCACTGCTGTGCTCCGAGGAGCACTCTCTC